>NC_082662.1:85193091-85506907 GCF_025265405.1 Mesoplodon densirostris
GAAAAAGTATTTGGAATTAATCAATAAATAAAATAGTTTGAAGAAATTAACAGTACAGCCCAAATACTAGATTTATCTTTCAAAAAGATTAGTTAAACATTTTGAAAGTTTTATCAGATATGAGAAACATATTGCTTTGTTTGACAAAAATTTTACATTAGCTGCTTATAACTGACATACTAACACATGCCAAGTTTAATTACTTTACCTAGTCTTTATCTGAAAGAACCATAAATAACTCTAGAATCTTAAATTATTTCCTTCCTTCTTTAAAGTGAAGGGGTGAACATTTTCTGCTATTGTTTTCTTTCATCTATTCCACCAGATACTGACTAGATAAGTAAACAAATACAGCTACTCCTCACCTACATATTCTATTCAGTGGATGACGCTGTGCTTTGGAGTACATCATGTCATCTGATCCTCACAAAAACCTTTATGAGATGGGAAGATGAGATCTGTTTTCCCCAAAAGAATATTATAATTTTCAGAGTCAGAGGATGTTAGAGCTCCTCTACTACATTCTCCTTTATTTTATTTAAAAAAAAAAAAAAAAAAAAAAAAGCCCAGGTCAGTTTTCCCAGAGATCACACGGTTAGTCATTGGCCTAAGTAGACTGGAACCAAGACCAGGGATCTCTCTATACCAGCTGATAAATTAAGCTTTTAAAATGTCCCTAAGTCTATGAAATTAGATCAAAGCCCCTACCTGAATCGTTCTTAATTTATGTGTAAATATTTAAGCTATACTAACATGTTTAAATGTGAATTTGTTCTGCAAATTTACTCCTATTATTTCAGAGGTCTGACTTATTAAGTTACTAAAAAATGATGACCCTTAAAAAATGGGTGGCTTAGCATGGAGCCAATGAGGAGCTTGGTTTGCTCTTGAAGTAGAAAGTTGTCCTGAGGCATTCTGGAACACACGCACAGATTACCACCTCTCTCCTAGGGAGAAGGCTGGCTGGCTTCAGGAAGGAGTGGAGCCCAATGGAAACATTGCTAATCTCTTTCTTTATTTACACACTGAGCAAATATTGCTGAACCCTGAGAAACAATGCAACCACTAGGGACTTTAATGAGTGTTTATCTTTCTAACTGCGTATTTATATAGGGGTGGCTGCCTGTGGCACGCTTGCCAGTGGGTTGGGAAGGGACTGCTTGTAAAAGCTGAAAAATATTTAGTTATATGAACGTGTTTCAGCGACATCTCCTTTTATGTTCATTCAAGAGGACATTACATTCCATAGCAACAGAAGAACTATTATTACTCAATCATTTAGATATCTGGATTTAAATGATTTTATTTTGAAACTCAATATTATTAATTAAATTAATATTGAAACTAATTCAATAGCTGACAATGTATGACTTAAATTAGAAGAAATAAAACACAGGAAAAAAGAGTATATATGACTTAATAATCCTATAATATTGGCATCTCGAAATGTCTGTAAACTTTTGTGTCAAAGACCTTGAAAAATAGTAACTGAGAATCATTGATGGATTGACATCCTTTGCTGCTGATGGATTTGACATACTTACTGTGCTTGATGACATATTCAGTTTAGGATGTTCATCAGTGTAATTAAATTTTCCTGGGAGCTACATGGTATTAGACTATAGGAGGTCACAAGCATAACATATATCCTACTAACCAAAAATCTCATGAAATACCTGTTATGTAATATCACTGAAACCATCAGCTTAGTATACGCAAGCTGGAGAACAGATGGACTGACAAACAAGCTATTAAGACAGTCAGTTGCCTTGCTTCGGAGTTAGCTCAAGCTGGGTTGCAAGGTGAAATGCTTTAGATCTTTCCTGTGAATAGATGAAGACAATCCTCATGGTTAGAATGAACAATATCAAGCTGACTTCTAACATCTTCCTTCTGGGTAATAACTAAGGACCAAGAGGAAAAAAAAGAGTTCCATTCTGGAAAAGTTATTGAAAGATAAAGCAAGCTTACCAAGAAACCAGAATCTAAGGAAATGAATAGACCAGTAGACAAGAGTCTTGATATAAACCTTGGAGTTACTTAGGGACTAAAAAATTAGAAGCATAAGATGTGGATCAAGGAACAGTGGATTCTAGAAGGACTCTTTAAACGTGTTTCACAGAGAACTGGTATTTAATTTACACAAGCTTTTCTTGAACACCAACAAGTCAGTGAAATGGAGCTGCCAATGCCAATGGCATTGTTGTATTTGCGAACCAATGTTTGAAGTGCAATGAAAACTGAAGGGGCTTTTTGTAGTTTTGTAGGTGGTACGTGGTTTGGTAGTGGGGATGGTGCAGGGCTATGGGAAAGAGGAAAACATAACGGAGATAGCGATTACTGGGAAAATTTCTTAAGAACAAAGTAGATCACTGATTTATCAGACAAAGTGCTGTAGGCTGAATTTTATCCCCTCAAAATTCATATGTTGGAGTCTTAACCCCTAGTACTTCAGAATGTGACTGTATTTGGAGATAGGGTCTTCAAAGAGGTATTTAAGTTAGAATGAAGCCATTATTGTAGGCCCTAATCCTATATGACTGGTATCCTTGTAAGAAGAGAAGATTAGGACACAGACACACACAGACCACATAAAATACAGGGAGATCAGGTCTACACCATGCAAAAACACAGAGAAGACAGCCATCTACAAGCTGAGAGACACCTCAGAAGAAACCAACCATGCCAACACCTTGATTTCAGACTTTTAGCTTGCAGAATTGTGAAAAAATACATTTCTGTTAAGCCACCCAGTTTGTGGTACTTTGTTATGGCAGCCATAACAAACATATAAGACAACACCACTTAAGTTCTAGGAATCAAATAATAATACCATTAATGGGTTCTAGTTGGATCCAAGATAATTTCCTTCCCCTACCCTATAGAAATATTAAGTCCAAGTCTGGCTGAAAGTTGCCGTAATTCAACTCTTGAAGTGGACCATTTCTTCTTCATAATATTCACGAGATACAATAAGTCAATATCACTCCTACTCTGGGGTGTAGGCCAGGATGGAGCATCATATCCATTGTAATATTATCATTAAAATCAGAAGGCAGGGCTTCCCCGGTGGCGCAGTGGTTGAGAGTCCGACTGCCGATGCAGGGGACACAGGTTCGTTCCCTTGTCTGGGAAGATCCCACATGCCGCGGAGCAGCTGGGCCCATGAGCCATGGCTGTTGAGCCTGTGTATGCGGAGACTGTGCTCTGCAACAGGAGAGGCCACAACAGTGAGAGGCCCACATGCTGGAAAAAAAAAAAAAAATCAGAAGGCAGGATGTTTACAAGCCTGGTGTTCTGTGAGTATTTTCAGTGGGAGGAGGCTGACTGGTTTCTACTCAGAGTGGAAGGGATGCCCTGGTCTCTTCACTTGTATAAAGTAGAGGAAGATTTGAGAGTGGAAATTTTAAGGGTACAATTTTAAGCCACTGCAAGCAGTATTAGCGGCTAGTTAACACTAATAATTTCATCACAGTGCTTGGTTCATAATAAGAGCTTGATAAGTGTTAATTTACGTTTCTATTATTTTTGGTTCTATGGCATTTCACAGTGTACAAAGCTACATTATCTCAATTTATCTTCAAAATAAGTCAGTGAAATATGAGTTATTGTGATCATTCTTATTCAGATTTCTCATAAGAAAGCTGTATCTTTTTTTTTTTTTCTTCCTTTTTGCGGTACGTGGGCCTCTCACTGTTGTGGCCTCTTCCCATTGCGGAGCACAGGCTCCGGACGCACAGGCTCGGCAGCCATGGCTCACGGGCCCGGCCACTCCGCGGCATGTGGGATCTTCCCGGACCGGGGTACAAACCCGTGTCCCCTGCATCGGCAGGCGGACTCTCAACCACTGCACCACCAGCGAAGCCCAAATTCCAAATTTTTAAAAATTTTGTTCAGGCCAAGGAAAACTCATAAGGAGCAGGATGTGGCCTGGGAGTTGCCAGTTTGCAACCTGTAGGTTAAAACCTCTGGCTGATATGAGAGTGCTCTTTGGTTTGCCTTTTTGGAGAACATTTCTCTCTTGTAGCTGGTGACAAAGGGTCTTCGGGTGCCTCCTACATGGGAGGGCCTTCTTGCTCTATGAAATTCCAGTAGAAATCAGTGTGGAGTCAGGACATATGATATGAGCAGCTTAAGCCTGTTGTTCTAGGCCTTTGTCATGATTGTAGCTAGCACTTCCGATGTACTACATGCATTGCATAGACTATCTCATTTACTCCTCACAATAGGTCTGTGAGGAAGATATTACTATCTCCATTGTTCTAATGAGGAAACTGAGACTTAAGTGACTAATTAGTTTGAACAAAGTCACTTAGCTAGTAAGTGGTGAAACCAGGATCTGAACTCCTGACAAACTTAACTCCAAAGCCCATGCCTTTTTCCTCTGTGTCTGCTGCTTCCCAAGGTAGAGAGATCAAATTTCTCTTTCCCTTGGGACATTTTTCATTTGAGTAAATCCTTTCTGACCTCTTGTCACTATGGAAAATTATAGTCTTGACTCTGGGTCTACAAGAAGACATTCTCTTGCTTTTATTCAGGGCTTTAAGTCAGAGGTCCAGTGGTTCAGCTCACATCTCTGGGAATGGGGGACCCCAAGGGAGTTTAAAGCCAAAGTCCCACTTAGTCATAAGCATTGTTCATTTACCAGGTGACCCCTTCTACTCAGACCCTTTGAGAATCTATAGTGATGCTAGGCAGCTGGTCATAGATTTAAGGTTTCATAACCCCAGTCATCTCTGTATCCCATATCCATTTTAGAGATACAAATAACAAATAGACCTCATCTAATGGGGACTAAGAAAAAGCATAGGATTTTCTTTCCATTATTAATTTGACCAAAGATTGGGAAATGTTTAACATGTTATACTGGGTGAATAATCCCCACCCTCTCACCCCCTGCCACCCGCCAAATTCATTTCTGCTTGGAACTTCAGAATGCGACCTTATTTGGAAATAAGTTCTTTGCAGCCAGTAATTAGTGAAGATGAGGTCATACTGGATTAGGGTGGACCATAATCCTAATCTGATGACTGGAATCCTCATAAGACGAGATAGAGACACAGAGACCTACACAGAGGGAAGGTGGCCATATAAAGATAAGTAGAAATTAGAGCAATGCAACTGTAAGCCAAGAAATACCAATGACTTCAGGCAATCATCAGATGCTGGAAGAGGTAGAGGATTATTCTCTAGAGATTTCAGAGGGAGCACGGTCCTGCCAATGCTTTGATTTGGACTCCTGGCTTCCAGAGCTGTGAGACAATAAGTTTCTATTGTTTTAAACTATCTAAATTTGTGGTAATTTGTTACAGCAGCCACAAGAAACTTGTACATGTAAAGAAAAAATAAAAAGTGAATGTTGGGCTTCCCTGGTGGCACAGTGGTTGAGAGTCCGCCTGCCGATGCAGGGGACACGGGTTCATGCCCCGGTCTGGGAAGATACCACATGCCGCGGAGCGGCTGGGCCCGTGAGCCATGGCCGCTGAGCCTGCGCCTCCGGAGCCTGTGCTCCGCAACGGGAGAGACCACAACAGTGAGAGGCCCATGTACCGCAAAAAAAAAAAAAAAAAAAAAAAAAGTGAATGCTGTAATGCCCTTTCAGATGCAGCAGAGGAATCTGTATTGAATACTTAAATTCAGAGTTCACAAGTCAAAAGTTCAAGAAGTGTTTCATGACTCACTATTAGTTAAAGAACAAACTCTTCAGAGAGGAAAAGTTCTCTCCCTATATAATACAAAAGCATCTGTGGAATTTCTACAGAAGACAAAAGGCATCCAGTATGTTGATTCAATATGGCTCAATTCTGTGCTAATCCTGACCAAGGCTGGCTGTGTTAGGGAATCCCTCTACCAATCTACCATTATTAGTCATCCTGTCCTAAGCTTGAAATCTGATAGAACTGGGGTGAGTCATAGGCACTGGAGTGTGCATTACGTGGTAGTCTTTTCCCATTCTCTGCCATATTTACCCCATTTATCTGACTGGTATCTGACTCAGTTTCTCTCCTGAGACTATGATTCTGACAACATCACCAGCTTTTATTTCTCTAAGGGCAAATCCCTGCCTTACTCTAGCCTCTGGCTGGGGTCTGCCTCAAATTGGATGGACTCTCTGTATTGGGGGGAAATCTCTTATACTCTCAATTCCTGAAATGCCCATTGCCCTTTTTGAGGAAAGCTAGTCACAGCTTCTACATTCTGACCTCAGCTGATTCAACCAAATTTGGATGTCTTATCCAAGGCCTGCCCATCCATAGGCCTATCAGTGTTCTATGAAGCAGTCTGGCAAGTGAGCTCTACCCAACGAGGGAAAAGATAAGCAACAGCACCAATAGGACCTTCTATGTTGGAGAGTTTAAATAAGAGGCCTTTGGAGAGCCCCTGCTGTTGGTAATATGGACAGAAGTTGAAAAGACACACAGAAAAAACAGACACAGGAAGCAGAAACCATGAGGTAGAAAATGCCATCAGTGAGCAGAAATCAAGAGATAAAAAGAGGAAAACAGGAAGTGGGAAGTAAGTGGCAAGAGCAGTAGAAACAAAGACCAAGAGTAGCTGCATCATTGTAAAACTTGCAGAGCATTAGAGTCAGGCTGACAGATGCCCAGGGGCGCAGAGGATAACCCAAAGTGCATTGTATTCTAAAGTGGCTTCTAGTTCTTAAATGATGGTCTGGCCTCTGAAGCACAGCTGTGCAGCTGTTAAGAGTGTTCCCTGACTTTCTTACATTCTACATCCATCCCTACACACCATCTTCTTATCCCCGTCTCCCCCACCATTAACTGAGGTAAATGGGTCTCTATTCTTGAAACGTTAAAAACCATGCCATGAAACAACCAACTGCCACTGCTGAATTCCATTAGATTAGAATTCTTGGATACCAGCCCAGTGATCCTGAGTATCCAGTCTCCTGTTAGACATTGACACTTGGACTGCTCATTACTCTAGCTTGGCTAGTCCTTCTTACCCCCAGCTCTGCTGCTTCTCCTTTCCCGATTCTCTTGCTGCAAAAGCTCTGACATGTCTTGTAAATCAAGGCACATGGATTATGATGACACTAATCCCATTTAATAATGAAGTAATAAACTCTTATGTTTGCTTCAACAAGGTGGGGTCTCATTTGTCTTTACAGTGTTATGCATGTGGGTCAAGTATAACTACATCTCAATAGAATTTAAAGTTTCAGTAATTTAGGAGTAAAAGATTTGTGGTATTGTGTGTCTGGTTTATCTGCCATCAGAAATGGTAATGTCAAAAGATATCAGAGGACTTGCAGATCCTATGTACGTGTGTAATTTTGAGATACAGTTATGAAGGGTCACATAGGGAGGCAGAACCCCTCAATGTAATAAATTTCACCCCATCCTCTAATTCCCCTTGGGTGTTACACAATATGTTTATGTTTTCTGCATATAATAACACAAGTTCATTTTAGAAAATTTGTGAGAATTTTAAAATAATCTATAATATCACTACCCAAGATGGTGATTATTAATGCCTTAGTATCCCTCCTTTCAGTCCTTTTTTGTGTGTTGATATATTTAAATGTTTTAGCAAAATTAAAAATTTTCTATATATGTCACTTTCTACTTCTGTTTGCTTGTTTTGTTTTTGCTTATTTCCCCTAGCATTTTATAATATACGCATTTTCCCATGCCATTTAGGATTCTTCAAAAGCATGATTTAGTGTGACTACATAATAGTTCATTTTCCAGAAGTTCCTTACTTTTGCCAGGTCAGTTCTCTACCTTTTAATGTTTGTATTGCTTCCAATTTTCCTTGAGTATGAATAACACAATGGTAGGCCTCCTTGTATATAAAGCTGAGTCCACACCAATCCTTATTTCCTTATTTCCTTGCTTCCTTAGATTAAATCCCTAGAAGTGGAGTTTTGGATCAAAGGGTAGGCATATTTTTATGGATCTTTCTACGTATTGTCAAATTGTCTCCAGAAAGAATATACCTCTTCATAATCTTGGCAGTAGCATATCAGAATTTCCAGCTCACCTCAGCAGCCCTTGATTTCTTTCTCCCATGTTTTAGCATTAGTCCCATTGAGACTCAGGAGTTCTTGCTGGGTCCTCTCTGAGTTTTTCTTTGTTAGGTTCTATGCTAATCCTCATCTCATCTCCACCATTTGTAATTGGTACCCAGACATCCAAAGCTACCCCCTCTATCTCAAGACTGAGAAGGCTCCATTTGGGAAGAACATTAATGGCCCTTGCTGGACTAGTCAATGGAGTTCTGGAATGGTCTTTGGCTTACTGACTGAAACATAAGACCCAGGGGCTTCAGGGTCTTTGGGCAATGATACTCCCTGAATGCCCCTGGATGCCCCTCTGTAGCTCCTTCCACTTGCTTCATTTAGGCTTTTGAGTTTACTCAGGGGAGTCCCACCCTATACCCCACCATCAAGCTGGGATCTGCTTCCCCTGCATTACCCTTCCTGCCCCATTTCCCGGGGCTGGGCCACTCACACTCTTCTCCACCTCTATTGGACAGACTTCCCTAAAAGATTTAGCTTCACATCTCACATTCCTCCTTCCCAACAATCCTCCAGACCATCTTACTCCTGGTCTCGGCCAGAGGCCGGTAAGGCAACTCCCTTAAGCTGCTCCTCTGTGTTAGCTGTCCCTTTGACTTTGACATCTATGAAAAGGGGTGGTATTTTCTATACCTTCTTGGTTTCTTATTGCCGTCTTCTCCTCTGGGTTGCCACCTCGGTCCTACCTTTGCCCCTGACTCTGGTAAGTTCCTCTCACTTTGGCTCAGGGCTTCTTCTCTGTTTCCAGCATGCCCTGGCCCTTGCACTGCAAGTCCAGTGAGAACCTGACACTTCAAGGCCTTGCTTCAGGATATTAAGGGAGTGTACTAAATGTGCACCAAAGGGCTGTGGCAGTTTGCCAGTTTCATCTTAATAAACCCTATTTCATTCCCCAGACTTATCCCCTCCCTGCTCAACTTCCATTTGGTCCTTCCTGCCTCCCATTTGTTTAAGGTTTGTCTCTGGCATTGGCATCTTGGTTGACCTTCCCCTCTGGCCCCTGGCCCACCATATGATATTCTCATTCAATACTTGGCTCTCCCCTCCTGCCTTGGCATTACTGGCCTGGTCTGTCTTCCCTATGAGCTGTATCCATAAACTGCCCTGGCAAGGATGACCTGGCATTCTTGAGGGCCCTGCCTCCTTCCAGGCTCTGGCCCTGCTCCAGAAGCTGTGTGGATAGGATATTTTAACCCCTCCACGTTCAGTTTTCTCCTGAAAAGCTAAGGCCTAATACTTGAACATGGGCAGCTCAAACTCAGACCATCCCTTTCCAGCAAACCCTTTCCAGGGACATGCCTTGGGGAGGAATGTGGAAAACAGGGGCAGCCACTCAGATCTAAAGAAATTCTAAGAAACAAGCCATCAATCATTGCCTAGAATTCCCCGATCATGCCCCTATGGGATATTCTTACCCAAGTCCACATCATCAGTTCTGGGAGCTACAACAGTGCCTTCACCACATAACTGGGATCTCCTCTCCTTGCTATTGCTGCCTGTTCCCTAAGTTCCAGTGACTTTTTCCTTAGACCTGATGCTGACTCTCTGAATTCCACTGCTTCAAGGGTGGGGGCGCTGGTTGCCTTAGTAAGTGCACCAGGGCCAGGGGCTATTTTACCAGAGGTAATGAGGAATACCAAAACCAAGAAGGTGAGGAGTTATCTCTTGATTTGTAAAGCCAAAGTTCAAATCCATGGGGAGAGTCTGGTCCTCTCTATCCACTCTAGCAGCTGTTACAGACTTGGCACAGAACCAGGAATGTGGATGTAGGGATACTGGGGAGAATCACTGTCCTTGTTTCTGGCCTATTTTATGAGCCAGAAGGCACGGCTCATGGTGGCATTGTTTCTGGTCAAATTGCTTTTGATTAAAAGAAACCAAAACCTATTCAGATTTCAGGCAAATGGAATGAGAGGAGGGGCTGGCCCTTCTAAGGCAAACTAGCAGGGCAGTGGGGTTGATAGGCAAATTGACTGACATGTCCAGGGAAGCAAGTCAGCCAAGCTCAAATGGACACTGGTCACTGTCATTCCTCCCCTTCTGCCGCATGCTTATTCCTGCGCTCCCTCCTGCCTACACAAAGACTAGGAACTCCTGAAGCCCATGCTACTCCAGAAACTGCTCTCAACAGAGTCTATATTCTCTCCCCTCCAAACCATGTTGAGGAATTATCAGAGCTTCTAATAGGATTCTGAGTCTCTCTCCCTTCCTGAATATTGCGCTTACTGTGCCCACCTAAGAGCTAACAATATCTCCTTGCCTCTCTACTCTTTTCCCCTCTATTCTTCTCTCCTCCCCATTTCATGGACTGGGCCCCTCAGTACTGTGGGCTTTGCTTCTTTTCATCTGCATCATAGTGGGGTTCAGGGTGTAGAACACAGAGGGAGTCTGGGAGAACCAACTCATTCCCATTAAATAACTCTTGTTCTAAAGAGGACTCTTCGGGGTCAATGGAGTACCTGTTGGCCACTTAGTTCCTAAATTCATAAAAACGTATCACTTAGTATTCATAGCCTCCCCTGCACTGGAGTGTCCCATTCTAAGCTTTTTGAATCAAACTTTGTGGTTCCAGAGACACATACACAAATAAATTATTTGTGGCAATGAATCATCAACTCTTGGAGGAAGTACACTCACTGGCATTCTTTAAGCTTTACAGCATTGGGCATCAAATGTATGAGGAAACCAAGACTTAGAGGTGATGTGACTTGTCCAAGGTCACATGAGTTAATGGTAGAGCCAGGACAAGAACTCAGATCTCCTATCTTCAGTTCAGGAATCTTTTCATTACCCTATCAGGCCTTCCTCAGAGCTTTGTTCATCTTTGGCTTATGCAACACTCTCGAGTTGAAATTACGTCCATAGCTTAGAAATAGGCCAGTTGCCTATTCAGAATTTTCTTTCTGGCTTTCTGCAATGGAGCCTCAGAATACTATGATCGGCTAAAGTATGGAACTGAAGTATCATGGGACTATCTTAGATTCTGAACAGGTGTGTTTATAATCCTAAATCTGGAAAGTTCTTGTTGGTGTGTTCTCACTTAAGATGTAGTTCTACAGCCTTGGTTTCCCAAGGCTGTAGTGTCACAGTGCTTGAATGTGGATTATGCTATGATGTCCTTGAGTAACGCTTTTTAAAATTCAGGAACCAGGTAAAAATACAGTATGATTATCAAATCTTATGTACATTTCTGCTCTGTTCTTGTGAAAATTTAACTCACCTATATTTTATCTCTCATCATAGACATAAATGTAATAGTAAAATGTAGTAGAAAAGTGGTCCAGCATAAAGAGTAAGATGGTGGATTCTGAAGTCAAACAAATCTGGGATCATATCCTGACCTGGCCACTTGCTAACTGTGTGACCTTGGGTAACTTACATAACATTTCCAGGATCTGATTTTCTTGTTCATAAAATGAGTATTAGTTGAAATAATTATAAAAATAATCCATGAAAAGGGATTAACCCTGGGTGTGGCCAATAGCAAATGCCCCCCAAATAATGATTTACTATTATTGCATTCCTTTGAACTACCTCAGTCTTCACTATATAATAAAAGCCTGAATACTCAAGCTACTAGATGAAATAATTGCATTTCTTTGACATACTGGCAATGCTAATATTTGTTCTGGTACCTTGTCCCTCTTTCTCTAGCTCTCTTAATTAATTTTACACTGTGTAAAAATAATTTACCTCAATTAAACATGGGCTTCTTCCAACAAACAGAAAGAATGATTAGTAAATTGCACTAATTATAGTTCTGTTTAATACTTTGATTTTTAAATTATGTCTGTCAGTTCAGATATTCATTTTGAATATGACCTTTGAAACTCTTAGTTTAATTAAAATATTTGTATTAAGGGGCAAGACCTATAGGCAACATTTGATATGTTAATTTCAAAGATATCCACTTTACTAATTCCCTCCCCTTCTTTAAGTTTTTGGTCAAATCTCACCTTATTAATGGGGCTTACTCTGATCATCCCATTGAATTCTGCAAGCTTTCACCTTCACTTACTCCTGCCAACCCCCCACCAACACAAACACTGGCACTCCTGAACAACCTTATCTTGCTCAATTTTTTTTCCATAGCACTTATCACCATCTAACATACCATGTAATTTTACTATGTTTATTGTATGTTTCCACATGGACAAGGGTTTCCCTCTTTCTCTCTCTCTTTCATTAATATATCGCAAGTGCCTAGAATAGTGCCTGAGATATAGTAGATATTCTGTAAATACAGTAAATATCAGTTGAATGTTTGCTAAATAAATATACTTGCACATTTAATTAAAGTAGGTCTACTTAAACTATCAAATGATTATCTTCTATAGTAGAAATATAGACTAATCTCTGAGCCATTAACTTTTAAAAAAATTTTATTGAAATACAGTTGATTTACAAAGTTGTGTTAGTTTCTGGTGGACAGCAAAGTGATTCAATTGTACATATATATAAGAGTTTGCATTTGCTAATCCCAAGCTCCCAATCCATCCCTCCCCAACCTCCTCCCCCTTGGCAACCACGGGTCTGTTCTCTATGTCTGTGAGTCTGTTTCTGTTTTGTAGATAAGTTCATTTGTGTCATATTTTACATTCCACACATAAGTGATATCATATGGTATTTGTCTTTCTCTTTCTGACTTACTTCACTTAATATGATAATCTCTAGGTCCATGCATGTTGCTACAAATGGCTTTATTTCATTCTTTTTTATGGCTGAGTAGTACTCCATTGTATATATGTACCACATCTTTATCCATTTATGTGTTGATGGACAATTTAGATTACTTCCATGTCTTGTCTGAGCCATTAACTTCTATTTGTCTTTCCATATTTTCCTACTAAACCAAACTAGACTTTAGTAATGGCTATTTACATATGTATGCATGTATATACATACATGTACACACATATACATGTATCATACACATATAAGTGCACATATATCCACATATGTAAAAAGATAACTTTTGTTGCAATAACTTTTAAGTCTGTCAAAAGACTATAATTGTTTTTTCTATTTTGAGGCAATGTTTATTTCTAAAACATAGATATTTCTTCACATATCCCACAGAGCAATGAACGTCCTGGGGTGAAAGTCCAGAAAAACTTCCTTTTCAAAACTCCCAGAGTTGAGTCCAGTTTTGGCCAAGATACAGTTAGACAATTGAATCATTTACCATGTTGGTGCTCGAATATGGAGCATCAGTTTAGAGGGAAGCTCAGAAGGAATCTGTTTTTATCTAAAATAAATTTGTTTCTAGCTGCTTAGCCTTGGCAGACTGACTTGATTCATTTATTCATGAACATTCATTTTAATTAACTTACTCATTCCTGTTGTTTGTCAGGCATTGTGCTAAGTCCTGGTTATATATGATGTTATGCATGATGAAAGGACAAAGTTCATTCCTTTAAGGAATATAATATAGGAGAAGTAATAGACAAGTAAAAAGGCAATTATAATGCAGTATAAGTGCCTCTGTACAGCTGACAACAGAATGCTAAAGGAAAACAAGAGGCTAGGATATACTCACAATCTCTAAGTAATCCAAACCACTACCAAGTTCACCTTTAAACAATCAAATTTTTGAGATTGGATCAGCCCTTTTGTCTGCTCTGAATTGGCAATTGTTTGTGGCCAGGAATAGAGGGAGCAAACTTTATTATTATTACTACTAGTAATATTACATTTTTAATGATAATGATGATCATGAAGAAAAGGCAGTTTACAGAATGAGAACTATAATCTTACTCATAATTAAAGGAATGCAAATTAAAATAAGATTAAAATAAGAATGCAATAGATTTATGCAATTATTGAGCACTTGCTTACTGTGTGTCAGGCCTGTTGTAGGTGCTGGAGATAGAGCAGAGACTAAAGCCTGAAAAGTCATGGCTCTTAAAGAGCTTATAACCTTTTTGGAATAAACAACAAGAAATACAGCAGAGACATAAAATAAACAAATGAACAAATAATATGTAGGTGCCTGTAATTAGAGTCCCAGCTGAAACCCAGTTTACAGTGGGTCCACTAGGCCCATGGATCCAAATGGGGTCATTTCTCTTGTCCTCAAGTGTAGAACTGAGATTGACAAACATGGAAGTTGGAGACAGAGAAAGTCAAGGGGATGAACAACAATGTTATAGTTTTGCTCCAGGGCTTTATTAACTACCCTGCTTGTCATAATATGATCTGAAAAAGAGAGCTGGACTTTCTCTCAGAACATAATTACCTTGATAACATCATTCTGATCAGGCAAAAAAAAAAAAAACAAGAGATAGTTAGCATGCTGGAGACCTTGTTTAGATACATGCACACCAGAGGGTGAGAAATAAACCCTAATAAGATTTAGTTTTCAGGGTCCAGTGGTCAAGAGTGTGCTGAAATATGCCTCCAAAGTAAGAGACACATTACTGCATCTTACATTCTCTACTACAAAGAAGGAAGCACTGTGCCTGATAAGCCTTTTGGGTTCTGGAAGCAACATATTCTACACCTAGGAATATTGTTCCAGGTCATATATCAGTGTCACAAAAGATTGCCAGCTGTGAGTGGAGCCCAAAGCAGAAGAGGGCTCTGCAGCAGGTCCAATGCAAGCAGCTGGGCTGCTTGGGCCATAAGCTCCAACAAACCTATACTGGTCAAGTTGTCAGTGGTGGAAAAATGGAGTTTATGGTAAGTCCCAGTGGGAGAATCACAATACAGGCCCCTGGAGTTATGTAGATGGTTGTGCCATCTGTAGCTAAACATTATGCACCTTTTGAAAAATAGTTCTTGATGTGTTACTGAGCCCTGGTAGACAGAATGCTTGACCCTGGGACACCAAGTATCCAGAACTATCTATAAGTTGGGTTATTTGGGGCCCACCAAGTCATAAAATCAGACAGATGCAGCAGTAGTCCATTAAAAGAAGGAACTGGTACATCCAGAACTGAAGTCAAGCAACACCACAGGGTACAAGTAAGCTTCCTGAGCAGATAGTCCAGAGTTCCATGTCACCCACCACAGTTATACCAGCATCTCTCCCTTAACTTGCACCTACCTATGGCTTAAGAGGGGGAGGGGGATCCCTGTATGACTAGCTTAAACAGAGTGGAAAATCTTGAGCTTGAGTTATGGATGAGTTGACTTTGTTTATAGGAGCAAGCCAAAAATGGACAGCAGCTACATTACAGCCACCCTCAGGGATGGACTTGAAAGAGAATGAAGAAAGAAAATCTCCCCAACAGGCAGAGTTGCAAGCAGCACACCTGAATATCTACTTTGTGAAGAAGGAGAAATGGCCCAAGGTAAGAATGTATATTTGTTATCTATTGCTACATTACAAATTACCTTAAAACTTAGCAGCTTAAAACAAGACACATCTCACAGTTTCTGTGGGTTAGAAATCGGGTGTGGCTTGGCTGGATCCTCTGGCTTAGGGTCTCTCACAAGGCTGCAACCAATATTTCAGCCAAGCTGGAGTCTCTCCAGGCTCGACTGAGGAAGGATCTGCAACCATGCTCACTCATGTGCTTGTTCACAGGACTCAGTTTCTCACAGGATGTTAGACAGAGGGCCTGGGGTCCTGGTTAGGGCCCGTTAGCCAAAATACTCCCTCAGTTCCTTGCCACGTGGACATCTTTATGGGATAAATCACAACACGGCAGCTGGCTTCTATAAGAATGAGCAAGTAAGAGAATAAGAGAAGGCAAGCAAGATGGAAGTCAGCATTTTTGAAACTAATCTTAGAAATGATATCCCATTACTTTTACTGTGTTCTGTTTGTTACAAGTAAGTCACTAGGTTCTGCCCACACTCAAAAGAAGGGGATTATATAAGGGCATGAATACCGTAGGTGGACACCATCAGGAGCCATCTCAGAAACTGCTTTCCACAATAGATTCCTGGGCAATGGCCAGTAGTGACTGCCCATTAGAGCATTAGAATGGCATACTGGGGCCTCCCTGGTGGCGCAGTGGTTGAGAGTCCGCCTGCCGATGCAGGGGATACGGGTTCGTGCCCCGGTCTGGGAGGATCCCATATGCCGCGGAGCGGCTGGGCCCGTGAGCCATGGCCGCTGGGCCTGCGCATCCGGAGCCTGTGCTCCGCAACGGGAGAGGCCACAACAGTGAGAGGCCCGCATACCACAAAAAGAAAAAAAAAAAAAAAAAAAAAAGAATGGCATACTGAAGGTATAGCTGAGTGCCAATTTGGTGGCAATACCCTACAGGATGGATGCAGTGCCATTCTTCGGACATAGCTTTTAGAGACCTCTTCATGAGACTGTATCCCCTCTACAAAAAATACAAAAAGTGGAAGCAGGCATAATCTCACTTACCGTTACTCCCAATGACTTATCCTGCTAATTCTGGGCTCTGCAGGGTTAAAAGTACTGGTCCTCAAAGGAAGTGCCCTCTAGCCAGGGGACAGAGCAAGGAGTCCCATTGAATTACAAAGTATAGTTCCCACCTTGACGTTCTGGAATATTTGTATCCAGAGACCAGCAGACAAAAAGTAAAATCAGGAAGAATTGACCCAGCGAGAGAAATAAGAATGCTTTTATATGATGGGGACAGGGCTGAACACATGTAGATTATCCACTTGGCCACCTCTTGGTAATCTGCTACCCAACTGTAACTATGAACAGTCACATATAGCAGCCCTGGTGCAGAAAGAATATGAATACCCTTCAAGGATGGGGGTTTGAATTCAACCACCAGGAGAGCCACCAGACCTGCCGAAGTGAAGGCTGAGGCTGAGGGAGATTTAGAATGGATAGTAGAAGTAGGAAAGGATGAGTGCCGGTTTTGACTCTAAGACTAACTGTAGAGATGGGACTATAGTTTGTCCCATTAACCTCCTCTTCTAAGTTTTTCCTGAGGAAGAGAGGACTATGGGAACCACAGAGGAGCTGCTCTTCGATCTTGTGTGGAGAAGTGGGTCTGTGAGGCACATGGGGTGACTGTGGTGACCATGGAACTGGGTTGTCAGATCTCCCTTCAAGAGAACCAGATGCAAGGAGTGTAGTGCAGCCTCCAGCCTTTGGATGCACTCTAGTGTTCACTCTGAGGCCACAGTTCCCCAGCCAATGACTGAGATGAAGGGGTACTGGAGCTGGGCTATTTCTGCTCTCCTCTGATGAGCAATCTTAGCTCTGGAGCTCTCCACTGGCCTGGCTGTGACTTCCTCAGAGTTGTATTATAGTTAGAGGTTCCCCCTACCCAATTCTCCCTCCTCTTTTCTCCTTTCACCTATGTTAGACCTGCATCACAGTCTGAAGGCTCTTCCTGTCTATTCCTGCTTTCTTGCCCCTTGTATCCTTCATGGGCTTTGCCCCCAGTAGATCTCGGGCATGTCTAATTCCCTCTCAGTGACTGCTTCTACATCCTTACCAGGACTGACACAAAGCAGTGAGCTTATCCCTCGGAGTTCAGGGTAAAATTCCAAAATAGATTTCTTAATCTAGATAGATTTTAATCCAATGCGTGAGCATCCCAGATACAAATCCACACTGAAGTCCAACTTTCAGAGCACAGATTTGTACATTAACAAAAACTGTACAATTCCTGTTGCTATGGGCAATTAGACACAGTGCCCAAGCAGGTGACTCCTCAGATGGGTAGATGACTACTGACTGGAGTCAAGGTAGGAGTGGCCGACTGCTCTCAATTCCTGTAGGGCAGAGTCTTGGTCAATGCCAAGACTTTGGAAATCTTGAATGCTAAAGGAAAAACTGAAATTCCATTCAAGCTTCATGATCAGAAAGAGAAACTAATAAATAACATGTTAGGTGAGTCAGAGAGCTGTCCTCCTTTGCGAGAGCTACAATCCACTCTGCAGGACATTTGTCTGATTAAAGGACTTAAGCAATTTATTTTAACAAGAGTGATCAGCAGGCTTTCCAGCTATGAGGGTTACAAGTTAAATAACAGATGCCTTTGGGGATTCTTGGCTTGGTCTTTTATTTATCATTCAGACATTTCTTGCTAGAAAAAGAAAAATCCTTTTATATATTTAGTGCTCCACCCCTGCCTCCACACTTTCAAGAAATTTAATAGGAGTGCTGTGGGTGTTTGGTTTTAGAGACAACGGAGTAATATGTTGGACAGATCTCAAATTAGGGGATAAACATGTGAAAAGCCAAGCCCCATTTTTGTTTGTTATGATAGAAAGGTATGTAAAACAAACCTCATATCATATATGTTTATTAAACACCCAAAGATTTTGCCTTAGTTTTTTTTATAGAATTAATAAATTTTTTAGTCTTTGTTCCCAGGAGCTGAGCAGTTTATTACTAAAAATGTGGTTGAACCCAAAGTTCTTTCAAATGGCAATGCCTCTATTAAAGCTAGAGGATGCTCTGGCTCTATTTTTATTAAACAACTTTTTAAAGCAGATGAAGAATAGCAGAAAAAGGACTAGAAAGAACATAGGCAAGTTTTTTTAAGTTGTAAAAATAACAGCTAATATTTACTGAACACCTACTATATGCAGGTTTACAAGGATTAACCCATTTATTCCAAACAAGAACCCTATAAGATAGAATGTCATTATTATCCCCAGTACCCAGATGAGAAAACCAAGAGAGATTAAGCAATGTGTCCAATGTCACACAATCAGATCTATACAACTCTAGGGCAGAAGTTGGCATACCCTTCTGTGAAGGGTCAGATGGTAAATATTTTGGGCTTTATGGGCCATATAGTCTCTGTCTCTCTGTTGCAACTACTCAGCTCTGTTGTTGCATCATGAAAGCAACTATAAATGATAATGTAAATGAATGGGCATGTCTGTGTTTCAATAAGAATTTATTTACAAAAACAGGTCATCTGGATTTGACAAGTGGGTCTAATCTCTGTGAATCTTTTTCTCTGTTCTCAGGTGAAAGTGTTTTAAATTGTGAGGCATACAGGTTGTTTTTCAAAATAAATGTATTGGAGTCCTGCAGAGAAAATTCTAATCAAGTTGGAACTATCTAAAATACAAAGTCATTAATTCAGCAAATACTAGCTGAGTGCTTACTGCTGGGATGTTGGCAATACAGTGATAACAGATAACCTAGATGAAATTTACAGTGGGAAAAAAGACAAGTAAATAGACAATTATTGTTTTAATAGACTGTGACAACGGCTGTATGATGATAGGGGCAGTGTGATTAGGGCCCCAAGGGAACATAGAGGAAGGGCAACTAACCTGGCCTGGGGAATCGGGGGTTTCTGGCAGAATGGGCTAATGATCCAATGCCAATTCTATGCTCCCACCACTCAACTCCATTCTCTAGGAGCAAAGGTTATTTGAGTAAAACAGCTGGAGCATGGCTTTAGCTTGCTGTAGTCTCAGGCTCTTTAGAGTGTAAATGTCCCACGCACCAGGGCTTGACATTGTCACCCGAAGGTAAAAGAAATCCCCAGTTAATTTTTAAGGATCTTAGTAACATTGCCTTGAACCCCGACCCTCTCTAAGAAGCCATCGTACTCACTCTCATTTGTTGTTCACTCCCCCAAAGAAGAGCAGGTAGGACAAATGAGTAACTGTGGATTGGCCTGCCAGTGGTTCTGAAACTTGACTGTCTATGAGATACTTACTTGAAATAAAGTTCTAGGGCCCTAATCCTAGAGACTGTGATTTAGAAGTTCTTGGTTTAGTGTCTGAGAATCCAGTCTTTTAACAAGCGTCACAAGTGATTCTGATGCGCATGAGCTATATTTGGAAACTGCTGGTCAGGAGGATTTCTAACGTTGCTTTTAACCTTTCCTGCCAGCTATTCTGTGTTTATTGCCATGACTACATTTACAAACATCCTACCAAGAAGGAAGGAAAAATCTAACTGGTTTTTGGGATGTTTACCACTGTTTCTACCTTCCCATCACTGCCATATAGGGACAATGATTTGTGTGATAGGCTGTGGTGGAGGAGTCAAATTTGTTGCCCTAATATGCTGAAGAATGGTCAGGAGTTCCTCCTTGGTAGGTAACAGAACAAAAATGTGAATCTTGGATGGAGCGTGCCTGTGTGCTTACTTCAGGTGTGCTTTATATAGCAAAAGAGCAGCACCTGTGTGTAAATCAAGTCTGGCAAAGCACAAGTAAGATTCTTTCTGCCCCCAGGTTCTGGACAGGCTGGGGTTTGGAGGTCTTCTTAGCACCCAAATTGGTTTAATGTCCCACAGGGTCACTGAGTGCCAGTTGGCAAAAGCTATACGCAGGGGAAGGAAAAGGGTAACGGATGAGGAACACACAAGAGAAGGAGTGTTAGAAGGCAATGAGAAAGAAAAGCAATATTAGAGTGGCAGATAGTCTCCTGTTTCCTGATTCTGCTTTAAACATTCATCCAACACGTGGAACAACTCCTACAGAACACCTACTGAACGCTGGCAGAAGACCCCAGACCTCCCCAAAGGCAAGAAACTCCCCACATACCTGGGTAGGGCAAAGCGGAGAGATTCCCGCACAGAGGATCGGTGCCGAGCGGCACTCACGAGCCCGAGAGGCTTGTCTGCTCGCCCCGGCGGCGCTGGAAGCTGAGGCTCGGGCTTCGGTCAGAGCGCAGGGAGAGGACTGGGGCTGGCGGCGAGAACTCAGCCTGAAGGGGGCTAATGAGCCACAGCTAGCCGGCAGGGAGTCCGGGAAAACTCTGGAGCTGCCGAAGAGGCAAGAGACTTTTTCTTCCCTCTTGGTTTCCTGGTGCGCGAGGAGAGGGGATTAAGAGCGCTGCTTAAAGGGGCTCCACAGACGGGCGCGAGTCACGACTGAAAGCGCGGAGCCCAGTGACGGGCGTGTGACGCTGGGGCTGCTGCTGCCGCCGCCAAGAAGCCTGTGTGCGAGCGCAGGTCACTGTCCACACCGCCCTTCCGGGAGCCTGTGCAACCCGCCACTGCCGGGGTCCCGGGATCCAGGGGCGGCTTCCCTGGGAGAACGCACGGCGCGCCTCGGGCTGGTGCAACGTCACGCCGACCTCTGCCGCTGCAGGCTCGCCCCGCGCTCCGTGCCCCTCCCTCCCGCCCGGCCTGAGTGAGCCAGAGTCCCCGAAGAGGCTGCTCCTTTAACCCTGTCCTGTCTGAGCGAAGAACAGACGCCCTCCGGCGACCTACACGCAGAGGCAGGGCCAAATCCAAAGCTGAGACCCAGGAGCTGTGAGAACAAAGAAGAGAAAGGGAAACCTCTCCCAGCAGCCTCAGAAGCAGCGGATTAAAGCTCCACAATCAACTTGATGTACCCTGCATCTGTGGAATACATGAATGGACAACAAATCATCCCAAATTGAGGAGCCAGGAGTCAGGGCTGTGCCTCTGAGGTGGGAGAGCCAACTTCAGGACACTGGTCCACAAAAGACCTCCCAGCTCCACATAATATCAAACGGCGAAAATCTTCCAGAGATCTCCATCTCAACACCAGCACCCAGCTTCACTCAACGACCAGCAAGCTACAGTGCTGGACACCCTATGCCAAACAACTAGCAAGACAGGAACACAACGCCACCCATTAGCAGAGAGGTGGCCTAAAATCATAAAAAGTCCGCAGACACCCCAAAACACACCACCAGACGTGGACCTGCCCACCAGAAAGACAAGATCCAGCCTCACCCACCAGAACACAGGCACTAGTCCCCTCCACCAGGAAGCCTACACAACCCACTAAACCAACCTTAGCCACTGGGGACAGACACCAAAAACAACGGGAACTACGAACCTGCAGCCTGCAAAAAGGAGACCACAAACACAGTAACATAAGCAAAATGAGAAGACAGAAAAACACACAGCAGGAGAAGGAGCAAGATAAAAACCCACCAGACCTAACAAATGAAGAGGTAATAGGCAGTCTACCTGAAAAAGAATTCAGAATAATGATGGTAAAGATGATCCAAGATTCTATTTCCAAGATCCAAAATCTTGGAAACAGAATAGACAAAATGCAAGAAACAGTTAACAAGGACCTAGAAGAACTAAAGATGAATCAAGCATCGATTAAAAACACAATAAATGAAATAAAAAATACTCTAGATGGGATCAATAGCAGAATAACTGAGGCAGAAGAACGGATAAGTGAGGTGGAAGATAAAATAGTGGAAATAACTGCTGCAGAGCAAAATAAAGAAAAAAGATGAAAAGAACAGAGGACAGTCTCAGAGACCTCTGGGACAACATTAAACGCACCAACATTCGAATTATAGGGGTTCCAGAAGAAGAAGAGAAAAAGCAAGGGACTGAGAAAATATTTGAAGAGATTATAGTTGAAAACTTCCCTAATATGGGAAAGGAAATAGTTAATCAAGTCCAGGAGGCACAGAGAGTCCCATACAGAATAAATCCAAGGAGAAATACGCCAAGACACATAGTAATCAAACTGTCAAAAATTAAACACAAAGAAATCATATTAAAAGCAGCAAGGCAAAAACAACAAATAACACACAAGGGAATCCCCATCAGGATAACAGCTGATCTCTCAGCAGAAACTCTACAAGCCAGAAGGGAGTGGCAGGACATAATTAAAGTGATGAAGGAGAAAAACCTGCAACCAAGATTACTCTACCCAGCAAGGATCTCATTCAGATTTGATGGAGAAATTAAAACGTTTACAGACAAGCAAAAGCTGAGAGAGTTCAGCACCACCAAACCAGCTTTACAACAAATGCTAAAGGAACTTCTCTAGGCCAGAAACACAACAGAAGGAAAAGACCTACAATAACGAACCCAAAACAATTAAGAAAATGGGAATAGGAACATACATATCGATAATTACCTTAAATGTAAATGGACTAAATGCTCCCACCAAAAGACACAGATTGGCTGAATGGATACAAAAACAAGACCCATATATATGCTGTCTACAAGAGACCCACTTCAGACCGAGAGACACATACAGACTGAAAGTAAGGGGATGGAAAAAGATATTCCATGCAAATGGAAACCAAAAGAAAGCTGGAGTAGCAATTCTCATATCAGACAAAATAGACTTTAAAATAAAGACTACTAGAAGAGACAAAGAAGGACACTACATAATGATCAAGGGATCGATCCAAGAAGAAGATATAACAATTGTAAATATTTATGCACCCAACATAGGAGCACCTCAATACATAAGGCAAATACTAACAGCCATAAAAGGAGAAATCGACAGTAACACAATCATAGTAGGGGACTTTAACACCCCACTTTCACCAATAGACAGATCATCCAAAATGAAAATAAATAAGGAAACACAAGCTTTAAATGATACATTAAACAAGATGGACTTAATTGATATTTATAGGACATTCCATCCAAAAACAACAGAATACACATTTTTCTCAAGTGCTCATGGAACATTCTCCAGGATAGATCATATCTTGGGTCACAAATCAAGCCTTGGTAAATTTAAGAAAATTGAAATTGTATCAAGTATCTTTTCCGACCACAATGCTATGAGACTAGATATCAATTACAGGAAAAGAGCTGTAAAAAACACAAACACATGGAGGCTAAACAATACACTACTTAATAACAAAGTGATCACTGAAGAAATCAAAGGGGAAATTAAAAAATACCTAGAAACAAATGACAATGGAGACACGACGACCCAAAACCTATGGGATGCAGCAAAAGCAGTTCTAAGAGGGAAGTTTATAACAATACAATCCCACCTTAAGAAACAGGAAACATCTCGAATAAACAACCTAACCTTGCACCTAAAGCAATTAGAGAAAGAAGAACAAAAACATCCCAAAGTTAGCAGAAAGAAATCATAAAAATCAGATCAGAAATAAATGAAAAAGAAATGAAGGAAACGATAGCAAAGATCAATAAAACTAAAAGCTGGTTCTTTGGGAAGATAAACAAAATTGATAAACCATTAGCCAGACTCATCAAGAAAAGAAGGGAGAAGACTCAAATCAATAGAATTAGAAATGAAAAAGGAGAAGTAACAACTGACACTGCAGAAATACAAAAAATCATGAGAGATTACTACAAGCAACTCTATGCCAATAAAATGGACAACCTGGAAGAAATGGACAAATTCTTAGAAATGCACAACCTGCCAAGACTGAATCAGGAAGAAATAGAACATATGAACAGACCAATCACAAGCACTGAAATTGAAACTGTGATAAAAAATTTTCCAACAAACAAAAGCCCAGGACCAGATGGCTTCACAGGTGAATTCTATCAAGCATTTAGAGAAGAGCTAACACCTATCCTTCTCAAACTCTTCCAAAATATAGCAGAAGGAGGAACACTCCCAAACTCATTCTACGAGGCCACCATCACCTTGATACCAAAACCAGACAAGGATGTCACAAAGAAAGAAAACTACAGGCCAATATCACTGATGAACATAGATGCAAAAATCCTCAACCAAATACTAGCAAACAGAATCCAACAGCACATTAAAAGGATCATACACCATGATCAAGTGGGGTTTATTCCAGGAATGCAAGGATTCTTCAATATACGCAAATCAATCAACGTGATACACCATATTAAAAAATTGAAGGAGAAAAACCATATGATCATCTCAATAGATGCAGAGAAAGCTTTCGACAAAATTCAACACCCATTTATGATAAAAACCCTGCAGAAAGTAGGCATAGAGGGAAATTTCCTCAACATAATAAAGGCCATATATGACAAACCCACAGCCAGCATCGTCCTCAATGGTGAAAAACTGAAACCATTTCCTCTAAGATCAGGAACAAGACAAGGTTGCCCACTCTCACCACTCTTATTCAACATAGTTTTGGAAGTTTTAGCCACAGCAATCAGAGAAGCAAAGGAAATAAAAGGAATCCAAATCGGAAAAGAAGAAGTAAAGCTGTCACTGTTTGCAGATGACATGATACTATACATAGAGAATCCTAAAGATGCTACCAGAAAACTACTAGAGCTAATCAATGAATTTGGTAAAGTAGCAGGATACAAAATTAATGCACAGAAATCTCTGGCATTCCTATATACTAATGATGAAAAATCTGAAAGTGAAATCAAGGAAACACTCCCATTTACCATTGCCACAAAAAGAATAAAATATCTAGGAATAAACCTACCTAAGGAGACAAAAGACCTGTATGCAGAAAATTATAAGACACTGATGAAAGAAATTAAAGATGATACAAATAGATGGAGAGATGTACCATGTTCTTGGATTGGAAGAATCAACATTGTGAAAATGACTCTACTACCCAAAGCAATCTACAGATTCAATGCAATCCCTATCAAACTACCACTGGCATTTTTCACAGAACTAGAACAAAAAATTTCACAATTTGTATGGAAACACAAAAGACCCCAAATAGTCAAAGCAATCTTGAGAACGAAAAACAGAGCTGGAGGAATCAGGCTCCCTGACTTCAGACTATACTACAAAGCTACAGTAATGAAGACAGTGTGGTACTGGCACAAAAACAGAAAGATAGATCAATGGAACAGGATAGAAAGCCCAGAGATAAACCCACGGACATATGGTCACCTTATCTTTGATAAAGGAGGCAGTAATGTACAGTGGAGAAAGGACAGTCTCTTCAATAAGTGGTGCTGGGAAAACTGGATAGGGACATGTAAAAGTATGAGATTAGATCACTCCCTAACACCATACACAAAAACAAGCTCAAAATGGATTAAAGACCTAAATGTAAGGCCAGACACTATCAAACTCTTAGAGGAAAACATAGGCAGAACACTCTATGACATAAATCACAGCAAGATCCTTTTGACCCACCTCCTAGAGAAATGGAAATAAAGACAAAAATAAACACATGGGACCTAATAAAACTTAAAAGCTTTTGCACAGCAAAGGAAACCATAAACAAGACCAAAAGACAACCCTCAGAATGGGAGAAAATAGTTGCAAATGAAGCAACTGACAAAGGATTAATCTCCAAAATTTATAAGCAGCTCATGTAACTCAATAGCAAAAAAACAAACAACCCAATCCAAAAATGGGCAGAACACCTAAATAGGCATTTCTCCACAGAAGATATACAGACTGCCAACAAACACATGAAAGGATGCTCAACATCTTTACTCATTAGAGAAATGCAAATCAAAACTACAATGAGATATCATCTCACACCAGTCAGAATGGCCAGCATCAAGAAATCTAGAAACAATAAATGCTGGAGAGGGTGTGGAAAAAAAGGAACACTCTTGCACTGCTGGTGGGAATGTGAATTGGTACAGCCACTATGGAAAACAGTATGGAGGTTCCTTAAAAAACTACAAATAGAGCTACCATATGACCCAGCAATCCCACTACTGGGCATATACCCTGAGAAAACCATAATTCAAAAAGAGACATGTACCAAAATGTTCACAGCAGCCCTATTTACAATAGCCCAGAGATGGAAACAACCTAAGTGTCCATCATCAGATGAATGGATAAAGAAGATGTGGCACATATATACAATGGAATATTACTCAGCCATAAAAAGAAATGAAATTGAGCTATTTGTAATGAGGTGGATGGACCTAGATTCTGTCATACAGAGTGAAGTAAGTCAGAAAGAGAAAGACAAATACTGTATGCTGACACATATATATGGAATTTAAGGAAAAAAATGTCATGAAGAACATAGGGGTAAGACAGGAATAAAGACACAGACCTACTAGAGAATAGACTTGAGGATATGGGGAGGGGGAAGGGTAAGCTGTGACAAAGTGAAAGAGCGGCATGGACATATATACACTACCAAATGTAAGGTAGATAGCTAGTGGGAAGCAGCCGCATAGCACAGGGAGATCAGCTCGGTGCTTTGTGACCGCCTGGAGGGGTGGGATAGGGAGGGTGGGAGGGAGACGCAAAAGGGAGGGGATATGGGAACATATGTATATGTATAACTGATTAAATTTGTTATAAATCAAAAAATAAAAAATAAAAAAAAACAAAAAAAACATCATCTCCCTGTTCTCTTATCCCTTCAGTCCCTGGAAGCCACCATTCTACTTTCCATCTCTATGAATCTGACTAATCTATATGCCTCATATAAGTGGAATCACATAGTAGTTGTTTTTTGGTGACTGCCTTACTTCACTGTCCTTAAGTCTCATCCATGTAAAAAAAAAAAAAAAAACATTCATCCAATTATTGAGTTTTGAGTTCTCTGGTACTCCAAAGACCTGGAATTTTCAGCTTCTATTTTCCCCCCCACCCTGATACTTAATATTATTTATTTATTTATTTTAAAATCTCTATTGGAGTATAACTGCTTTACAATGGTGTGTTAGTTTCTGCTTTCTAGCAACGTGAATCAGCTATACATACACATATACCCCCATATCCCCTCCCTCTTGCATCTCCCTTCCACCCTCCCTATCCCACCCCTCTAGGTGGTGACAAAGCACCGAGCTGATCTCCCTGTGCTGTGCAGCTGCTTCCCACTAGCTATCTATTTTACATTTGGTAGTGTATGTATGTCCATGCCACTCTCTCATTTCATCCCAGCTTGCCCTTCCCCCTGCCCGTGTCCTCAAGTCTATTCTCTACGTCTGCGTCTTTATTCCTGTCCTGCCCCTAGGTTCTTCAGAACATTTTTTTTTTTTTAGATTCCATGTATATGCGTTATCATACAGTATTTGTTTTTCTCTTTCTGACTTACTTCACTCTGTATGACAGAATCTAGGTCCATCCACCTCACTACAAATAACTCAGTTTCGTTTCTTTCTATGGCTGAGTAATCTTCCATTGTATATATGTGCCACATCTTCTTTATCCATTCATCTGTCGATGGATGCTTAGGTTGCTTCCATGACCTGGCTATTGTAAACAGAGCTGCAATGAACATTGTGGTACATGACTCTTTTTGAATTATGGTTTTCTCAGGGTATATGCCCAGTAGTGGGATTGCTGGGTCGTATGGGAGTTCTATTTTCAGTTTTTTAAGGAACCTCCATACTGTTCTCCATAGTGGCTATATCAATTTACATTCCCACCAACAGTGTAAGAGGGTTCCCTTTTCTCCACACCCTCTCCAGCATTTATTGTTTCTAGATTTTTTGATGATGGCCATTCTAACTGGTGTGAGGTGATACGTCATTGTAGTTTTGATTTACATTTCTCTAATGATTAGTGATGTTGAGCGGCCTTTCATGTGTTTGTTGGCAATCTGTATATCTTCTTTGGAGAAATGTCTATTTAGGTCTTCTGCCCATTTTTGGATTGGGTTGTTTGTTTTTTTGATTTGAGCTGCATGAGCTGCTTGTAAATTTTGGAGATTAATCCTTTGTCAGTTGCTTCATTTGCAAATATTTTCTCCTATTCTGAGGGTTGTCTTTTCATCTTGTTTATGTTTTCCTTGGCTGTGCAAAAGCTTTTAAGTCTCATTAGGTCCCATTTGTTTATTTTTGTTTTTATTTCCATTTCTCTAGGAGGTGGGTCAAAAAAGGATCTTGCTGTGATTTATGTCGTAAAGTGTTCTGCCTATGTTTTCCTCTGAGAGTTTTATAGTCTCTAGCCTTACATTTAGGTCTTTAATCCATTTTGAGTTTATTTTTGTGTATGATGTTAGGGAGTATTCTAATTTCATTCTTTTACATGTAGCTGTCCAGTTTTCCCAGCACCACTTATTGAAGAGGCTCTCTTTTCTCCATTGTATATTCTTGCCTCCTTTATCAAAAAATAAGGTGGGTGACCATATGTGCGTGGGTTTATCTCTGGGCTTTCTATCCTGTTCCATTGATCTATATTTCTGTTTTTGTGCCAGTACCATACTGTCTTGATTACTGTAGCTTTGTATTATAGTGTGAAGTCTGGGAGCCTGATTCCTCCAGCTCCGTTTTTCTTACTCAAGATTGCTCTGGCTATTAGGGATCTTTTGTGTCTCCATACAAAGTGTGAAATTTTTTGTTCTAGTTCTGTGAAAAATGCCAGTGGTAGTTTGATGGGGATTGCATTGAATCTGTAGATTACTTTGGGTAGTATAGTCATTTTCACAATGTTGATCCTTCCAATCCAAGAACATAGTGTATCTCTCCATCTCTTTGTATCATCTTTAATTTCTTTCATCAGTGTCTTATAGTTTTCTTCAAACAGGTCTTTTGTCTCCTTAGATAGGTTTATTCCTAGATATTTTATTCTTTTTGTTGCAGTGGCAAATGGGAGTGTCTCCTTAATTTCTCTTTCAGATTTTTCATCATTATTATATAGGAGTGCAACAGATTGCTGTGCCTTAATTTTGTATCCTGCTACTTTACCAAATTCATTGATTAGCTCTAGTAGTTTTCTGGTAGCATCTTTAGGATTCTCTATGTATAGTATCGTGTCATATGAAACAGTGACAGCTTTACTTCTTCTTTTCTGATTTGGATTCCTCTTATTTCTTTTTCTTCTCTGATTGCTGTGGCTAAAACTTCCAAAACTATGTTGAATAAGAGTGGTGAGAGTGGACAACCTTGTCTTGTTCCTGATCTTAGAGGAAATGGTTTCAGTTTTTCACCATTGAGAACGATGTTGGCTGTGGGTTTGTCATATATGGCCTTTATTATGTTGAGATAAGTTCCCTCTATGCCTACAGTCTGGATGGTTTTTATCACAAATGGGTGTTGAATTTTGTCGAAAGCTTTCTCTGCATCTATTGAGATGATCATATGGTTTTTCTCCTTCAGTCTGTTAAGATGGTGTATCTCATTGATTGACTTACATATATTGAAGAATCTTTGCATTCCTTGGATAAACCCCACTTGATCATTGTGTATGATCCTTTTAATGTGCTGTTGGATTCTGTTTGCTAGTATTTTGTTGAAGATTTTTGCATTTATGTTCATCAGTGATATTGACCTGAAGTCTTCTTTCTTTGTGACATCTTTGTCTGGTTTTGGTATCAGGGTGATGGTGGCCTTGTAGAATGAGTTTGGGAGTGTTCCTCCCTCTGCTCTATTTTGGAAGAGTTTGTGAAGGATAAGTGTTAGCTCTTCTCTAAATGTTTGCTAGAATTCACCTGTGAAGCCATCTCGTTCTGGGCTTTTGTTTGTTGGAAGATATTAATCACAGTTTCAATTTCAGTGCTTTGGATTGGTCTGTTCATATTTTCTATTTCTTCCTGGTTCAGTCTCAGAAGGTTGTTTTTTTCTAAGAATGTGTCCATTTCCTCCACGTTGTCCATTTTATTGGCATATAGTTGCTTGTAGTAATCTCTCATGATCCTTTGTATTTCTGCAGTGTCAGTTGTTACTTCTCCTTTTTCATTTCTAATTCTGTTGATTTGAGTTTTCTCCCTTTTTTGCTTGATTAGTCTGGCTAATGGTTTATCAATTTTGTTTATCTTCTCAAAGAACCAGTTTTTAGTTTTATTGATCTTTGCTATTGTTTCCTTCATTTTTTTTCATTTATTTCTCATCTGATCTTTATGATTTCTTTCCTCCTGGTAACTTTGGAGGTTTTTTGTTCTTCTTTCTCTAATTGCTTTAGGTATAAGGTTAGGTTGTTTATTTGAGATGTTTCTTGTTTCTTGAGGTAGGACTGTATTGCTATAGACTGCCCTCTGATAACTGCTTTTGCTGTATCCCATAGGTTTGGAGTCGTCGTGTTTTCATTGTCATTTGTTTCTAAGTATTTTTTAATTTCCTCTTTGATTTCTTCATTGATCTCATGGTTATTTAGTAGTGTATTGTTTAGCCTCCATGTGTTTGTAATTTTTACAGATTTTTTTTCTGTAATTGATATCTAGTCTCATAGTGTTGTGGTCAGAAAAGATACTTGATATGATTTCAATTTTCTTAAATTTACCAAGGCTTGATTTGTGATCCAGAGTATGATGTATCCTGCAGAATGTTCCATGAACACTTGAGAAGAAAGTGTATTCTGTTGTTTTTGGATGGAATGTCCTATAAATATCAATTAAGTCCATCTTGTTTAATGTATCATTTAAAGTTTGTGTTCCCTTATTTATTTTCATTTTGGATGATCTGTCCACTGGTGAAAGTGGGGTGTTAAAGTCCCCTACTATAATTGTGTTACTGTCAATTTCCCCTTTTTTGTCAGCTTCTATTTTAAATTAGAGCATTTGGGTAGAAGCAAAGCCACACACCTAGCAGGAGGATTTTCAACCTAAAAAAGTTTCTGGAAGCCATCCTGGATATTAAATGATTGCATTTGTCTCTTCAGAGGGTATAGGGAAGGGAGCATCTTGTTAGACTCTAGAAATGTAAATAAGATGATCTCATAGGGACAATCTTATAAAGGCAACAAATGATCACATTACTCTCTAATTGTTCATGTATAGTGTTGATTTTAGAGATTTTAAAACATATAACATAGGTATTAGAAATTCATGGGTCCCAGTTCTCCACTGTCATTGCAGTTCCTGTTACTGATATATTGGTGTATTGGAAAAAAATAGTCCACCTGTATGTTTTTCAATTTCTTTTTTGTAATATTTGTCACACTGCTCCTGAACACTGTAAAGGGCCAGCTAACTTTAATGAATAATTATGTCTTAAGAATCTTAGCTATGACCCCCGAATTGTTATTGAGGTCTTTTTGAATACTAAAAATGAAAATAGACATGCTTTCAACAGGTTTTGGCACAGCAGAAACTTTCCCCAGAAGTCAATTCTTAATTTTCCATGCTTTGGAGCAGAGTGCAGTTTTTCCTCTTGCTCTGGAATGTCTTTTTATTCTAACATTTGAATAGGGATGTTTCTAGAATTCTGGGAATTCAGTGGACTTTAAATAAAATAATGTTGCCATTCTGGGAAGATCCAGCTCTGAAGAAATTGGAGAGCAAGCCAACTTGTCATTCTTAAAGATGAGTTAAATATGCAGGGGGATGGAATAATGTCACAATGAAACTGAAAGGCAGATTTGTCATGGATTTGGATAATCAACATTTGGCTGTACTGAATGAGACAATTCAGACCTTGTTTTTCCTCAGATCATGCTCTCCTAAATTACTGCTCCAAGTGAAAGAAAATGTTCATTTTGACTATGATTTTAAACAAATTTAGTTATTTTTTTAAAGGGCCAATTATTTTTATAAGTACTAGATGGATCAAATTCAGTATTTGATTCTATCCTGTTTGTGTGTGTGTGTGTGTGTGTGTGTGTTTTGTCTTAGAATGGAAGAAGAAAAAATAAAGGATTATACTCCCCAACCTGCAAAAAAGGATAATTCCATTGTAGCAGTGAAATAGTTGATATTTTAATTTTCCCCTTCCCCTTTCTCTGAAATTGTCTCCTCCTTACCCCATCAAGGTAAATATCCCACAGTATGATCTGCCTGATATGGCGATAGGCGAAAGGAAGTGAAAAGGATAGGCTGGTGATTTGCTTTTAGCCTCAGATCCCTACTGGAGGGAGGCAGGTTGGTTAGAGCTTTTCTTCTCCATCAATTGCTGATGGGTCCTCCTCCAAGAAGTAGCTCCTGGAAGGAAAGCAATTCAAGCCCTCAGGAGTGGAAGAGTTAAGTAGTTTGAGGAAAATAAATACATCTTGGTAACTCCAGATTGTCTCCAAATTTTATTTGTACATCGGCCAGTTAATAAAATCTTTCAAGGTATCCTTCTGCACACCGATAATACACCCAGTCCTATTTCTACGACTTGCACAAAGCCATCAGAGTGTTTGCTATTCATTTAAGTGTGCATGTGCAAACATACACACACACACACACACACAAACACACACACACTATATATATTGTACAGTTTAGGACCCTCTGCCTCCCTAAAGGGGAAGCACTAAGAACAACCATTCAACTGTTGCCTTAATAAAAGGTAAGAATTCGAAAGGATTTTGAATACCTTGTCCAAACTTTTTTCTCTATAGATAAGGAAAAAGCAGCCCAGAGAGGTTCAGTGATTCTTCCCAAAGTTACACAGCTAGTGCCAGATACATCAAAGGCTAAAATCCATGCCTGATATATGCGCATGCATGTGTTTCTCACCACATCCAGGGAAGAAATATCCTGAGAGACATTCTGAAACTCATTAAAAAGTTAACCTAATAGAGGCTGAAATTGAGGGTGTCTTTTTTTTTTCTTTTTTCTTTTTTTTGCGGTACACAGGCCTCTCACTGTTGTGGCCTCTCCTGTTGCGGAGCACAGGCTCCGGACGCACAGGCTCAGCGGCCATGGCTCAGGGGCATAGCCGCTCCGTGGCATGTGGGATCCTCCCAGACCGGGGCATGAACCTGCGTCCCTTGCATCGGCAGGCGGACTCTCAACCACTGCGCCACCAGGGAAGCCCTGAGGGTGTCTTAATTAGTTATTAAATTTATTAAACCAAACCCTTTGCTGAGGACCCTCAGGGCACAGTCATATTAAAATATTTTAAGCCATATAAAAGCCTCACTTTAATTACTCGGTAGACATGCCAGCCTGGAAAGATGGGTTTTGAATCAACCTGTTAATAGACAGGAGCAAATGTTTAGCAGCTCCACAGCACGAGGGCAGCTGCCTGGGAGAGCTCCTGTGGCTGCTTCGGGTTGTCACTAGTTTCAGAGGAAGAGGAGTGATGAGGACTGTAGTCAGGCTTATTGTGTAAATGCACAGACGTGAGCATTAGGAAAAGTACTAATTTATGATGTGTAGGAGAATAAGATGGTAGTGATATTGATCAATTTATATCTGTTAAAGAGTCAAAGAAGACTAATTACAGTGTGCATTTGTAAGAAATCAAGGTGACGAGCAACTTGTAATTAATCCAGCTACATTCGTATGAGTGTCAGACAGTAGTGTCCTACTTTCTAGCTTCTTTGATTGTTTTGGCCAGGTTTGGTATTTCTCATGGTTTCCTTTTTTCCGTTAACACCGTGGCTCTCAAAGAGCAGCTGTGAGGGTCCTCCAGATGGTTAATCTCCAGCAGTCTCAGTTATTTCTTCATAGATTAGCAGGCAGCTGCTTATGGTATGAAGCAATGCTTTGCTTGCCATGCAATTTCATGCCCCTTTTTGTCTGTGCTGTACCCTCTGCCTGAAGAGCCCTGCCCCTCTTCTCTGACTCATGAGCTTCTACATTATACTTCAAAGACTAGGGTTAAATGTCACCTGTCTAGGAGGTTTGCCTGGCCTCGAGGGGTGGTACAAATCTCTCCTTCCACTCTACATCATTTCTTTTAACACATAAGCTTGTTATAGCACCTTTCAGATCTTTTCAAAATTGCTAATTTACCTTCCTATCTTTAAAAGTAGAATGGAGGCCTTGGAGACAGACTGTCTTGTTTAGCTCTGTGGCCACAAGGCTGGCCTGTGTGGGCCTTTAGTCCATGCTTGTCAAATGCATGCCATTGCTTCACTGTTTATGCCTCACTCAATAGATGTGTTCATGGAATCTCTTCTCTGGTCTAAATTTCTGTCTTAATTCTTGGGCCCCACCTCCACCCTCATTCCCACCCCAGTGTCCTGAGAGCACACGCAAGGGTAGTGTTGACTTGAACTTTCACTGTACCTATTGTCTTTCCTTCAGGGTCTTTCTTTCCATTTATTCTGATGGAAATTTCGTGAGCATTGGCCAAGGTTTCCCTAATCTGATTCTAACTTTGTCTCATAGCCTCTTGATACCACCTTCCACCATACATCCTGACCACATCCAGCTATTACACACCATTCATCACAGTTCCCTTACACGTTCACAGTTCCCAACCTTGGCTCAGATTTGGACCTCATTCATTTATTCATTCACACATATTTACATTTCATTTATTCATCCAAAAAGAGCACTTACCATATGCCAAGCACTGTTGTTTACTGTGTTCTACCAAGATCACCCTTCTCCTCCTTTAGGAATTCTGTTCATCCCCTGATCATCTCTACTTAGACTTAATTCTTCCTTCTCCTTCTCCCTCTTAGCACTTGTTTTCTGGAGGTCCTTTTTTGTTTGTTTGTTTTTAATTTTTGTTTGATGGTTAGTTTTTTGGTTTGGCCTTTATCTCCAGCAAATAAGGAGCTCTTGGAGGACAGGAAATGGTCTGCAAAGTTGTATTTCCCTGGCATAGTCATCATTTTTTAAATTATAAATTTATTTATTTATTTATTTATTTTTGGCTGTGTTGGGTCTTTGTTGCTGTGCATGGGCTTTCTCTAGTTCCGGTGAGCGGGGGCTACTCTTCGTTGTGGTGCTTGGGCTTCTCATTGGGGTGGCTTTTCTTGTTGTCGAGCATGGGCTCTAGGCGCATGGGCTTCATTAGTTGTGTCACACAGGCTCAGTAGTTGTGGCTCGTGGCCTCTAGAGTGTAGGCTCAGTAGTTGTGGTGCATGGGCTTAGTTGGGCTTAGTTGCTCCGCGGCATGAGGGATCTTCCCGGACCAGGGCTCGAACCCATGTTCCCTGCATTGGCAGGCGGATTCTTAACCACTGTGCCACCAGGGAAGTCCCCAGCCTGGCATAGTGTTCTATAGATAACCTTCTCACAGTAAAAAATCTCTTGAATTGAAAAATTAACAAACCATTAAGAAACCTGTAGAGGAAGATTGGAAGGTTGGAGGCTTCCACAGTTCTTGCATGTATACCCTTGCTAACCTCTCCCACGGGCCACATAAATTGGTCACAATGAGCACAGTTGATGCATGCATTTCACCATTAAGTACAGAAATTTAATGCCACTGAATTTGTATACTTACGAATGGTTACAATGATAAACATTATGTTATTTATATTTTATCCCAATAAAACCCAGAGGTGCTTTGCCCTGGAGTTAGGGAAATAAACAATAAAAGACAACTTGGAGGGCACTAGCAGGAAGGAGAGTTGTTTTGGGAAGGAGAGAAATAAAGTCTAGAGCTTATCCTGACTCTTTTCTGTAAACTGCAATCCAGTCTCCAGCTGTTGCAACCAGGAGGATGGGATGGATTTGTCAAATTACCTAAAAGATGGAATAATGGCAGGATAAGTAGAGAAAGCTGATGTCCTCCCTTCCCTTCTCCTGTGTCACATCCTCCATCAATTCTGGGTTTCTAGGCATCACTTTCCAACTTTGAATAATGACTTCCAGTGATATAGAAACATTTCAACTCCCTTCAAGGGTTAATCATATTGCCACAGTTGACAACTGTGCCCTGTTATGATTATTAAATATAGAGATAGTTATAATATTGCTCTCTGAGAGACAAGAAACAGTAGAAAATTTGAGTCTTATAGTATATTAGTATACGCATGCACTGTATAGCACACATATACACACCCATACACACACGTGTCCAAACACATGCATTTACAAAATATTCATGTAGGTATGTATGCATACACATTTAAACTTACTTTCTAAAACAAAGATTTACAATTTTCTAAAATTACTCTAAATCCTTATGTTTGCCAAATATGACAGCATGATAGGGAAGGAATTGAGGCCCCTGTGCTATCTCTCTGGGCAAGCACAAGGCAAGAGGTGCATTAGAGGCTGCTCTTTCTGGAAACAGCCCAGCACTTAAAGCTAACCCTGAGATCAACACCGTCAGTGAGACGAGTTACAGGACTTCATGGCAGAGCATCACAGAAATTCAGGAATGTATCAAAGCATTCGTCACTCTGGTGGCAGGAAATGAGCTGAAAGAATTTAGAGAATTGCAATCACACATAATAGTGTTATCATTGGGAACTGTAGAATTTGAATTATGTGCATGCAGGCTTCTCTTTTTAAATGAGTTCCTGCAGCAGGTACTGCTTACAAGTACTCAAGGAAAAGGGGGTTCTGGGTAAAATCAACTAGCGACTAGCTACCTACACTTGGACAAATGCACTACAGAGCAGCTAGGGTTGGTGAAAATCAATTCTGAGCTATGTGTGCAGCGTTGGCAGCACTGCTGGGGGATTTTTTCCCCCTGGGGATGTCATGTCCTAGGACTACCATGCTGATGGACATGCAATTACTGAGGGCTCTGCATGGAATATTCTTTGGTCCATAGGTTTACACTCCTCAGCGTTTATGAGAGCATGACATATGTGTGGGAGGGGGCAGTGCAGACAGGTGGTGAGGTGGGTTATGGAACTCACTCACCAGGTCTCTCTAGTGACAAAATGATCCGAGCTCCAGGTACAGCTCTTTTACCAAAGACAGAGACCAAAGTAACCCATAGCCTGGCAAGCCTCTTAATACTTCCTAAAGTTGGCAGATAATCACGATCACTGTGAAACTCTTTAAAAACACAGATTCCTAGGCCCTACCACCCCAAAATTCTGATTCAGAAGATTTGTGCTGGAGCCCAGAACCCTGTCCTTTTAAAAAGTTCCATGGGTGGAACTTTTTAAATCCAATGTAACTCTAAAGCTATACATCAAAATGTAACTATAAACTTAGAAAATCAGTGGAACTTTTTGTAATCCAATAGGTTTGGGAAACATTGGTTTAAGTAATGGTCCATTTTTGCTAATTCTTGGTAAAAAATGAAAAATAAGAGGAAGAGAAAGGTGGCAGAATGGGATTTGAACACTCTTCAGGGTCTTCAGTGCTCTTCTCTGCTGTGTGAATGTCCATGGCTCTGAAGTATTTACTGGATGATGAGAGGGGAAGCCTTGCAACCTGGAGACTGATGAACTGCTTCATGCTAAAGAAAAAGAACCAAGAAGGGGCTCTGTGTAAATTGATGAAGATGATTTTCCTCTCTGTGTGGTTTGTCCCCAGGCAACAATTATGACTGAACATCTAACCAAATCTAAATTACTCAGGTCTAGTTCAAATCAGTATTTCTCCTTCTATAGGTAAGGGAGGATATATCCATTCCCCTTTTGTGGACATGGTCCTTCCCTCACTTTTCTCTCCTTTGATAGTATAGGCCTAGTATTTAAAGCTCTATAAATACCAAGTTAAAAAGTTTAGCAAAGACACAGGGATCAGCAACCTTTCTTTAAAGCTTAAGAAAAAAATGCATAACAGCATTGTTTTAAATTCCATTGCGAACTCTATATAAAGTTCTTGTTATTACTGAGTTGACTTTAATGAGACTACAAACATGGTGGGTTCTGGTTTTGTACCAAATAGGTAGCCATTTGAATGACAACCTGTGTACCACTGCTTCTGTATTTAAAGCACTGCATGGTCATGAAGAATATTCTTCATAAGATGACATTGCTGAGGGATAGCCTGGTGCCAGGCACACATGGTTCATAGGGCTGAATAGTTTAGAGAAGTCTGCAAAGGCACCACCCGTGAAACTCTGGAGCATCACTCCTGTCCCTCACTTCAAATGAGATTTCTTAAGAGGTTGAAGTGGAAGATATATAATATATTTCAAAGTCTCACTTTCAAATGCCCCAATTGCACAGTTTTTCAAAAAACACATTTGATAATTCACCTGGTTACCAAATATTTAAGAGAACTAGAATCAATTACCTCATGGAAAGAATTTTCAACTCTATACATATATAGAATTTATTTTAGTCACTCTAGGAAGAGTATGAAAAAGTGGTAAATTACTATTTTACTTAGTTTTTAATGGGTATATCCGGAAGCAATCTTACCAGGATTTGTGTAACTCAACCTATATGCCAAATCAGACAGCCATGCTCTTTGCTCTGACATTATTTGGTAGGAAACAGTGTATAAATTTAGCAAGTCAATAAGATGTTTTAAAAAGAATTATCGGGCTTCCCTGGTGGCGCAGTGGTTGAGAGTCCGCCTGCCAATGCAGGGGACACGGGTTCGTGCCCCGGTCCGGGAAGATCCCACATGCCGTGGAGCAGCTGGGCCCGTGAGCCATGGCCACTGAGCCTGCGCGTCCGGAGCCTGTGCTCCACAGCGGGAGAGGCCACAACAGTGAGAGGCCCGCGTACCGCAAAAAAAAAAAAAAAGAATTATCTTCAAAATGTAACTCCAAACTTAGAAAATCAGTGGATACTGTGAAATGACAACATAAAACCCCAATTCTACTTCCAAATATCCTTATCAGCACCAAGAAATCCTCTGGGTGGGGAATTGTGTGAGTTTCTAGTGATGCAAAAAAGGTATGAGACGTGGCCCTGTTCCAGTTGCTTACAATCCTGTTTGGAAAACAGAGGTCAAACAGGAAAAAATGAAAAATAAATCATAGAAATTTTATCCAACCTAATTCTTCACAGATCATCTTGATTCTGACAAGAATGGCCTTGATGGAAAAAACATGAAGCCAGTGCTGGAAACATGGTTCAGACTGTTTCAGTGGGGTCTTCAAAGAAAAAATTAAAAGGAAGAGTTAACTAATTTACTTTATTCTGAAGTGCTTGGAGAACTTCACTTATGAATATCAGGATTTTTAAACTTGTAAACTGAAATAGTCACCATTTCCTGACAGAAGACTTCAATGTATCAAACACTTTACATACATTATTTTGCATCCTCACCTCAGTCTTCAATGCATAGATTATTATTATTATCTTTATTATTATTATTTTACAAATGATAAAACAAGGACTTGAACAGGTTAGGACACATAGTATGTATGGTATGTGGGCACCATACATACAAATAAGGGTATGGTTCACCCTTTTATGCCCCTCTCTGTGTGAATCCACATGTGGTCACATGACTTGCTTCAGCCAATGAAGTGTGAGCAGAAATGATGTGTGTCACTTCTGGCAGAAGCTTTCGTGGTTCATCGTGCTTTCTCTCTCTGCCATGAAAACAGCAATGTTGCAGATGGAGGGAGTCTGCGTCCTGGAGTGAAGACTATGTGGAATAGAGCCACACTCAGTCCATGATAGACATGTAGCATGAATGAGAAACAAAATTGGGAAGTGGTAAGGCACTAATGTTTGGGAATTATTGGTTTCTGCAGCAAAACCTAGCCTATCTCAATGGATATACATAGCAAGTGGCAAAACTAGGATTCACACCTAAGTCTGTTTAATTTTCAAGCCCTGGGCATAGCAGAAAGGTACTTGGCACAAATTCGGCACTCCATAAATATTTGTTGATGGAAGAATGTGTATTTATTGCTCAGAACTGAACGCAGTGCTTCAGATGTGATCTGATCCACATAAGGATCATTAGGAATACAAATACTCTTCTGACACTGAACATCTGTTAATAAGGCTTAAAGTGCATTAGCTGTTTTGGGATCAATCATAGTTATTTTTTTAACAAAAATGTATTGTCCATCTAACATGTACAAAATGAGATGTCATGGATGATACAAAAATAAAAGGTAGAAATAATTTGCTCCTAGCTAGTCATGATTTTATGAGTGAGAGTCACACATTCGCAAGCAACTGGGTCACAAGGCAACGAGTAGAGGGCAGGAGAGAGTGTGTTGTTGAATACAGACAGAGTGTGGAACTAGGAAGCCATGAGTTTCATTCATTCATTCTGCAAATATATGTTGAGTATCAACAATGAGTTGGGTCCTATGTTTGCCTCTGCAGATTCAAATTTAAGAAATACAGCTCCTGATCTCAAAGATCTCACAAGCTAGTGAGAGAGACGGATTTGATAATAGGGAATTACAATAACAGCTGTGATAAAGTTAAACTCAGGAAGCTGTGGTATATAGAGAAAGAATATGAATCAGCCTGGAAGAATCAAGGAAGGTTTTCCGGAGGAAGTGATCCTTAAGTTGATTCCTAACAGATGAGTGAGTATTGCATTATGAAGAACGAAAGGGGATGTACTGGTGGAGAGAAGGAGAAATTAATTCATACCCCAGGGAACAGTGAGTGAAAAAGCCAGGCAGGTCACAAACTAAAGATAGTCTGAAAGAACATGATTTGTTCCAGGAGACAAGTAGCGCACTGTCTTAGCTCAGGCTGCCATAACAAAATAGCCTATACCAGTTGGCTTACACAACAGTGATTTATTTTCTAACAATCTCATTGTGGGTTAGGGCTTCAACACATGAATTTTGAGAGAGCACACAAACATTCAGTCCATAACACACATATGGCTGGAAAAGTAAGGTACAATTTGAAGAATAGTGGAGAAAGAAAATTGAGAGGTAAGAAGTGCAGAGTATAGCAGACACCCATTAGATATTCTTTCAGCTCGCAGTGATTCTCAGTTCTTTGTGAATGCCTTATACACAGAAGGGAGCCCCCAGTGGTCACACCTGTGCCACGTGCTCCTTCAGAGAGTATAGAGATGAACTGATTTACCCATGCTGGGCTAATCAGAATATTATTCCTGGGAATTTTGAAACTAGAAGTGAGGGACACAGAGCCTGGGAATCTTTAAGATGAGTCACATTAATGACAATTCCATAAAAAGAAGGACCACCACAAGCAGTGCACAATTATAAGTGGTAGCCCTGGTTAAGGTTTTCAAACTTCTGCTGCTGACATCCTCAGAGCAGCCCTGGTTGGGGTTCTTCCTGGCACTTGGTTGTTCAATTCCTCCAATTCCACAAGCTTCTCCAATATCATTTCAATAAACTAGCCTCTCTTTTCTTGACTTAGCCAGAAGTTTTTTAAAAAACAGTTCCTTGCAACCAAAGGAATTTGTACTATTAGAGATTATTATATCATGATAGTGTGTTTGGATTTTACCCTCAAGACAATGGAGAGTCACTGAAGGGGTCTGAGAAGGGAATTAACATAATAAGACTTTTGTTTTGGAATGACCATTCTTTGGGTGGTATGGAAGTTGAGTAGATTAGAATTACAGAGATTGGCTAGAAGGTAGTTGTAACATTCTAAGCAAGAAATAATGAGGTCAGGGGACTTCCCTGGTGGCTCAGTGGTTAAGAATCTGCCTGCCAATGCAGGGGAAACAGGTTTGAGCCCTGGCCCGGGAAGATCCCACATGCTGCAGAACAATTAAGCCCACATGCCACAACTACTGAGCCTGCGCTCTAGAGCCCATGAGCCACAACTACTGACCCTGAGTGCCACAACTATTGAAGCCCACGTGCCTAGAGCCTGTGCTCTGCAACAAGAGAAGCCACTGTAATGAGAAGCCCACGCACCACAACGAAGAGTAGCCCCCGCTCTCTGCAACTAGAGAAAGCCTGGGCAGCAACGAAGACACAACACCCCCCCCCCCAAAAAAAAGAAAGAATGAGGTCAGACGGAATAGAGAGGATGATTGGATTTCAGAACTATTGAGAAAGAAATAGGATCAACAAGGGCTTGGTGATCAAATGAGGGGGTAAGAACTGGCACATTATGAGTCAGAGATGATTGCAGAAAGTTGGGAAAATGGAAAGCGGTGCCATTCAGTAAAGGAGGAGGGCTGCAGCAGACTGTAACATGGAGAGAAATAGTAATCATTTAATTTGTAATACATTGAGTTCTGGGTACTGGTCAGATATACAGTCAAAACTCTCAGCAATTAGATTTAGAATTTAGGAACAAAATTTGACCTCTAGACTTAGGGACCATCAGTGTACAGATTGTTCATGCTAGTGACCGTTGACAGTGGATAAGAATACTTGGAGAGATGGGAAGAGCATTAAATGAGAAGGGGGAGGTGAGAAGAGGGAAAAGGAACCCCAGGAAAATGTCAACATTTAAGAAAAAGAGGAGGGCAGGAAATAATATTGTCCTAGAAGGGAAGACAAGAGAGAGTTTCAAGAAGGAAATTGACAACAGTGTCAAATTTCTTCAAGAGGCCAAATAAGGCAAAGACTGAAAATTCAATTGTATTGAGAAATTAGGAATTCATTGCTGACCATGGTAAAAGCAACATCAGTGGACAGTGTGAAACTGAAAGATACTGGAGTGAATTAAGGAGAGAAAAAGAGTGAGAAAGGTAAAATGGCAAGCATAGACCCCTGCTTTCAGTTTAAGAAGATTTGAAATTACATTGTTTTGGGGAAAAAGGGAAGATGTTGACTAGGGACACCTAGAAGGGTCAGAGGTGAGGGTAGAGATCTTAAAAGAATAGTGACCCCAATATGTACAAATGCATGTTCTTCTCCACCAGTGTTAAGTATAAAGTGGAGAAAGTGGTTAGTTGAATTGACCCAGGATTGGGGTTTTTTCAGATGGGTATGTAAAAGAATGAGGAGAAATAGAATTGCTAGTATCAATTAGGCAAGAGAGAGATTGAAAGGATGTACCTTTTTCTTTTAAATTGCCTGGAGAAGGAAATGAGGACAAGATGAGACTGAGAAATTGGAGGTGGGGTGGAGGAGTCAAGGGGCTTCGTGCTTTTGATACAATTTAAAAATATGCATTGATAAGGTTAGGAGATGGTGCTCAGATAATAGAGTTTAAGATTTCAGAGATGGAACAATTCCAATTGATGACGAGATCTGGGGTGTAATCAAGAATGTAGAATAGAAAAAGTAGGTAACAGGTAAAGATTAAGGATCTGTGAGGCTAGGATACTTGAACATGTTTACACGTTGATGAGAAGAATACATTAGAGAGGAAGAGTGTGTCAGTCAGTAGGAAACAGATGACATACTCACATTAGTTTAATTTGAGGAAGGGACCATTTACAATGGTGTAGTTACAATATAGGGATCCAACAGGGGATTGTAGAGTACCCTGGGGCAAAAAACCAGTGGAATCATTACCTTTGATTTAAAGAGGGGCGAGGTGGGCAGACACAGTAATTCCCAGAAACCAGAAGGAGAGGGCTGTTTTGAGAGGACAGTGACTTTGGTCAGAAGAAACAGCAAACCCAAGAAGACTTAAGAGAAGAAAAAGTCAGAAAAATAAATACTCCTATCTCATGGTCCTCCCTCTCTCAGATCTCCTGCTGGGGCTTCCCATTGGCCACACCTCCAGGGAGTAAAGGGCAAAGAAGCCTGCTGATACAGTTCATACAGACTTCAGCCTCCTCCAGCACAAGCAGGGTAGACAAGATAAAAGTGCCTCTAGAGAGGCAAACAGCGCGACTCAGCTTAGTGATGTTAGAGATGCAGGCTAGAGAAGGGCAAATCAACAGTGTGGATTTCTGACAAGGTGGGAGGGGATGAGATCCCAGTCTCAGATAGAAGAATGGGACTTAAATAGGAAAGATAATTCCTTTGTTATAAGAAGAGGGAATTAATAGAGGATGGGCTATATCGTAGCAGATGGTTTTATGGTTTCCATTTTGTCTATGAAGCAGAGGTCATCAATTGAGATGGCTGGAGGAAGAGATGAGAGTGATAAAAGGTTTGATGTTACCATAGGGGAACATCAGAGAAAGCCAACCAGAGAATTGAAGCAGGATTGCTGAACCATACTGAGGGTCATTTGAGGTATGATCATGAACTTAAGGTGAAATCAGTCTGCTCTTTGTGTGATTTTTCTCTAGTGTTTAATTGCTCATGTTCAAGTATGGAGAAAGCAGGTAGTTAGGCTCCATGGATGGAATTTTTGCCACATGGAGGCAAGGGAGTTTTTGAAATGATGAACCATAAATCTAAGTTGCAAAGAGGGGAAAGTAAAGGCAGGATGGGACTAATACATAAGGAAAAATAGAGGAGTTGATAGAGCACTGGGTGCTCTAATAAGGCATAGTCGAACAAACGAGCTGTAAAGATGACAAGTTGTAGAAAAAACAAGATTCTTGAACTCATGATTTTGAAGATTGCATTGGCCTGTGCCCTTTCAGTCATAAGTAATAGAAACTAAACTCAAACTAGCTTAAAATAAAACGGAAGTTATTGGCTCACTTAATTGGGTCCAAGGGCAAGGGCAGAGGTAGCCTCAGACACATCTGGATCCATGGGTTTGGAGGACACTATCAAGGCTCTCTTTTTTCATTTCTAAGGTTTCTTAGAGGTTTCTATTCCTTAATCTCTCTTACAAAAGACAGACTTTCTCCATATGGCCCCTTAGGGAAATATGGTTACTGGCAGCTCTAAGCTCACCTGACAATACCTCATGGTCCTTTAGGAAGAGAGACTCTTCCAGTGTCCATAGATTAAATTTTCTGGAAGGAATGAGACTACCTTGCTTAGGTCTCAGCCCATCCCTTGAGCACTTAAGTGCACCGGGCACTATGCAAACTCTCTTATATACACAGTATTATTTAATTTTCATGACAATTCCTGTGAACTACTGAATTGGATGGTCATTGGTTGCCTCTCCACTGACCATTCTCCCTTCCCCTTTCCTAGTAATGTCCATATTTTCCGTGGGGGAAACAGGAACTCCCCCATTGTTAGCAAAATTGTTAAAGGATGACAGATTCCACTCTCAGATGCAGGGAGAGTCCTGGACTGTTTTAAGCTAAGCAGAGATACTCACCTTCCTGGTCTTTCATGGGATTTATTAGTATGTAGCTCTTTTTAACACATGTACATATACTTTAGAATAATTTATTCTGCATAAGTATAAAAAAGTAAAATTACTTTTAGAATAACATGTATTCAATTTTTTCTATTATGTCCATTGTAAAAAATATAAATGGCTTATGTCATTTATAGTTGGACCTAGTGTTTATGGTCATTTCTATAAAGATTTAGCATTAGGTCTTTGGACCAAAAGAACACTTCTTCATTATTTATTGTTCCATGGGAAAATCACCTTGATTTCGATGATTTTCAACTTATTACCTAATTTAGGAGCATTGGTCATGATGAACACAAGGATTACTTGTATGAAAGCAGTCTCTCAATCTCTCTCTTTCATTCTCAGATTTGTGTTTATTTAGATCTATAGCATTTTACACAAGACAAGCTAAGCATAGTCCTTAAAAATTATTTTTGTTTTAGTTTGTTTGTTGCCTACAATGTATTCATAAAAACATTTACCAGAGAGCAATGATGTAATTGTCTGTCCTTATGATCAAGAACCTATGATGCAGGACTTCCCTGGTGGCCAGTGGTTAAGAATCCGCCTGACAATGCAGGGAACACGGGTTCGATCCGTGGTCTGGGAAGATCCCACATGCTGCAGAGCAACAGAGCCCATGCGCCACAACTACTGAGCCTGCGCTCTAGAGCCTTTGTGCCACAACTACTGAAGCCCGTGTGCCTAGAGCCCGTGCTCGGCAGCAAGAGAAGCCACTGCAATGAGAAGCCCACGCACCGCAATGAGGAGTAGCCCCTGCTTGCAGCAATTAGAGAAAGCCTGCGTGCAACAATGAAGACCCAACATAGACAAAAATAAATAAATAAATTTATATATATATTAAAAAAAGAACCTATGATGCTATGTGCCACAAAAAAATAGAGAGATGAAGAGTGAATAAGTAAATAATGAGTTCATTTGTATGGTTTCACAGACTTAATCTTGCAAATCCAACTCATGACAATAAACTTATGAAAACAAAGCATTAAAAAACTTAGAAAGTAATAATAAACCGTAAACACAATGCTGCTGAAACTCAGCCTCACCACATCCTCAGCTCTGGTTTGAATGTAACACAAGTGTTTTAAATTGCACAGGGTGGAGGCCCTGGCAGGAAGGAAGCATCGGATATTGCTGGAACATATCTTTGTTTGAGCAACAGCTAATGAGAAAGGTCACCATTATGCTTTGCTTTCAAACACTGTGTTTGTTTTGAAATTGGTACTGAACATTTCTTCACAAATGCTGGTTTATAACATTGAGGTACACAATCCTATAGTATTAACCTTTTTACTCCTAAGTGGAGAATAAAAACCAAAGCTTATATTCTCACCACTGTTTTGGTCAGAATGTATATGTTAAAGACAAAATGACTTCCTATTTATGGACTCAGGGTTCCTATTTATAAAATTCCAATAGTGGGTTTAAAGGAAATTTAGCCTTATAAATTTTTTCCTGCAGTTTTAGTGTTATTCATAAACTCATTGTCAGGGTTTGAGATGCAAGGCTTTCGGGACTTTGCTTCCTAACATTTTATTGCATTTGTTTAATGGACCAAGTCAGTGTCACTGAGATCCTAAAACAAACCTTAACTTTTTTCTGGGCAAAGTGTTTGCTGACAACTTCAATAAACATCAGAAGGCCTCCTCCCTGAAAGGACTGATATATCAAGAATAGTAAGAGCAGTAATAGCAGGCATTTCTGCTCTAACTTTGAGGGAGAGAGAGAAAGGAATCTATTAAATCTCTCCGTTTATATTTTTGGTTTTCCCTGTTGGCTGGGCTGTTGTATTCCCATGTCCACAGCACGTTCCACTGTGGGAGCCTGGAGCTCTCAGAATAAACTTTGGGAAAGGCTGGGTCCACCCTCTGGGGATAAGGGAGCCAGAGGGAGGAAGGGGAGGGGGTAAAGGAAAAGGGAAGGGGACGGCTGTCTTCCTGTGTTTGGATGACTTTTTCTTATGTTTATCTGGAGGGACCGCGCAGCCCCGCTGGTTGGTGTCTTTCTGCCATGTTGCCCCACATGATCTCTTTCTTTGCTTTATGTAGGTAAAGGAGCTTTGCTTCTGCTGGAAGGACTAGATATAAATCTCTGAGGAAAAACAAAAGTGTACAAGTCTGCTAGGGGTGAGTGCCTAGAAAAAGAAGTCTTAGCAAACGTGCACATAAGCCTGTGTCTAATGGTTCCCTAAGCGAAAGATCTGGGTGTCTCTGGAGCCTTTTGAGGGAGGGCCCTCCAGTGCGTCTGCCTTCCTGCTGAGAACTAGACTAGAGATTGTCTTCCTTCTCCTGAATCCTCATCATTTAGCAAAATACCCCCCACCTGTGGGTATTCCATAACTATTTCTTGAATGAGTAAATAAATGAACAAATGAATGAGCAGAGTTACTGAGAGGGGACTGGGCAACAGGCAGTGGGGTCCCTACAGTAGCTAATTTATTTGCCAGTCCCTCTCTAAGGCCCTGTGTAGCTCCACTTCAAAGAAACCAGTTTCAAGCCTTCCTGCCTCACATTCCTGGTGGGTGAATCACTTGTTTCTTCTGGGTAGGTGAGACTAACACCTCTGGTTCTCACCTCTACTTTTCATTTCAGTGTTGACCTCTCACCTTGGCCTGGCCTTAGCTTAAACGTTATTTCCCCAGAGCAGCTATCCCTTAATGCCCTCACTCTCCTCCATCTCAATTAGATCCTTCCAACATACCTCTTATGAAATTCCATGTTCTTCATTACACTTAACACAATTTCTAGTTCTATTCATTTGTGTGATAATCCATTCTATGCCTGCTTTTGCCACTAGATTACACACTCCTGAAAGAGAGGGGACCATGTTTATTTTCTCATCACTATATTCTCAGCACCTAGCACAGTACCTGACATATAGCAAGCGCTCAGCAAGTGTGAGTTACATGAATGAATGAGCACATTAGTGAATGGATTATATTTGGAAGGAGAATTTATACTAGGTTACTAAGTGGGGATGGAGGATAAAGGTGAGAGTCCAAAAGCCCTGCCCCAATCAGACCTTGAACACTTCATGAGTTTGAGATCCTAGAAGGGGTTGAAGTGGTTAGTAATCATAAGTAATGTGCATTTTACCTTTGCAAGCTAGATAGCACTCAACACTCCTGGGAGTACCAGTAATTTTCTCTTCCATACCCAAAATAGCAACTTTTTCCACTTCTTCAGTAATAAATTATTCTTGGTCACCAGGAATCCAAACCTCAGAAGGACTCTTTTCCTCACACCACACACCTTCACAATGCTTCTTGCTAGTTTCTTCCTTTCCATTCCCATGAGGGCCATTTGATCCAGTGTATTAGTCAGCTTCCTTTCTATTGCAAGTTACAGAAATTCAGTTCTAATTAGCTTAAAAGCAAAAACCAGGAATATATTGGATCATGTATCTGGGAAATTGATGACTGCCACAACCCCTGGCTCACAACCTCCTCATAGCAGCAGTGAGGACTCTGATTGCACCCTTGTGACCACTCCTGAATAGGTCCCTGTTGGGGGAAAGGGGCAAGACTCTGATTGGCCTGGCCTGGGTAACATGCTCACCCTTGTAGACCGTGTGTGGAGGGTGATACAATCACAGAAAGAGCTCCTCAAGGAAAAGAGGAATTGTGTTACCAGGATGAGCTGAGGAAGCGGTGACAGATAATCAAGAACAACTAAATATCTTCTTGCAATACACCCTGTGCCAGGTGCAGTGGTAGGTCCTTTACCTACACGAGGCAGGATATACAGGGGAAATGAGGATGTGCTATGGAATCAAATTGCTTCAGTCCAAATCCTACCTCTTTTTTTTTTTTTTTACTAGCTATGCTATTTTGGACAAATTAATCTCTCTAAGTCCCATTTTCTTGTGATAAAACAGTGATGTAAGACACTCAATAGAATAGTATTCAGCCTTAAAAGGGAAGAAAATTCTGGCACATGCTGCAACATGGTTGAGCCTTGAAGACATTGTGCAAAGTGAAAGAAGCCAGACACAAAAGTATAAACACTGTTGGATTCCACTTACATGAAGCACCTAGAGTAGTCAAATTCACAGAGGCAAAAAGTAGAAGAGTGGTTGCCAGGGCCTGGAAGCTGGGAGTGGGGAGTTATATTTTAATGGATATGGAGTTTCACTTTGGGAAGCTGACAAAAGTTCTGGAGATGGTTGGTGGTGATGGTTGCACAACAATGTGAATGTACTTAACGGTATTGAACTGTACACTTAAAATAGGTTAAAATGGTAAATTTCATGTTATCTATATTTCTTTCTTTTTTTGCGGTACGCGGGCCTCTCACCGCTGTGGCCTCTCCCGTTGCAGAGCACAGGTTCCGGACGCGCAGGCTCAGCGGCCACGGCTCACGGGCCCAGCCGCTCCGCGGCATGTGGGATCTTCCCGGACTGGGGCACAAACCCGTGTCCCCTGCATCGGCAGGCAGACTCTCAACCACTGCGCCACCAGGGAAGCCCATGTTGTCTATATTTTACCATAATAGAACAGTGATGTAAGGATTAAATGAGACAATAGGCATAAATGTGAAATATTATTATTCTCATAATAATCCTTAGAATGAGGTATAATCTCTATTTTTATCACTGGTTATATGGAGACTTAGACGTTAAGTAACTGGTCCAAGCCCACCTAGTTAGAGGGTGTCCAAGCCAGACTCAAACCCAATACTTGACCCCAGAGCCCCTGCTGTTTTCTACTATTCCATGCTTCTTCCCAGCACACTGCTTGCTAACTACTATCACCTGATTAGTATTTTAAATGCTGCTTTATGTCAAGTTCCTGTTTAACAAAACTTTAAGAGGTTTACTCCTGGTCTAAACCCCAAATGCCTCCTCCTGGCACAATTTTCTTTGTAGTCTGACCCCACTGACTTTTCTAGCCTCATCTCAAGGTCTAGGCCCTGTTTTACCCTGCCCCGTGTTATCTGTGTCCATAGCACATATTGGTTCTCCCGCTGGGACAGTATTGAAACTCTACCCACCTTTCAGTGCTCAGCTCAAGACCCAACTCCTCCAGGAAACCTCACCTAACTGAAAAAAAGGCATAGTCAGTTCTTCCCCTTAACTGACATAGTGTTTATTATTTGAGAGCAACACACCATGTACTGCTTCCATAAAAATGATGACTTCAGTTGTTCATTTCTTATCTCCACAGCAGACTGTCAGCTCATAGAGAGCGTGGACTGTGCTGGTTACTTCTTTAAATTCCTCTCAGTGTTAGTTTAGTGTTTTGTATTGAGCAGTGACTTGAAGATACAGTAATTTTTTAACAATGCTGATGTAGGAAATATGATTAATGACAACTAGTTAGCACAACCATTATTTGGATTGAAAAAAAAAGTGTATTATTTTCTTTCTTGTTAGAGAAGATCCTGGAACTTTTCCTTGTACTTTTAGGTCAGTTCAGGACATAATGTTTCCTAGTCAGCATGGAAATAAAAAGATTAAGCCTGGTTAAAAAAAAAAAAAAACTGATCTGCTGGTGGGCCTGTGTGAGAGGTAGATGTCTCTGGCTGATTAAATTCTGAAAAACATAAGCAGGAAAAACTATCTACAAGGCAACCAGAGACAAGGCAGTGGTTTCTTTGAGCACATCTCAAAAAATAGAAAAGGTCATTTCAGGTTCTGCAAATAGTGCTTACTGTGCAAATACTTCGGTCTCTACCTAGGTGCTGGAAATGTTAATCATGGTGTCTTCATGTCCATAAACCATCTAAATGATGCTGTCTTTTACCTCCAGCCACTGCTTAATGGCTAGTCTTCTGTGGACCATGTAAAGGATCTGCAGAAGTCCCCCAGAGAATCATGGTCAAGGTGCTAGAAACAGCAGTCTGAGCTGATGTTCAGCAGAATGCCCTAATGAATAGCTCTCAGTGGTCATGTGGTTTGTTCTGATTGACTTGTTCGTGTTCTTTAAGTATTTTTAATTTCATCCCTGGGGAAGGGGAACAGCACTGGAAGTGCAGGCTGTTCTATGTGGTAGGAGCACAGAACATCAATGAGAGAACGATAGAAGATGAGGCAGGAAACATATAGGTAAGGACCAGAACTTGAAAGAATTCAGATCGACCATTTGGGCATACAAGCCACAGAGAATTGTTAGGAGAGTACTATGAGTAGATGTACCTTTTCAAAAGATGAGAGAGACTGGCTTTAGAGTGGATCAGATGAGCAATGATGAAGACTTGAACCAAGGGCTTGGCAGTGCCAGTGGATAGGAGGGGATGCTGTAAGAGATACATTTTGAGTTAAAATCGACTGTGTCAAAAGGAGTCGGAATCTAAAATGGGAATTTTCTAATTGGTGGAACATGCCAAGAATACACTGAATTTTCATGTTTATTTTCACTGCCTTCCTTCAAAGTTCAGGGAATAAATTGTGGTTGATCATGCATAGGATACGTGAGTAGGGCAGTTGGATGTGAGGTTTCTGGCAACTCTTGAAAAATGCGGTCACCCCATCTGACCATATTTTGGTTCAGTGAGAGTCTAGACTAGGGCAACAACTCATTTAAATTTGTATGAGTCCAGGCTTGCCATGGCTGAAGGAGATACGGAGAATATTCTGAAGGCTGATGGAAACTATGGACACAGCAGCCAGATGCCTTCAGATGAGGCCATTTCCTAACCAAATTATAGGACATCATGTCCTCTTCTTTGCAATAGTTGGGCCCTGGGTATCAGTGGGATTGCTACAGCTTTTTTGGATCTTTCCCTACCTACAAGGCAGTCAGGCTGAAAGAGCTATGATGAGAATGGAGAGCATCTCAAGAGTTTGGAAAGCCCCAAAGTAGTGACTCTGAGTTATTTTCTCAGGGTGGAACAGAAAATCACCCTGCTGAAGCCTGGGTTCACAGAGAGGAAAAATGTAAAAATATTGGTTTTTTATATCCATGGTGATATCCATCCCATCCATGGTGAATCCATCATATCCATGGTCATATCCCTTATGACTACCTTCTTTAGTAGTACTTTAACTTTGCTTGTCTAAGTAAAGGAAAATATAATAAACCACTAGGCAATTTGAAATATTAGTAGATTTTAAAATTTCATCTGGATTTAGGTCTACAATTTTATAACTCAGAATTTTCTTTTGAATGATATTTCTTCAAAGATAGAAGTAATTTCTCCTCTCAGTGAGGACCAAGACTAAGGTAACCTTACAGTTTTAAAACTAAATTATTCTTTGGACCTGTAAAGAAGTATTCAGATGTTGTAACCTGAAAATAACCTCGGAATTTTCCCACACTCTAACAAATCCCTAAACTGCCAAATGGATATGTACCAACATTTCCAGATACCCCTGGGAACACATTTGAGAATGCTTAGTACCAAATAAAGTGTTAGGGAAATATATACACACTCAAAAAATAGGAGTTCACACCAAAAGTGCTCTCCTGTTACAAGGGAAGTATCTCAAGTATAACATGATTATATACATATGATAAATTATTTATACAATATTAAGATCAGTTGTAATTTAGCTTTCTTTCTCACAAGTTAACATTTTTATTTTACTAACAAACATGTTTAAAGCAACAACAAAACAAAAAAATTGCACCTCTCTTCATTTGTTCACACATATTCCCATTTGATGAATAGAAAACAAAATTATTTGTGTTCTATCTTTACCAAAAGGAAGACAAAGAGATAAAAATATCTTCATTTCTTTTGTTCTTCTCTCCCTCCATTATGCTTGTCTTAACCACACCCAATCCCAGCATGAACCCAACTAAATCCTTCTTCATGCCTGCTCATGAGCAGCTGAGCGTGGATGAAAAAATCACCCAAACTGCAGATAGACACTCTTATAAATTCTTGGCTGCTTCCTCCTCTGTAGGACACTCTGTTAAGCCAGCTCTTCTTAATTAATTTATTTATTTATGGCTGCATTGGGTCTCCGTTGTTGCATGCGGGCGAGGGCTTCTACTGTTGCAGAGCATGGACTCTAGGCACACGGGCTTAGTAGCTGTGGCTTGCAGGCTCTAGAGCGCAGGCTCAGTAGTTGTGGTGCACAGGCTTAGTTGCTCTGCGGCATGTGGGATCTTCCCGCACCAGGGCTCAAACCTGTGTCCTCTGCATTGGCAGGCGGATTCTTAACCACTGCGCCACCAGGGAAGCCCCTCTTCTAGTTTGCATTACAATGATCTCAAACCCTCACTCTCCTCAAACATCTGATCCTCTATGCCTTACTGTAAATGGATGACTTTGGATAACATTTCATACAGAAAATATAGGCAAATCACAGCCAACAACCTAAAGGGATTTTATAATGGAACATAAAGTGACTGTAAAGGTTGTCCTTAAAAGTAAGTACACAAGAATAACCAAGAAAATGAGAAAAACAAAAGCAACAGGGGCAATATTGCCCTCCCAGTTATCAAATAAACCATAAAGTTTCATTAAATCATGTGGAATTGTTGCTGCAATAGATAATACATCAATGGCACAGACAAGAGACTACAGATTAGAATACAGATAAGATAAAGGTAGATTTTACAACATTGGGAAAGGTTATAATGTTTAACAAAATGGTGTTGGAAAAATTGGCTGTCCATGTGGGAAAAAAATAGTTTTATTTCCCCTTCTCACCAATTTAAAAAATTGGATACATTTACAAAGCTGTAGGTTAAATACAAAATAAAACTATAAAATTAATAAACAGAAATACGGGAGAGTGTTTATGATTTTCATAATGAGAAAGTCCTTACAAAGCAAGACAAAATCAAGAAATAGACCCCAAAAAATGGACAAATTGATTATAGACTATCACTGACAATAGACTATCATTGATTATCATATGTCATTGTGTACACGGACCTTGACCTTTAAAGAAGCCTATCTGGTAATATCTATTGAAATGTTCCTATTCTTTTATTTATCTATTTATTTATTTCCAAGATTCTCTTCCTTAAAATTATTCACATCTGTAGACAGATGTTTGTTGTAGCACTGTGTCAAACTAAAAAATGAGAATCAATTTCACTGTCCTGCAATAGAGGGATGCTTTAAATAAATCACAGTACATTCATATGGAAAGTTACAAGCCTTTCTAAAGAGTGAGGTGGATAATAATGTATTGACATAAAAATCCCTTCAACAGAGAGAGATAGAGAAAAAAAGAATCAAGTTTCATAACAAGAGTATGTATGATCACATTCGTAAAAACCAAAACCAAAACAAAACAACTTTGTGGTGTGTGTGCATACTTATTTAAATGCACAGAAAATGCTTTCAAAGGATACACATCAAATTGTTAATTCCCAATCCTCCTCTGAGCTGGGAAATGGGATTTGGAAGGATGGCAGGTATGAAGGAGAAATTTTAGTTTTACTGTACTACTTTTGTTTTGTTTGAATTTATTACATAGAGCTTATAATCAATTATACTTTAAAAACTTAATTTAAAATGAATAGAATAGAAATTATCAGAGCCATTGCACATAATAAAGGCAAACACTATTTCATTAAACTATTGTTTTCTGAAACATTTGTCTCAATTGTATGTGTGTAGAGCACACACTGAGTCCCAGTGTGTAACATATATTTCTTACTGGAAGTTGCATCTTAAAAAATGATTTAGGTAACTTTACTCTCATGAATTCTTTTCATCAGCTTCCAAACATAATCTACTATCTTCCATCTCTGAAAATTTTCCCTGATCTTCACACATCCATCCAGCTCTTGTCTTGTTGACTCAGGTTTGTGAATGAGTGGTCTGCATTTGAAGATGCACATCCCAGTCACTTCTCAACACACCTGCTCTGGTTCTGCCATCAATAACCTTCCTGTGGAGAGATCTTTCACAGCCCTTCACCTTCTTTGATGTCTCAGCAATAGTCTACAATAAGGATAGGCTACTCGTTCCTTCTTCATACATTCTCTTTTAGCTTCGATGAGAATGCACTCTCTCCTGCTTTTCCTTCTGCCTGTTTGCCTACTTCTTCTCCTTGGGTGGCTTCTCATTTGTGGGCCACCTGACCCTGAAATGTTAGCATCCTTTGGGGCTGGTCCTGTGCCCTCTTCCCTCCTCACTCTCTACTCCCTCCCTAGGCAATCCCAGCCATTCTCATGTGGACACTAACCATCTGTGTTGTTCCCCACTCTACACCCACCCAGCACTTAACACAGTACCTGGCACACAGTTGGTGCTAATGAATAATCATTGACTGACTCCTGATCATATTCAGTTGTTCTTGCTGCCATGAATATTGTATGTTTGTATTTAATTGTTTTAAAATAATTTTGAAAGGAAAAGTGCTCCTGAATTTAGGAGTGTAATTTTAAATAATTTTCCTAGGCAAGAGCACATTGCCAGCCTTTACCCCCTATTAAACAAATGCTAGATTTGGTAAATTAGAGAATGACACAAGAAGTTGTCTAATTATTTCTATTGTTTTGACTGCTGGACAACATATACATATTTTCAACATTTGTAAGACATTTGTTTCTGAACATTTCCATCTAGCAAAGCATTGATGCGTTTACTTTTTCTTGAGATGATAGTAGTTAGTACCCATGTGTAGTCCTCAAGAGTGAACGTAACTCTTTGTCACTCCTCTCTATGCATCTTTGAATACATAGTGGATTACACAAGGCCTGGCACAAAGTTTATGCTCTAGGTCTGTGGATTTGATTGAATTTGAATTATTTTGATTATGATAAAATATCTTAGAAAAATAATTTTTAGTAATTAATGCTTAATAATGCCCAAATGATAATAATCCTTCCTAATTTACAAAATATTTTTACATAGATTATTTGAGGAATTTCCCTTCCCTCCCCTGCAAAAAAACCCCACTAGAATATAGGGGGAAAGATACTCATAGTAGTAGTAGTAGCAGCAATTTACCCCACACCCTCTTCCCCTACTTCACCAGAGAAATTAAGCAGTTTATCTAAGGTCTTGGTCTGGGTCTCTTTCAATTATGTCATGACATTTCTAATTATAATTTGCTACAAAAAGCCAGGTGGGGCATTTGGGGATTGCATTTCTTAATTCTACAGAAATACATAGTTCCTCAGAAAATATGATGGAAAAATAATGTCTAAGATCTACCCTCTTTTTCTGCAGAGAGATGGTATATAATAACTGCTATCAATACTAAAGCCAAGGCATGTCATCATCTTCTTTGTTTTCATGTCTGTCAGCTGGGATTGTATCTTCTGCCCCATTTCAAACCCTCCTGATCTCTTCCCTTACTCCAGCTGCTGCTGCAGGGACCCGTTTTGAGTAAGTGTCAAAGGTACAACCTGATATGGCCTTTCCTCATCCTGCACCTTTTGCTTTCACTTCCTCCCCTGGGGTCCAGTTGGCACTCACATGTGTGCAGCCCTGAAGAGATGGGGAGTCAGTGCCTAGCGGGCCACCCTTGACCAACAGAGGTACAAATCTCTGGATAAGTGCTCCCCCTTTTAGTTCCTCAGGGGACTGTTCAGAGATGCATTTCATAAGGCTCCTCAGAAGGTTGTGTGACATTGAGCACCTGTCACCTGCAACCCTGACCAACACATACTTGTACTGGCCTTCCCTCCCTCCTTCTCTCTTTCACTCCTCTTCCCAGTCCTGCTCCTCAAAACCACATTTCCAAATGTACAACAGAGGTGTCATGAATGCAAGCCTTTGGCTCAGGCTCTGGTTTGGTATGAACCCAGGTGCCGACTGGGGTGAACCTCCTTCTTTTAAATGTTACTGTATGATAATACATCCTAACATTTGCTTCACACTTTCAGGTATTCTGTTTCATTGTCACAACAAACTTATGAGAACAATATCTCTACTTCTATTTGGTAGATGAGGAAACTGAGGCTCAAAGAAGTTAAGTAACTTGATTAGGGTCACATCAGCTAGAGAATGGTAGAACCAGGATTCAGCATAGGTCTGCCGAGGGGAAGTCAGTTCCTGCTTTGCTATGACACAGCCACCTACCATCAAAATATTTGCAGATGGCTTTGCTCTCAGTGCCTACCACTCAGAAATTGCTGTTCCTCACTTATCAGCTCTCTGCCATGACACTCACTGCTGTTCCAAATACATCCACGTTGTTTCCAGCCTCAGATACATCATGCATAGATTTTTTTTTCAAGAAGTTTTGTTATGAAGGAACACAAAGGAATAGAGCAGTAGCTGGAGAGGGGAATGTGGGTCAAGGAAAGGGTTTTTGAAGGTGAGAAATATTTGAGCAGATGCCTGTGCTGAATGGAATCACCTGGTAGAGAGAAAGAGCTGGATGATGAAGGAGAGAGAGGAAATAAGTAAGAAGGGATGAATCCAAAAGTAGAAGTAAAGAGACTGGTTTTTGTAGGGATAGGGTCAATTCTTCTGTTACAACTAGAGGAGAAAAGAAGAAATTCCAATAGATAAGTTCAGGTCTCTAGGTAAGTTGAGATCTGCCTTATTAAAAATACAAACCAAAAGGAAAGGCCCTTCTTCTGATCCTACACTGCATACTCCACGAAGGCAGGGGCTATGTCTGATTTGTCTACTGCTGTATCCCAATACTGACCTTTTAGAAGGTTCTTGATAAAGATTTGCAGTTGCTGAATAAATAGATGTAAATAAATTATATACTTCCCTTCACCACCAGAAGTTTCTGAGACTAATACTAAATCATCAAGAAATTAATAAAAAAAAGTCATGAAGCAAGAAATTTTAGTCAGTTGAAATAACCCACAGATAAGTCACTCCTCCAACCTTTGCTATTTAATATGGGTAAATATACACACAAGGTCCAAAAAATCCAGCTGGCTAGGGATGGGGTGGTAAAGCCCTTACCTGGCAGCAGTACTTGAACCAAAAATCATGGGTGTTGCAGTAGCCAGACAGTTCAAGGTGAGTTAGCAGGGGGATGGAAACACTGAAAGAGGAATGAAATCCTGGCTTCCTGTACCTGTTGAGGGAGGGCGTCTATGGCCAGGGGAGATGGGCTCCTGCCTGCTTCCGCTGGATGGAGTCTTGTAGTGGTCTCCAGGTGCCACACTTTCAAAGGAACAAGCTGGTACATGTGCAGTGGAAAACAATCAGTCTGTTTATAAAAATACTTGAAACATTCTTACATGAGGACCAGTGAAGGAACTGGGTGCGTTTAATTCCAGCAAAAAGACTCAAGAGGACCATAGCAGTGGTTTTTTGGTATGTGAAAGGCTGCGACCTTTCCAGCACATTCCCTCTGAAACCTCGAAGCCAACCATTCTTTGACTCACTTAGGCCTCCAATTGATTGGCCCTGCCGCCTTTTCACTATCTCACTTCCCTTGTTGGCTAGCTCAGATTACATAGGCCAAAATGGTAATCACTTCCTTGTTTATACCTTCAAATTTCTCACTCCCTCTCACCTATCCAGTGCTCGCTTCAGGGCTGAAGGGAGGTTCAAGGCCCAGGCATGGCACTGGACAGCTTCTCACGGTCCAAGACCTTTCTTTCAATTCATGACTGTTAGGAGGGAAACCTCCTTCCCCATACCTGCTGTTTTCTTCCATGTGGGGGACATGAATTAGTGTCACACTCCTGGTCTCCTTCTCTCCAACTAGCCCTCTCCCACTCTATCCCCACCAGATAGCATGATGTACCTCACTGGTGACTTTGGAAAGAGAAATTGGACCTGTGCCAGGTGCAAACACACCTTCCTTGCCTCTCTCTTCTCGGCAGTTAGTTGCCTACAAGGGGTCACTTGTTTTCTGCCTTTTCTCTTCCATGCTGTAAATTTCACAAAGGGCCCCTTGGGAAGGTCTGTGAAGGTCCATCGAAGCTTAAGCCTGGGTGGATAGGCCTGCGTAATTCTGGGGTTCAGTCTGTCGAAGTTCGTTTAGTTCTCAAATCAAAGCCACGTTTTCCAACTGCTTCTTTCCTCCCTCCTGAAGGGAGTTTGCCACCTTCAAAGAATATTGATTCCCTCTGTTCATAGGGCATGAGCGCTAACGAGCCTACTAGAGTCAACCTCCCCCTCCCGCCTCTCTCCTCCCTACCCACCTCTGAGCCTGACCCTGGAGAGAACGAGCCCTGACTGCAGCTACGAATACCTGGGACTTGGTTAAGTGTGACACAAATGTTTGTAGATCAAATAAAATAATAGATGCTATATGTTTTAATAGAGACCACATTTGAGGAGTGGGAGCAGAGGGAGGCCCGGAGTCTGGTGGTTTAACCTCAGTGACCTGACAATAACATCATCTTAAGTGACCTCAAACCTTTGCTGCCTGGCAATCCTCACCGATTTCCTCAGTCAACTGACTCTCCCATTCTCCAAAGACAGGTTTTCACTGATTCTCTCTCTCCTCAAGCCTTCTCACTTTCAGCTGTTGGGCTTACTTCTTAGTTTACTTAGAAAATAAAAGCATAATAAGAGAGCTTCCACGGATGTACCACTAAATCTATCAAATGTCTGCATCTGCGTCCTTGCATTCTGTGTTCCTCCCGTTGCAAGGCTCCTTCTGTAACTGTGTTCCTCTCCAAAGCCAAGACTCACCTGGGCCCTGGCTCCAGGAATTCTCCGCATTTTCCATGCAAGTACCTTGCTCCTGCCATTGTCTCCTCTCCTGCATCATCTATTTCCCTCTCTCTACTGGCTTATTTGGATAAATATGCAAATATTCTGTAATATCTCCCATCTTAAACAAGCAACCAAACACCCTCCTCTCAACCCATATCTCCTTCCAGCTACTGCCTCATTTCTCTGATTCTCATTATGACGAAATTCCTTGAAAAAGTTGTCAGACTTGCTGTCTCCACCTCCTCTTCCCTCATTTTCTCTTGAACATACTCCAGTCAGGTTTTTCTCCCCATTACTCCACTTCCCCCTCACACAAATCTCAAGATAACCAATGAGCTCCATGTTGCCATATCCAGTGGCCTGTTCTTTTTCTTTCTTTTTTTTTTTTTTTTGCGGTACGCAGGCCTCTCACTGTTGTGGCCTCTCCCGTTGCGGAGCACAGGCTCCGGACGCGCAGGTTCAGCGGCCACGGCTCACGGGCCCAGCCGCTCTGCGGCATGTGGGATCTTCCCGGACCGGGGCATGAACCCGTGTCCCCTGCATCGGCAGGCGGACTCTCAACCACTGCGCCACCAGGGAAGCCCCCAGTGGGCTGTTCTTGATCCTCATTTTGCTTGACCTATTAGCATTGTACAAATCAGATCTCGCCCCATCCTTCTTCAAACACTTGCTTCATTAGTTTCTAAGGCATCATTCTCTCCAAGTGCTTCAGCCTCACTGGCTACTCCTTCTCCACCTTTGCTGGAGGCCACAGCTTCCTGAACTGTAAATGGGAGACCTCATCCTTGCTCCATCTACACCCCGTAAGGTCTGTGGCTTTTTTTTTAAATTATTATTGACGCCATTTTTTCTTCATTATTTCTCTGCTCTCCTTTAAAAAGAAATGTCTTGAGAGTGTTCTCCGATTTTTCTCACCCCATTTCCTCTTGAACCTGCTGTAATCAGATTTTACTGCACTTCAGCAAATCCCTCTGGAAAATGTCAATAATAGTAACTTCAAGCACAGCGGTCACCTCTCAGTCCCATCTTACCAGACATGGTAGATCTCAGTCTCCTCCTGACATTCTTTCTTCCTTCACCTTGAACTGCATGTGCTCTTCTGGTTTTCCTTCTATCTCACTGGTAGCTCTCAGCCTCCTTGGCTTTTTCCCCTCCAACGTTTTTACTGTGGAGCTCCCAGGGTCCTGGGCCTTGGACTCGTCTCCTATTGGAATGCTCTCTCTTTGGATGATCCAATCCAGTCTCAGGGCTTCAAATACCAGTCCTATGACGACAACTCCCAGATTTACACATCCAGCTGGGACCTTGACCTTGAGACTCACGGCCAACACCTACTCAGCATCTCACTTGGAAGCTGTAGCAGAGTCTAATCAGAAGGGCAGGACCACTATGAGTGATAGGAAATGGTGGGGGGGATTCATTGCAGGAATTAGAGTTTCTGCAGTTGTGGAGCTGCCGAAGGGTCTGTGAAGAGCTGTTGACTCTGCCCCTGGGGGCCTGCAGGTGCCGTAGGTCAGCAGTTGGGAGGAAGAGCTGGACATGAAGTGGGAGGGAGCCGGACGACTGGGGCCACATCTGCCTCTCACTGCCTCTGACCTGGACCACATGCCGGCCTGCACCCTGGCCCCAGAGTCAGCAGAGCTGGGAGGGGTGGAGCTAGGGAGGCTGCAGGATCTGCTACCCGCCCTGGCAGTGCGGTGGCCAGCGCTTGGGCCACAGTGCAGGCAGGTCCTGGCCTGACCTTAGACGCCGCCTCATCTGCACCTTCCAAAATCAGCGCAGATTTACCTGCGGCCTGACCAGGAGCCACGGGAGGGAACGGGCTCTGTCTTAGCTCAGCTGATGCAGCTCAAGATCCTCATCGTGTCTAATGGATTCTCACACGACATGTTCCAAACTCTCCCCTTAAATCTTCCCCATCTACCATCTTTCTCCATCCTCTCGAGAATCTGAGTCATTCTTTTTTATTTTTTTTTACAATGGTGTCTTAGTTTCTGCTTTATAACAAAATGAATCAGTTATACATATACATATGTTTCCATATCCCCTCCCTCTTTATACACCGTCTGTTTGCTGATAGCCTGGGCCTCTGCCCTGAAGACTAGATGTCCTCCTAGATGTCTAATGAGCAGGTAAAACCTAATATTTCAAAATCTGAGCTTCTGATCTTTACCACTAAGCCTGCACCTCCCCCAGACTTTCCCATCTCAGTACTCGTCAACTTCATTTTTTAGCTGCTCTGGGCAAAAACCATGGTGACACAGAGCTGGCTGTGGCTCTCAAGGCCTTGCATGGTGCGCCCATATTCCCCCTCATCCCATCCCTGCCTGATCTCACCTCCTATCCTCCTCCTCCTGATGTTCCTTACCCCAGGGCCTTTGTATTTTCTGCCTGAGATGCTCTTCTCCCTAGTTATCCATCCATATGGCTTGCTTCTTCATTTCATTGGGGCCTTTCCCCAAACAGAATTATGTCAGAGAGAACTTCCCTGACTATCTAATGCAAGATATAAGCCCCTCTTCTTCCCCACAATCACCTCATGCTTGATTTTTCTTCATAGTACTTCTTCCCACCTGACACACTTCGTTTGGTTTAAGGCATTTCTCACCACTAGAAGGTAAGTTCATGAGTGCAGAGAGTTTGAACATTTTGTTTACAGCTCTCAACCCTAGCAGTTAAAGGAGTGCCCAGAGCGCAGCAGGCACTCTGTTTAAGAATGAACTCCTTGGGCTTCCCTGGTGACGCAGTGGTTGAGAGTCCGCCTGCCGATGCAGGGGACACGGGTTCGTGCCCCGGTCCAGGAAGATCCCACATGCTGCGGAGTGGCTGGGCCCCTGAGCCGTGGCCGCTGAGCCTGCGCGTCCGGAGCCTGTGCTCCACAATGGGAGAGGCCACAATAGTGAGAGGCCCGTGTACTGCCAAAAAAAAAAAAAAGAATGAACTCCTAAGGAGTGAAAGTTATTCAAAAGTGCAGTGGCTGCTTGGAGAGCTACTCATCAGTGTCACTGGAGTGGAATGGGAACACAGCCAGCATCTGAGGGTTTGTCGGGCTGAGGGTGAATATTTGGGTTTATGAACCCAAGACTCTGGCTACATGAAATTGTGACCCCTGAGGTCATCAGCACGTCCCTGAACACCAAACCCCAGGTTGTTGTCAATTATTACCCCTTATAGACCAGGTTTCCTCTCCCCTTCCTCAGCTTTGGAGGCAGCACTGAGCTGGCTGGGTCCCCTGCCCCTTCTCAGAGCACCCCACCGACCTTTGCTATCTCCTCTTCCTCCTGTTGGTCCTTTAAAGGGAGGTGTGACCCAACATTGCTTTTGACCCTCTTCTCTTTTAAAACTCTCTCTAAACTCCTGTTAATCATTATCTTTAGATGGTATCAGTGCATGAGAAGGATTAGCAAAATGGCTAGAAGGAATATTTTAAAAAAGCAAAACACATTTTGCTTTGCATTGTAATAAGTCCTGGTTTTGGTTGAGAAGACCTAGGTCTGACACCAGCTCTGTCACTTACCAGTTTTGTATTTGTGGGAAAAACTCCCAACTTCTCTGGGCTTCCATTTCTGCATTTACAAAATGGGGATAATAACGTCTTACCTTACACATATTATCTTAATGTATGAAATTTGAATGATGTATTTGTTTTATAAAACATAATGGTTTATAAAATATAACTTGATCTATAAATACAGATTCTATCATGACAGACTGGAAAAAAGGGTCATTGAACTATTTTCTACAGGGAATAATAACTGATGTGGGGAATTGTCTTTTTATTTCTACGTATACTTGTAGGGAGAAGGTTGTATGGGCCCAACGTTGCCATTTAGGCCCTATATGTCAAGACCTGATCTAATCAATAGTGCACTATAACCGCCCATGGACCTAGTATTGAAATCACAAATAATCTAAAAATATGCAACCAACAGATTGAGCTGAAATGCTTCTTTTGCCCAAATCAACCAGGAATTCATTTCACTCCTGGAAGTTAACAGTCCTCAAAATCTTCATTGACTTCATTCACACCAGCCCTGCCTGTTTGCTTATGGTAGCTGGAATCTGGCTGAACTATCCTCCCAGTAAAGGGGGCTCATGTGGGATTGGAGGCAGGCACATCAGCACATTCCTATATAAGGGAGGGGAAATTACAACATATTCCAGGCTCAGCTTTCCTTTAGTTGCAGATCAGACAAGGAGCACATCTTAGTTTAATTTTGTTCATTTGCTATTATTGTTTGTTTTATTTTTCCTCCATAACATACAAGTGTTCACTTTGAGGGAAAAAAAAATCCTACCTGCTTTACAGTTGGTTCCATGAGAAGCCAAGCTATTTATTAATAGTAGAAAATATTTTAAGCTGCTCAGCTGAGATTTTAACAGCTCTTGTCTAATCGTTAACATACAAACCTCCCTAACCGGAACATTTGTGAGGGATGACTACTTAACAGGATCTGAAGTCAACCCTTTCCCAAAAGGCCTGTTAAAAATTACACATTTGGAATTTTGTCCTAACCTGACTCAGCTGCTGCTTTCCCTTTTGATATTTCCTGGGGGAGGGTGGTAAACAGCCTTACTCTGTTTAATCCAGCACGTTTTTAAAAAATCTGGTGTCATATATGAGTACTTGACGAAGGGAGGGTGACCAACCATCCTAGTTTGCCTGGGAATGAGGAATTTCCCAAGGCGCAGGCTGAACTGATCACCCTGGAAAGGAATTCCTAGTCCAAATCACTCACAAGACAGATGAGGAAACTGAGGTCCAGCAAAATGAAAGAATTTTCCCTAATATCACATAAGTAACTAACACTCACTGCATTGCTGACACCAGGACCCAGATCTCTTAAGTCCTAGCTCGGGGCTCCATTGACCCACTGTCCTTATTCTGGCAGTAATATAGGGGTCGACTCTGAGGAAGAACTTAAGTTTGATTATTGGCTCTCGGGCATTTGACTGCTTTATATAATTCACATGTGACAAAGGAAAGTAATAATCCAAGTACATTTTAACCAGTGATCGTGTGGATGCAAAATTTCTAAAGCAAAGTAAAAATGATCACCACGTATACACCCATGTTTACAGCAGCATTATTCACAATAGCTAAAACATGGAATCAACCCAAGTGTCCATCGATGGATGAATGAATGAGCAACATGTGGTATATACATACAATGGAATATTACTCAGCCTCAAGAAAAGAAGGAAATTCTAACACATGCTACTGCATTGATGAACCTTGAGGACATTATGTTAAGTGAAATAAGCCAGTCACAAAAAGATAAATACTGTCTGATTCCACTTACATGAAGTACTCTATAAGTGGATTCTTACAGATCTAAGATACAAATACTCTTAGAGTATTTGACTACTCTAAGTAGTCAAAGTCATAGAGTCAGAAAATAGAATGGTAGTTGCCAGGGGCTCTGGGGAAGGGGAACTGGAGAGTTAGGGCTTAATGGGTCAGTTTTGCAAGATAAAAATTGTTCTGGAGATGGATTGTGGTGATAGTTGCACAACAATATGGATGTACTTAATACCATTGAACTGTATACTTAAAAATGGTTAAGATAGCAAATTTTATGTTATATGTATTTTACCACAATTTTTTTTAATGAAAAAAATTTAAATACTGATTACAAGAAGCTCCTCTCTTCCACTGGTGCTGTATTTCTGTTAAAGAGGTCTGCAAAGGGCTTTGCAGTCATTTATTAGCTAGGGATGTTTTGTCAAATCAAACCACATTCTTTAGATAAGGAGTTTGGTTTGCTTTCATATTTAATGACCTTCCTTTTACCTAGGGCATAGAATTTCCAGATGTGTAACACCCCTAACACCTAGCAGGACCTCACAGCCTGGCACATAGTAAGTGCTCTATAAACATTTAAAAAATAAATACAGAACAGCAGAAGCTAACATCGATTTTGAACATTTATTCAGAGGTGGGTTTACCTTGAATCTGATGAAGCTGAAGCTTCAGGTCCTCCCACTTTAACAAGTCTTTCCCAGACCCTGGGAAGGGCCTTAGCAATGTATTCATATAAAACTTGCAAAAGTAAGATTTAGCTTCTTTTTATTTAAGAGGGCCCCCAAAGTTAGGTAATCTTCAGGCCCCATAAAATCTGGACCTGCCTTTGTACTTCCTGCCTGTCTAAGGACTCTGCTAATTACTTTCCATGGTCACCTCTTGTTATCTCCACTTCTCAGATAAGGAAACAGGATAACCTGACCACAGTTACCCCACTAGGGAGTGCTATGCAAGGATTTGTACCCTGATATTTGAGAACAACTTGACAACTCCACTGATCACTTAGGAGAGGCCAAACCTGACTGCAGTCCTAGTTGAATTAGTTGTGTACTTGGTAAATACTGTGACCTTAGCTGGTGTAACTGTACTGAAAGCAAGTCTGGCTCGTCTTCTAAAATAACCTATGATTTGGGGAAACCACTTATATATAGGCTTTTCCTGCTCCTACCTCCATTTAATATTCTTGTTTAGTCAATGGAAGGGAATTTAGGAAATGAGGGAGGAGGGTGTAAAGAGCAAGACTGAAGAGGGGAGCGACAGGAACGGAGATGTAATCCTGTATCAAGGAAGATTCTCCACACCCCCTCCCCAGCTGTTTTCCTTTCTTTTTGAGCGATGTGCAAGGGTGCTTTGTGACTTAGAAAGTTCCTCTTCTGTTTTATCTATTATTTATATTTACTCTGTCCCCCTAGGATTTCTACTCTGGAGGCCCTATTTCTAGTCTAAAAGATCTGCAAGTCAAAGGTCAGAAAGGAATCTTTCCTGTAAACATCCTCTGGGCCACTCCCGGGAAAGGTAACCAGCAACCACTGCTTCCTGTCTTTATTCTGATTCTTGGAGCAAGTAATACAATTTTCTATTCCTCTAAGATTTCCTGGGGCCAACGGGAAAACAGAATCGGAATGTCACAGGATTGAAAATTTCCTCCCACTGAGGATGCTGCCTCTCTTCAGAGTCAGATTCTCTGGCTTAGAAATCTCTCTCATGCACAGCTTCCATCAAGATTCTGGGCCTAGCACTGTGTCCGGCACTTAGGAAACTTGCCCATGGACTCCCACCTCTCCAGAGAGGTGCTGCCATCAACCTAAAGGCAACACCACCCACCCCCAGTTTCCTGCCCTGATTTCCCTTTTTCTGACTGCAGTACAAACCTTAGAGTCACTTCTGCTGATCCTTCCCTCCCCTCATATCCCACTAATCACTATGGGTTTTCCTCCCCTGTTAATGCCCAAACTCATTCTCCATTTTCCTTTTTCTCTGCTGATACTTTGTTCTCTGTCCTTCTGTTCTTAGGTCTGGGATATTACAATTGCTTTCTGACTGGATTCCCTGCTTTTAGAGTCACTCCCTTCTAGAAGTGGATTTATCATTTAGCTAATAAATCCTAAACTCCAGGATGCCTTCCTTGCATAGACAAACCCCTTTCAAGTGCTTGTACCTAGTTTTGTATTTGTGAATTTATACTCCTTTTCTTAACAAAGACTCCCCAGACCACATAAGCTTTCGGTCTCTCAAAACAGGATCTTCCTCATCCCCATTAACTTTGCACTCAGATGTCAGATTAACCTTTTTTTTTAATAGACTTTATTTTTTAGAGCAATTTAGGTTCACAGAAAAATTGAACAGAGATTTCCCCTGCCCCTACACAGGCATTACTTCCCCCACTGTAGATATCCCACACCAGAGTGGTACATTTGTTACCACTGATGAACCTACGGTGACACATCATTATCATCCAAAGTCCGTAGTTTACATTAAGATTAGCCTCTCACTGTTGTGGCCTCTCCTGTTGCAGAGCACAGGTTCCGGACGCGCAGGCTCAGCGGCCACGGCTCACGGGCCCAGCCGCTCCGCGGCATGTGGGATCCTCCCGGACCGGGGCACGAACCCGTGTCCTCTGCATCGGCAGGCGGACTCTCAACCACTGCGCCACCAGGGAAGCCCCAAGATTAATCTTTTAAAGGTAATACTCCTTCATGTCGCTTTTCCGCTTTAAAACTGCCTATTAAAATGCTGCCCATTTCTCTAAAGTCTATCTGCTTACTTAGACATTCAAGGTTCTCCATAATCTACCCCAATTTTACTCTTCAAATTTATTTCCCAATAATCACCTATACACACTCCTCACAGAGGGAGGTTCCAAGCCGGCGGTCCCCATTGTCACCTCTCGACTTTGTTCGCATCCCCTCCACCTGGAGTATGGTTGAATTCAACTCAACAAAGATGTGGTGAGGCAGGATAGGATGTCCATGTGCATCCAGTCTGTTATCCCACGTGGTCAATGAACCCCTCCTATCCATCCTGCTTCCCCCAAATGCAGCACTTTATAGTTTGGGGGATTTAACAGGCCAGTAAGGCTTTTCAAAATAATAATAAAGTCCAATTCAGGATTGTCAATTTTCTATTTTGCCAAAATAAAGACCTAAAACAAACACCACCACCACAATTATCTTACTAAAGAAAAGACATTTTATCCCCCCAAAAGCACAAAAGACATATTCTCAGAGTAAAAGTCAGTTCTTTCAATGTAGTACACTCAGCTTTAGGACAATTGACTGCATTTCTCTTTATTGTGTGACCATCTGAGGTAGTGAAAATAACTAGACTGGCTTCTCCACCACGGGTTTAGCTCTTACTCACAAGCTGCCTTGGGGCACATTTTGCATTGTTGACTCTATTTAACTTCTTGTGCACATATGTTATTTCCTCAACTGGAAGGTAAGCTTTATAAGAAGCCTGTATAAGAACTGCACTTTTAACTCCCCAGCAAGGCCATGCACATAGAAAAGATTCTATGAATATTTGCAGAATGAATGAATCAGCCTAGAGTAGGCTTTCTAAGCCTGTGTAACCAATAAATCTCCTGTTAATGGAGTATGAGTGCCCCATCCCGAGGCAATTACTTTCAACAGACTTCTTTAAAAAGAGTTAACCAGTACAAATTGCTTTGCTTTTGAGTGAAACCTGAAAATTAAAAAAAAAAAAAAAATCTGATATGAAAAGTAAACATTTTCTTCCTCAAGGCAGTAGCAAGCCCCAACAAAGAGAATCAAGGTACAAACGCACCTTTTGTAACCTGTCCTTTAACGACCCCAGTTATTTTGGGCTTTGTTGGTAGGCACGCATGCAGGGTGTGCTTCTAACTTGACCTGACTTCATAGGGCTTCTTTCTGTGGCTCTCGCCCATGTGCCTGAAGCCTCCATAATACCCATGCTGTCTCTTTCTCTACCTGGGTGATTTAAAAAGGAAAGAAGTTCAACAACCTCCTGGCTGAGTCTTGGTTTTAGATTATGGTGTTGATGTAAAGCAATGCAGAAAAGTGTCTTTCAGATTTAAAATATTCTTTTCACTCAGAATCTGGAGTTATCTTTGAAAAATGTAAATGAGGTAAGGTCACATCCATGCTTAAAACATTCATTGCCTTTCAGTTTAGTTCCATTCAACAGCTATTGGTTGAGTATCTGCGAGGTTCTGAATGTTGGGAATGTATCAGTAAACAAAGCAGATAAAAATTCCTGCCTTCCTAAAGCTTACAGAAGAGGGTAAGGGGGAAACAAACAAGGAACAGAGTAAATAAATAATGTATTATACTATATTAGAAGATGGTAAGTGCAAAGGAAACTAATTGGAATAAAGGGGCTGTTACGAATTAGGTGAGGTGGTCAGGGCAGGCCTAACTGAGAAGATGGCTGGAGCAAAGACTTGAAGGAGGTGAAGGGCGTGGGCCATGAGGCTATCTGGGAGGAGAGATGCCTTCCTACAGCATGACCTCACTGTGTACCTTATCACCTCCTCTCATGCACACTGGCCCTCCCTCTCTGCTCTGCAGCCACGCCAGCCATCCCTTTCCCACCCCAGGGCTTTGCACACGCTGTTCCGCCAGCTCAGCATTCTCCCTTCCCATCCCTGGCTCCTGGACCAGTTCCTTGTCCTTCCGGTCTCATCTAAATGCCACCTCCTCAGGTAGGCTTTCTTGGTCCCCCGGCGTTAGATGCCCTCTCGTAATTTTTCTTACAGCCTTCTTTTCAGTTTCTCAATTAATACTGTTTGACTAAATGAACAAACAAAAAGGGCTAAAAAGGCTGAGCTCGTTGAGGACAAGGACTCTGACATGTTCATTTATCCTCAGTGCCAGGCACGTTGTTGAATGTATCTGATAGACTTTATCTGCATAAATAAGCTTCATTACTAAGGGTTGACACAGGGATCAAGTTATGGTTTGCTCAGCTTTAAGCATCATCATCATAATGTATAAACAGTATGAAAAAAGGGGGTATGAAGCATTAAATTGTGTTATGGAGAATGAATTTTCTCCCTCCTTCGCTCTTTCAGTAGAGTAACCCTTCCCTCCAGATGAAGTAGGTCTCCAGATGGGCCCTTTCAGGACCATTTTCTATCCAATGAGGGCCAGATGGTATCTTCCTCGCTTCTTCTGAGTCCTAGTTTTCTCAGCAGGAGAGTCCTAGCTGACGGAGCATTTTTGCTTCCTCTTCATCAAGTCTGAGATCAACATGTCCTTCAATTTCCTCTGTGACTCAGTCAAATTGATTAAAAATAGCTGTCATATCTCCAATTCTCAATTATCAGAGGTAATTAAGACATTTAAAATTTTTCTCCCATAATCATTCATACTTTGGGGAGTATCTCCAGTGGTATTTTCTTATTGATGTTTGCTCAGGAAATGTCATAAGAATGATAAATGTATCCATTTAACCCCTGCCTCATTTTGAAATGTATCTTAGGTGACATAAAAATCATGCAGTATAATTGAAATAAAAGAGATAAGTCAGAGCAAAGAGAAAAAGACAGTAAAATGAAGCAAGAAATAAAGCCACTGCACAGAAATTCCAACCATAGGGATTCAAGCAGTTACTACAGAGGGGCCACAAATTTGGCTCTGGGCAACGAAGGAACCAAATCAGTCATAGGATTCAAGATGTTTTGTAAGATGGATACCAGGGGCTCAGAGACTGGAGACGTGAAGTTTCTCCCAGGCATCCTTCAAAGGGACACTTGATGTCATAAATAACATTTAAGGTGAGTTTCCAATAGCTGTTTCTTATAGTGTCACTCAAGGAGCCTTAACTTAAGGCCCCTAACAGCAAAGTGAAGTCCTCAAAAACTCAGTTCTCTAAGAGAACAAAGTGATGTAGTTCAAATATAAAGTTCTTTAATTATCTGATTTGATCCAGAGATAAAGTTTAAAATATCTAAAAGAAACAAAGGACTGCATCCTCCCATACGCATTATTTTCTCCAATCAAGCTTCAGAAAGAATCAAGCAATAGGGGAGTCAAGGATAAATTGTCTGGCAAGGACCTAATGTGTCAAAACTCTGTATTGCTCACTAGATGCAGATCTATAACTAAGAGCATGGTATCTACTTAATGAAAACAAAGGCTCCTACCCAGGCCAGGTGCCTGCATAGACCTACCTCTGTAAAGAGGCCAACTAAGGCGTACCCATGGGCCAGGGCCAGATTTCCTGCAGGACACAGTGCACGTTTGTTCTGCCACAACAACAAACGGACAGCCAAATCCCCGTGGAGCATGGCCACCATGTGACATAAATAGCAACCCTCCCACAAATATATCATGTGTTCCACAGTTTAGTTTTCTATTACCCTGTTTTGGTTTATTCATCCTATGCCTCCCCACCCATTAGAGTAGATAGGTGAGAAGCAACAGTTAAAAACAAAATCAACCTGCAGAGAAAAAGTCATTTTGAATTAATGACTGTGGCCCTAGGCTGTTGGCTTCGTGTTTAATTTGGCTCCTTCCCAAACCAGTCCTGTGCAGGAGATAGGTCACCCCATATAGCTTCCTCCACCAGCAGGATGATTTTGTTTTTTAGAAAATATGTACACTTGGGAAGCTGTCAAAGTGAGTTGTTCTTAAGGTATGCGTTATTCAGCGGGAGAAAATACGTTCAGCACTACTTGAAATCTTTATTCCTGACAACACACTAAGAATTCAACACAGTAATCTTATTGTTTTAGCTGTTGCTTTTACCATTACTCATACAACATGCCTGGAAAAAAAACTAGTGGTGACTTTCCCCTCCCCCCCATGTTTTGTGTGTGTGAATTTATTTTAACTTTTGGTTTGGGATGAATGCGCCTAACAACCCACCATCTGGTGTCCAAATATTTTTACAGACATGAATCCAAATACCACAAAATCATGGCCACATCTCAGGTTATATGGGTCTTTTTCTCAGGCAGACTTTTTATTAAATGTGATTATTCTCGAACTCGGAGAATCTCAGCCAGGAGATTTAGCCTTTAGATGAGAACTCACTATGTTGACCAATTTAAAAAAAATGATGGAAGGGAGAACTCCCCCTGGAGCAAATTTCAAGAAAATAAATGAACTTTTATTTTGGTTATCATAATCAGCAGTATACAAACTGAATCAAAGTGACAACTCCTGCTGCATTCCTGCCGTAATAGTCACTGGTGGAAGAAGATAAGGTGTGAGCAAGCTCTGTGGGAATCAAGTTTCAGTCCTGTCAGGTGTAATCAGAACCGTGGTCTTAAAACAAAGGCCTCAGCTCCATCTCCTCCCTCAGTCAGAGGACTGCTCACTTCCCCCTCCCTCCCCGACCCCAACCCCGGGCACCAAGAGGAAAAAGAAGAATCAGATCTGCAAGAACAAAAAAACTCCAAGCCAAACAACAATAGCAAGCCTGAGTGCTATCTCCCTGTCTGCACACCCTGGGATCAACGATCTCCATGTAACATTGGATTCCCCACACCTCCTATGGGATAATGGCAATAGATTTTAAGAAAACATGGGTTGTAGTTTTCAAAAAATGAACATTTCCTACACGGAGAAACTTGGTTACTAAGTCTGTGCATTGATGGAGTTCCTAGGACAACACCATGTCATGATGGGTAGAAAGAATATTTTTTACCATGAAAGAAGAGAGATAGTACATTCACTCAAATGTCACCCAGATTTTTTTAGCCCAGAGAAAATTGCTCTGGTCAGTGACTGTGCCAGACTATTAAAATCTGTATTGCTGGATTCCCTGGCAAAGTTAAAAATAAGGACAAACAGCACCAAAAAAAAAAAGAGGGCTTCCCTTGTGGCTCAGTGGTTGAGAGTCCGCCTGCCGATGCAGAGGACGCGGGTTCGTGCCCTGGTCCGGGAAGATCCCACATGCCGTGGAGCGGCTGGGCCCGTGAGCCATGGCCGCTGAGCCTGTGCGTCCGGAGCCTGTGCTCTGCAACGGGAGAGGCCACAACAGTGAGAGGCCCGCGTACCGCAAAAAAAAAAAAGACATATCCTTGCAGCATTCAGCTTTGCTAGTGACAGTAATTGGAAGGTTCATTAAAATAATCCCAGAACTCAACCTGTCCCTAGTGTCTTATTGGTAAGACAGGTTGGTCTACCTACAGGTTGGTAGGACAACCTGTCCTACCAATGACTGGATTTTGATGCAGCTGCCTTGGAAGGAAAGAGAGAGATAATAATCCCATTTCAGCGATGGGCAAACTAAGGTGCAGTTAAGCAGTCGTGCCAGGGTCACTGAAAGTCAGTGGTGAGCTGGAGACGGGTCAGAAAGAGTAGAGGAAGTGTAGACACTGGTGATAAGGCGATAACTAGAGGAAATTAAAACCCTGTAGTGTGGGAAAAGAACAATTAGCCAAGACAGAGGATGAGGAAGGAATACAGAATGAATTACAATCAGAGGAAACAGCCAGCAACAAAAGAGGCCTGGCCGGGTGGGGGCCTGAGAGGAGCGGGAGAAACGACTTAGGAATGCTGGCTCCCTTTTGGGTTCTGTCAAGGCCTTATTGTTTGGTTCCTTTGGCTCATAACTTAACCCCTGTGTACCTCGAAGTGTCAAACTCAAAGGCAGCTCTTTTTATTCATGCAGCAATTTGAGATTGCTTCATGAATATTATGAATTCCAGATAAGAATGACTTCATGATTAATTTAGAGAAATCTGTCCCCCACCCAGAAAAGGGCAAAAGTTTAAGCTTGGATTGGTAAGCAAAATATTTCCATCAGAAACCATAAGAAATATCTATAGCACAAGTATTAGCAAGTGTAGATGGTTTAAGACCAAGAAAAAAGTGTTCATTAATGCGATCCTTTTTTTTCCATATACCATTACTGCTTTTTAAAAAATATTTATTGGAGTATAGATGATTTACAATGTTGTGTTATTTTAAAGTGTACAGCAAAGTGAATCAGTTACACGAAATCCTTTTTCTAAAAGAAAACATGTAAAAGTGTTCAAAAGTAATATCTATCAGTACCAAAATAACCCAATGTGATGAAATGTTCTATAACTAGTAGGAAGTGATAGGAAAAAGATACAGTTGCTTTATAAAAACAAGAATTTGCTTATTCTTTAAATCAGGGTGTTTACCACACATGATTATTGGCACAAGAAGAAAAGACTTACTGTGAGGCCAAAATAAAATTGCTTTTGACTCATTCCTAAAAGTTCATTGGCAGAAAGCTAAGAGAAAGCTCGACTTTAATAAGCCAAGATGTTAAAATCATGGGAGAAAGGCAAGTAGAAAGATGAACCACAGCAGCTAGAGTCATTGAAAAGAAGGGGGAGAGTTTATTATAAAGTGGATGAGGATGCTAAATAGGATTAGAAGAACCAGATACTATTACAAAGGGTTGACTGAGGGGGCAAAGTGGATAATAAGGCAAATTAAGGATTCTTAAAAATCCTCTGTGTCCAGGAAATGAATTAACTGCTCAGACAAACTAATAAATAAAGAAGGATCACATGAGAATGACCAAAAGTTACCATGGAAGAAACAGAAGGCTCTTGCTTTATAAAACGAGCACACTTAAAAAAGATTAAAAAACAAAACAAAAACAAAAACAGGGAGAGGGGCTTCGAAACAATACTAAGAAGATGTAAATGTGAACTGAGAAAATCTAAAGTGGAGGGTAATGGAAGGATGGCCTTAGAAAAAGCCACAAAAGTCTGTAAATACCTTAAAGTGGTCGTAGGTGAGGGGGAACATTCAGGACCTTGGAAAAATTGAACAAAGTTTTATTTTAGTCTAGTTTTCTGTCTTGCCTTCCTGAGGCCAGTAAAATGTATCAGAAATGGAAAAGGTGTCACAAGAGTGATAAATTAAGGGCAATTAGGAATTCCCTGCGCTAAATTAAGATGAGGCAAGCAGAGACAACCCCTGAGTGGGAAGGAAAACCTGCAGAGATTAATGCTGCCTTAATGCAGTGCTTGGATGGCTCCTTGGAAAGACAGAGTACTTGGGGAAATCAGAGCCAAGTAAATCTAGCACATTTCTAGAAATGGACCAGGGGAGGGAGCAGAAAACTGCTCGCGTTTCCCTCACAACTCAAGAGCAACTGAAAAATGTAAAGTGTAGATGAAGCATCAGGATGAAATTACAAAATGCCTAGATTTATATGAGTTTAGAAAATAAAACAATCTTGTTTTCAGAAAAATTACCTAAAATTAAAATTCTTATAGGGGTTTTTGGAGACATGTTTAGAGAGAAGGCTGGTAAAATGAACATTTATTGGCATCACCATCATATTCTGCAAATGTTATTTGTTAACTAACATCATAGAATAGAGACTGGTAAGAAGGTATTAAGAGCAAATTAAGCCCTCCCCACTTGGATAGTCTAACACTCTTAAGGAGCTGACATCAATGTAGACACAAAGCTTTCCACAAGCTTGGGCATCCAATGATAGGAAAGCACACACACGTGCCCAGCACATGCGTGGGCAAGAGAATCTCAATATCAGATTCATCTAAAAAGAGAAGACATCATAGAAAAGGCGTACATGAGGAAACCCTTGATGAGAGGTGATGGAACAAATGGTTTGCTTGGCAGACAGGGTATTTCTGATACAGAAAGAACCTCTGAGAAGGCCCAGAGTCAAGAGTAGGAAATCAGCCTGAGGAATCCCGAGCAGGGCTTGGTAAGAGCATAGTGTGGTAAGGAGTGATGAGAAAGATTAGGTATTCTAGAAGAGAAGGCAGCTTTGAGCATGAGCTCTAGACAAGTTGGGTTTGAAGTCCAGCTCCATAGTTGTAAACCCATCTGTGCTTTGGTTTGCTCATCTAAAAATTGGGATTTTAATAGAACCTACCTTAACGATTGTTCTAAGAGCTTAGTGAGGTCATATGTGAAAAAGAAGAACTCCCAGCAATAGCTATTGCTGTGAATGAATTGTAGTCAGTCTGAGGATGAGAATGCATAACTTCCTTCGTATCATCTCTGGCTAACTTTCTATTGCCTTTTCAAATCTTTCACACTCTCCAAGGACCACAGTCCCACTTGGCTCTCTTGCTCTAAGAAATGGTGGTTCCACTCAAAACATAGTCCATTTCTTCTGCACCTGATCTCCTCTCCTGTTTTCGAGGACACAGACCCCACTCCTTTCCAAAGCTAGCCTCTCTCTTACACTAGGGATTCAATAATTTCCTCAGGGCTCTCACAGGATGACATTTCATCAATAAGCCCATTTCTCTGTCCCAGCTGCAGTAACTCCTCCATCAGCTCCTTCCCCTTAGCCTCTAGCCACACTCAAGTTTTTTCTGGCTTTGTACATCTTTTCCGCCAATGTACAGAGTGGCACCACCCACTGCCCTCCTTCCCTGCAGAAGCTAAATTCCCCTCTATCTGTGTTTTGTCCCCTTACTCTGCTAAACAGCTGGTTTCATGGTCACCAAAGAAGAATCTAACAGGTTTTTTTCCATCCTGTTCTGTTCTAGCTTCTTGTGGTTCTGAGTTTACCTTCTCAGAAGGAGACTCACTCAGTCTACACCAGGAAGGTGATATGTGCTCATATTATTGTGTACACTGACATAGGCATTTTCTCTCTTTTCTCATTGTTCCTTCTCAGTCTTCTTTTCTTTACTCAAACTGTTCATGCATATTATCTCCAAGGATTCTAGACTTAGCTTGTTCAGTTTCTCATACTGTACTTCCTCTGGGCAGCCTCATTCAAGCCCATGACATTTTTTTGCAGGTCATTCCTTCACTACTCTCCTGAAGTTGGAATTTCCAATTGCCTTTTGAAAATCTCATGTCATTACCTTTTCATTCATTTTTTCGTCCACTCAACAAATATTTATTGAGTGCCTCTGAAACATGTCTAAAACCATCTAATTACCTGTCTTCATCCCCACCTCCATCTGCATTTTGTCCTGTCATTTCTCTGGATAAATGACATCTCGATCACTACACCTGAATGAGGATCTTAGAAGTCATCTTCAGCCTGCTTAGCTAGACATCTAATCAGCCACTGAGTCATTATGGCAGTATACATAGGCCCACTTTTCTCTCAAGAAATTAGAAGCTAGCTTATTTCTTAGGGGCAGAGGCTAATTCCAATTCTCTTTGCAATCTCCCAAAACAGTTTAGTGTAGTTTCTAGGACTGAGTGGAACAGCATAAATACTGTTGAATTATACTGAGTTGAAATCATTCATGAAGTGATTGACAGTTATGGCAAGGATCTTAGAAGACATATCGAATTCTTTGGCAAAAATGCAAACGCACTCAGTTACCAATTAAAATTAAATTCAGGGCCTCCCTGGTGGCGCAAGTGGTTGAGAGTCCGCCTGCCGATGCAGGGGATACGGGTTCGTGCCCCGGTCTGGGAGGATCCCATATGCCGCGGAGCGGCTGGGCCCGTGAGCCATGGCCGCTGAGCCTGCGCGTCCGGAGCCTGTGCTCCGCAACGGGGGAGGCCACAACAGTGAGAGGCCCGCGTACCACAAAAAAAAAAAAAAAAAAAAAATTAAATTCAATTACATTTTACAATTAAAATTCTACAGAAATGTGGAGGAAAATTATGTAATGGGCCTAAGAACATTGATTTTGAAGATGGAAGGAGAATTACAAAGTCTTCAGAGAGAAGACTATCCCTTGTTTAGCAAATGACCTTGGATATGAAAGAAGAAATCCCCAAGGATGAATTGCCTTGTATATGAAAAGTATCAAGAACTGAAGACTGGCAGCCAAAAAGGAAAAGAGAGGAAGAGAACGAAGAGCTAAGGGAAGGGAGGTGAGGGGGTGATATTATCAGGGCCCTCCACAAAGAGAGCAGGTAAGTAGTTAAGAATAACTGAGTGAGTTTTAAACCCAAAGGTGCCCAATATTTGGTTTTACATCATTGGCTGTGCTGTGCTGTAATTTTATGTAAGTCCTATCGTTCTCTCCTTTATTTTGGAAGCTCAATGAAAGTCTGCGATGTGGTTCCCTAAGTCAATGGGTGTGGCAGCTGTGGAGTATGCCGCTAAGGTCTCTCTTCCGGAGAATCAGCCTCCAGCTGCTTCACATTTGGGACACACAACAATGTTCACACCAAGGCTACCGCCTCCCTGGGCTGTCCCAGCCAGTGACTGAACACAGCAGAGACTATGACTGGGCTATTCCTGCCCACTGCAGGACTCCTCCAATGGTGATCTTTGCTCTCAGTCTCCCCATCTGCCTGCTCAGGACTTTCTCAGAGCTGTGCTGTGTCCTAAGGCTCTTCCTACCAATCGTCTTCCTTCCTTCCCTTTCTCTTTTCACAGGTGTCAGACCTGGATCATGTCTGAGTTGTCCCCTACCTAGTCCTGCCCTCTCTCTCTTTCTCTCCTCTTTATCCTTCAGAAGCATTTTCCTCAAGAAATCTCTTGCATTTCTAATTCTGTCTTGGTGACTGAATCTCAGAGGCCCTGAACTGGCACAGCGGGATGTTTTCCTTGGGAATGGGGTCTGGGGAGTGGAAGAACTGGAGCTGTTTCCATGATGGGGTAACATGGTGTAGAAAAGGAACAGTGCAGACAGGAGGTGAGGGGCTGAGTGGGGATGGAGAATTTAGCAGAAGCAGGAAGCTGGATCCTGGAAATGACTAGAAGAAGAATAACCTTCTGGGAATATCTAGAGATTTGGAGAGAGACGCTGGCTTTCCCATTTCATTTTTACCTTAGAGGATAAGGTAGCCCCAGCAGCCGGAGGACTTTCCAGGATAACCAGGCGTCTTGCTGTGAGTGAGCAGGTGCAAAGCCAGAAGATCACAATGTGCTTTGTAAAGGGAGACCTGCAACCCGAAGGGAGTGGAGGGTGGTCCGAGAGTTCGTCATTGTTCCTGCAGCACCTACCTCAGGGCTCTGCAAAGAAGAAACTGGTGAGACTTGCTGAATGAACGAAACCTTTTGCTCTAAGGGAGCACACATTTCCTGATCCAGATGAATTACATCAGCTACCCAATGAATTTGTGAATGATGTCACCAAATCCCAGTTAGTGACCATTAAGAAATTTAGAAGAAGGAAAGGGCTATGAACTGGGAATTGAACATTGTCAGTGGGGTATTCCACATGAAACCAGGATGACCTACTTTGTTGACTCAAAATATATTTTCTTCCCAAAGGGGGCTCATTTCAAAGGAGTTTATTTCACACTCACACTTCTGAACACTCTCTATTAAATAATGTGGAGCTGAAATATTTACAACCATCTCTTGCCTACCCCCAGGCTCTCTCTCCTTTCTGGCACCCAGTGCCGAGATGCTGGCCTGCAGACACAGATGTGGATACTGAACTTGGCCCTTCCCTATCCCCCCAGGTTCCTGGGCAAGACAGCCAGTGGTCCCTGGGAATCTCCTAGCCCCAACCACTCTGTTCTTTCCTGTCACAGTATTATCACGCTTACTTTTTTTTTTTTTGGAATTTTATTCTATTTTATTTTTTATACAGCAGGTTCTTCATTAGTTAGCTATTTTATACATGTTAGTGTATATACATCAATCCCAATCTCCCAGTTCAGCCCACTCCCACCCCCCCTGCTTTCCCCCCTGGCATCCATATGTTTGTTCTCTACGTGAGTGTCTCTATTTCTGCTTTGCACACCGGTTCATCTGTACCATATTTTTAGGTTCCCCATACATGCGTTAATATACGATATTTCTTTTTCTCTTTCTGACTTACTTCACTCTGTATGACAGTCTCTAGGTCCAGCCACGACTCTACAAATGACCCAATTTCATTCCTTTTTATGACAGAGTAATATTCCATTGTATATGTGTACCACATCTTCTTTATCCATTCCTCTATTGATGGGCATTTAGGTTGCTTCCATGACCTGACTATTGTAAATAGTGCTACAATGAACATTGGGGTGCATGTAATCACTCTTACATTTTAATGAAATTGCTTGATTCTGCAATATGGTCTGTATCTCTCTCCTGAAAGCCACCTCTGCCTCACTTACCTCCAATGTCCAAGAACCCTGAGACTCACTTAATCTAAAGGGGGGAGGTGATGTGTGCTGATATTACTGGTTACGCTAAGTGCTTTCCATGTACTTAATCAATCTATGTTTACATAACTAAGAGGGTCCACTATAGTGACTTTTCCTGAGCAAAGAGAGTCTGCTCCATGCTCTGGTATACATTTTAAATGCCTCTGCGACACACTATTACCCCAAAGTGTCAGGTGGATTCTACCAACTAATGATGTTATTTAATGAGCTGTTCAACAAGATTCTAGCATGGATTATAAAGGCAGTTTCAATAGCAGTCGTCTGATGAATAATTGAAGAACTACCGGTGTTAAACTGAGGGGATCTGGCCCTGCATGACCATAGGCTACGTATGAATCACTATGTAATGAAAGGGGAGCTCCTGTAAAACTTTACTCTTCCACGGTCTTAGTTCTGAATTGCCTTTCTCTACCTGTACTTCTTACTGCTTCTCCTCTACTCCTGACCCTCTGAGCGAACAAATTTGCTGTTTGATATCTTTCTTGTCCCCTGTTCTACCTTCTGACCTGATGTTCCATTTCCCTTAAAGATATGACTATTACTCTTCCCAGCAAAGACTATGGTCCTCACCTCTGTAGGACTGTATTTGGCCGTTACAGGTAAATACCCCTCCTAGGTAAACTGTGAGACCTTTCAACCAGGCTCTGTCTCGTGGAGGTAGAACACTTAGCAGGTTTGGTGCTGGAACTAGATGCTGGGAAGGCATGAACTGACACAGTCCTGCCTTCAAATACCTGGGAGTGGCATTTTTCTTATTCTCTATGGCCCTGAGGGATAGAACAAAGAGTAGTGGGACATTAAAGGGACAGAGGAGAGCTTAAAGCAGAAACAAAAGGGTATTTGACAGCAGTCAGAGCAGCCACAGCTGCATTTCCTTGCCTCTGCAAGGTACTTGAGCAAAGAGTGGCTAGTCATCACATGGAAACGTCAGCAAAGGAAGTCACGCATCCATGGATCATTTACTAGGAGTCTATATGTTCCTTCAGTGCATAGGGTCTCAGATTCTAAACTTTCATGATTCTCTGAGTTAAAAAGAAAAAAGTCAGACATTTGACCCTAAGGAACAATTTGGAGTTAGAACCATTGGAAGGTCACTTGCATATGGCTGCTGCCAAGAAGAAAATCAAACGTTGAGATGAGAAGCAATAGAGTTTAAATCTAGGTTGGGAGGGAGGAACCATATCCTCAGAAGGGACCTGGTAAACTGTTTTTCTGTGCCAAATGAAGCAGCTTAGACCTAAAGACTGTCAGCAATTTTCACCTTCCCACACTGCTACTCCATAATAATTAGTTTTACTACTTTTTTCACAAGCTAGTACTTTAATTATTTTAATTAGATTGTTCATGCACTCAAGTTGTTTACAAGCACTTTTCTTTTTATAGCATAGTGATAAACAGTAGAGGGAAACTACCATCTTGGAGAAAGCCAGGAAGTTTTTACTAGGTAGGCCATGGCCCATTGAGGTGGTTCATTCTACTCTGAACCGGAGACCACCCAGCATCCTGGGACCTCCTTAGAGAGGACTGAATCCCTTCCCCTGGGCAGTGCCTAAGTCACAACCATATCTTCTGTGGTCATTGCTCCTTCAGTCAAAGAAAGAGAGCAAAGAACCTACTTTCCATATGCCCCTCTGAGAACAACCACCACAGAGTAAATACTAAAGGTTATGGAGAGTTAGTTGTCCACCTCTATTAAAATTTCACATACTTGGAGCTTCCCTGGTGGCGCAGTGGTTGGGAGTCCGCCTGCTGATGCAGGGGACACGGGTTTGTGCCCCGGTCCGGGAGGATCCCACATGCCGCGGAGCAACTGGGCCCGTGAGCCATGCCTGCTGAGCCTGCACGTCCGGAGCCTGTGCTCCGCAGCGGGAGAGGCCACAACAGTGAGAGGTCCACGTACCGCAAAACAAAACAAAACAAAAAAACTTTCACGTACTTGGCATTTCTTCTTTTTTTTTTTGACACCCAAATCTCTTTTATTGGGGGGGTAGGGCAGTTGGAGGGCCTCTCACTGCACAGCTTGTTCATTGGCGCTGCTTCCTGAGTCCTGTGGCTTCATCACACCCAGCAGCTCAGGTGGGCTGGAGAAGGGCTCGATGCGCAGGGCCTCAAAGGCCTCATCTGCCCTGAAGGCTAGCCCCACAGTGGCTGGGGCCTGAGGCCGTGCTGTCTGGCTGGTGAAGCCACACTCGCCCAATGTCTTTCCGTCATCCAGAAGCTGGTTGTCCTTGTGCAGCCGCTGCGCGTCCGGTGGCCGATTGAGGATGCCCTCGACGATGCACTTTAGCTCGAACACATTGCTCGACTCCTTGGCGTCTGTGAGGATGGTGGTCTTGTGGCGCCGGATCATGAGGAACACGTCCTGGGGGCGGCGGGCCGGCGTGAGCTCGGAACCCGGGCCCCCCCGCACGGCCCACCGCCCTCGCCACCCCCGATCCCGGCCTACTTGGCATTTCTTAACTTTCTGGTTTGTTTCCTGGTTCCACCTCTTACCAGTTGTGTGGCCTTGAAAAAGTAACTTCTCAAATTCTTAGTTTGCCTATTTGTCAAATGAAGGTAAAGGCACCAAACAGGTAGAGTTCTTTTGAGGATTCAGTGAGTCAGCCTTGGGTGGGCGCTAAGCCTGCGCCAGCAGAGAGTGGCCATCAGTCATTAGCTGCTTCTCCTCCCTCTTCTACTCTACCCTCTCAGCCTTTTTTTTTTTTTTTTTTTTTTTGTGGTACGCGGGCCTCTCACTGTTGTGGCCTCTCCCGTTGAGGAACACAGGCTCCGGATGCACAGGCTCAGCGGCCATGGCTCACGGGCCCAGCCGCTCGGCGGCACATGGGATCTTCCCAGACCGGGGCACGAACCCGCGTCCCCTGCATCGGCAGGCAGACTCTCAACCTCTGCGCCACCAGGGAAGCCCAGCACACGTGCTATTTTGAATGTGTCCCTCTTCCCCACTTCCTGGGGCCCAACCAGCCTGTGGGACTTCCTCAGACCCTGCCCAGGCTCAGAGGGTTGGCCCCAGGGCAGGAGACAGGGACAGGGCTGTGAGGTTTTGTTAGCCCAAGGCCCTGCATGTCTGTCTAAAGCCATATTTTGAGGTTTACTTTGAATAATGCCCAGGACTCCAAAAAGCCCTGCTACTGTGCTCCTAGAGTGCTTCTTTGCTCAGGTATAAACTTGCAATGGAAAAGAAACCGGAGTCACCAACGCAGATCTTTCTTCACAGTAATCCAGCAAAGCTGGGAAATGGGGCTTCGTATAGCAGATCCTAAGGACCCCATCCTTTCTAGGCGATGGGGCTGCTAAATCACCACCAGTGGAGTGTGATTTTTACATTTTTTTCACTAAAACTTTAATAGATAAAGAAAATTTTTCTCCAGGACTTTTCCTATGACCAGGATCTAGAACAGAGAAAATAGATTTGGTCTATGTTGAATTGAGATGTTTGCCTTTGACCTCATGTATTGTATTGGTCCAATTAAATATGAAAACCATATATTATTTTGACCATGATTTAAACACCAAACGAATAACTGGCTATGTAGGTTTTCAAAAGAAGTCTTTGGGCACCATCCAGTGACTATTTTGGCTACAATATAAACAAAACCCAAACGGCCCGCTTAAGTTTTCAAAAGAAGTCTCTGGTACCCTCTTGTGGCGCATCACACAACTGGGAAAACAACAGCTTTGGGATAATGCCTCTTGTCTCAGGAATTGTGCAGATATTTGCTCTCCTGTCATAACTGTCAGTGATTCCCTGAAGAAACACAGTGTAGCCACACTTTTTAATTTGTGTCAATTTGAACTGCAAGACAAGCTATACCAACAATGTCCTGCTTTAACTTCAAAAATGGAAATAATGAGAATCACGCCAACATTTTGACATTTGTTAAGAAGCACAAAATTTTAGGGCCTCCCTGGTGGCGCAAGTGGTTGAGAGTCCGCCTGCCGATGCAGGGGATACGGGTTCGTGCCCCGGTCTGGGAGGATCCCATATGCCGCGGAGCGGCTGGGCCCGTGAGCCATGGCCGCTGAGCCTGCGCGTCCGGAGCCTGCGCGTCCGGAGCCTGTGCTCCGCAACGGGGGAGGCCACAGCAGTGAGAGGCCCGCATACCGCAAAAAAAAAAAAAAAAAAAAAAAGAAGCACAAAATTTTAAAGCTGGCCTGCCAAAGAAAATGTAAACTATCTTCATGCCATTGTCATGCGCTGGCATCACTCTGACCAGTAAATAGAAGTGCCCACCGTTCTGGTAACCTTATTAAGTGATTTCTAATCGTTTTTTATGTGTTAATAGTTAGTTTTCACTAAGAGGTAAGTCTCCCCTATAATCCTCAGCTCCAAAGAGAAAACTGAAGCACAGAGAGGCAACTGCCAAAGGCCAATGACTGGTAAGTGCCAGGCCTGGGACGTGAGACACAGGTATGTGCCGGCCCCCACTCACTCCTACTTCCTACTACCCCTAACTCTACTAAGACTCTGGGCATGATTTCAGTGACTACTGTCATCCTGTTTTGATCGTCACTGTTTTTATAGCCCTTTAGCAATGTCACCTAAGTACTTGTTAAACTAAACACCTCTTAGTGTTAGCCCAAAAAGTACCTGAGGAATTCCCCTTTTGAAATGGACTTTAGATTGATAAAATTTGAAGTGCTGTGTAAGCTATATTGATAAAGTGTCGTTTTAACCTCAGAAATGGAAATAAAGGAACTTGCTCCACATTTTCTGCATTTGTTAAGAACCACAAAATTTTAAAGCTGGCCAGCCAAGGAACTGGCATAATATCTGTGCTGTTAATATAGGACAGACTCTACAGGACTTCCCAACTTCAGCACTATTGACATTTGGGGCCTGATCATTCTTTGTGGTTGAGGGCTTTCCTGTGCATTAAGATATTTAGCAGCATCCCTGGTCTCTACCCAATAGATGCCAGTTACAAAAATGTCTCCATTTTGGGAGGAGGGCAGCGGAAAGGCTCAAATCTTCCTGAGTTGAGAGCCACTGAGATAGAGTACACTCTGAAAATGTAGATACGAAATGGAGAAAATAAAAGCATCATTAGAGCTGGTATAACTTTAATTTTCCCAAATGGTCCTGAGGCAGGGGAAGAAGAATGAAAACAATGAAACAAATGCCACTGGCCCAGCTGCAAGATCGGCCCCCAGAAAAATGCCACAAATCTATCATGTTTCTACCATCTGCAGACTGAGAATGCACCAACCCCCTTACATTGCATGTTGTGGAAATATCAATCTTGAGTATGTAAGACTTTCATGATTGCATTGTGTGACCGAGTCATAAAATGTCACTGTTATGTTTCCAGAAATTCTGAAGAAGACACTCTCATGATTTCCTGACCTTCAGGTTCTCTTTGGGCTCTACCTTTCAACTTAATCTAATATGTCATCTGTTTTTCTCTGCCTATTTCTTCTTGAGCTATTCTCAGGTAATGATCGTAATTCTTCTCCATTTTGGTATTAGCTCAAAGATTTAGATCTCCTCCTTCCACATATAGAATCTTCTAAGAGCTTCCAAGGATAACTTCATCTGTTCCACCATTCTCTATGAATGTCTCAATATCCTAACTTTAATATTTCAACATTTCACCCCCCTTCTGCTACCACTTTTAACCTCTACCTTTTTTTCCATCATCAATATTTTATTCAACCATTCATCACTCATTTGATGATTATATTTCAGGCACAGTGTTAAATGCCAGGGATACAAAATTATTAAGCTGCCCCTTAAGGAGGGGCACCTGCCATCTAGTACTAAACAGGAAACAGAAAAATGACAATGCATCGTATGTAGCAAGTGATAGGATGCAGGTGTCAGTGAAGGGCTCCAGAAACCTAGAAAAAGAAATAATTCTGCCTTAAGGTAGTTCAAGAAGATTTCTTGGAGAAGGTAGCAATTAATCTGGGTATAGAGGGATGAATAGGAGTTTGCTAGGCAAAGAGCCCGCCAGGCAGAATGAATAACATACACAGAGACCAGATCTGTGAATGAGTCTGAATAGTTTCTATTCTCGCTTTCTAGATACTCCTCATCAAAGATGGGAGGCTTTTCCCTTCCCCTACGTGTGGATGCACTCCATGTCAGAAGGACTGCCACCACATCACTGAAGTCAGTTTCTCTAGCCACGCTATTATTCTTGCTCCCGGCTCTGCCACTTTCCCCCCACTGCTTCCTCACCCCACTTCTCTCTCCCTTTCTGTTCACATCCCGTTGCCAGAGCATGTCATTTCCATCTCTGTCTCGTCCACCCCTCATCTCTTGTCTTAGGACCATTATTGATATTCAGACACAACTTATCTCTGTCCTAGAATTGGGCAAAAGCCTCCAGACTGGCCCTTGGCTTGTAGTCTCTCCCCTTTCCAATCTACCTAATCCTAAACTGCAATTTAGGGAAGCAGTTTAGATTTTGGATCACTTGCTCACGCCCCAGCTTCAGGGCAGGCAGGGAAAACAAGTGTCTAGTATTTGCAGACATTAATGGCAGATGAACTCTGCAGCGAGGAACAAGTGGAGATGGCAGTGACATAGCAACCAACGGTCTGGCAACCATAGCTTAAATATCAGGCCCTGGGACTTCCCTGGTGGTCCAGTGGTAAAGAAATCCACCTCCCAATACAGAGGACGCAAGTTCGATCCCTGGTCGGGGAACCAAGATCCCACATGCCATGGGGCAACTAAGCCCGCATGCCTCAAAGAGAGCCTGTGTGTGCCCTGGACCCCATGTGCCACAACTAGAGAGAGAGAAAAAAAAACCCACATGCCACAACTAGAGAGAAGCGCACACACCGCAACTAGAGAGAAACCCAAGCAGACCGTGCCGTAACGAAAAGATCCTACATGCCTCAACAAAGATCCCGTGTGTCGCAACTAAGACCTGATGCAGGCAAAAAAAAAAAAAAAAAAAATAAGGAAAATAAATAAATTACATAAATAAATATTTTTAAAAAATCAGGCCCCTGGCCTTGAAGACATGGTTCATTTCCTCCCTACTTCCCATTCTCAGTCTTTGCTGTGGTCCACCAGGCCCCACATGTTTGACCCTCACTCCTTGTGCTTCCTCGGATGTGACAAGCACTCTCCCACCTCAGGCTTTCTGTGCTTACTTAGTGCTCCCTCCCTTATTTCTTCGAAATCACTTCTCAAATGGGCACCTGGTGACTGGAAAGCTTGGGTGCAGGGAACACGGGAGCCTTGCTGGGGGGAGGGCAAGAGGGCCTGATGGGGTGGCAGGCAGGATGGGAGGGTTATTGGTTATTAGGGCTAACAGGCTGTAGAATGTTCCAGAAATTTGGATGTCTCAAAGAAAGGAAGCACGCCTATAGTGAATCGGGTGGGTGGGCCGGGAACTCCCCCTTCGGACGGTCCCCTCATTGGGGGTGGGCTTCTGGAGTGCGGCCGGGCCTTGGGGTCACCCCTCAGCTGCCAGGAGAGGAGAGTCCACATGCTGCTTTGTGGCTCCCAGCGTAGGGTCTGAGCCCCCCTCCAGAAACGTGGAATCACTGTGTCTCCAGAGGAAGCAAACTGGAGGCCATACCACCCACTGACGACGTGGTCACCGAAAGAAACAAAACGCTAATCGCATCGGTCTCCTCCGATGATTAGAAATTAGATTTCACACGTGATTCCAAATTTCTAGCTGGGAAACGAGTGGCTCTACCCTCCGGAGCCCTGGGGCCTCTCAGCAGCAGTCAGCTGAAGCCCGGGCGAGGCCGCCTGTCAGGCTAATGCCTTTGCCACAGTTCCCACCTCTCCCCAGCGTCCACCACCCAGTTGGCTGCCTTCAGCAGGTGCATTCTTGCCTGGCCCTTGGATCCTGAATGGATAGATGGATGGAGGAGGGCAGAAAGGGACAGAAATGAGGCCAGAGGTATTTTATTTATTTAATTAATTTTTTTTAAAAAAGGCTGCAATCTTTTTAAAGTAAGTTATTTATTTACTTATTTATTTATTTTTGACTGTGTTGGGTCTTCGTTGCTGCGCAGGGGCTTTCTCTAGTTGCGGCGAGCGGGGGCTACTCTATGCTGTGGTGCGCAAGCTTCTCATTGCAGTGACTTCTCGCTGCGGAGCACAGGCTCTAGGCTCGCGGGTTTCAGTAGTTGTGGCACATGGGCTCAACAGTTGTGGCACACAGGCTCAATAGTTGTGGCTCACGGGCTCTAGAGCGCAGGCTCAGTAGTTGTGGCACACGGGCTTAGTTGCCCCGTGGCATGTGGGATCTTCCCGGACCAGGGCTCGAACCCATGTCCCCTGCATTGGCAGGCGGACTCTTAACCACTGCGCCACCAGGGAAGTCCCAAGGCCAGAGATATTTTAGAATTTAGAATAAGAAAAGGTGTCATTTCAAACAGTGGGACAGGAGAGATATCTGAAGAATGATTGAGGTGGAGCAGCCCTTCGGAGAGCTGACAGCAGCAGGAGCTGGCCCACGGGAGGGCCCGGCATGTGCACAGGGCAGCAGGGGCTCCTTTTCGGCTCAGCCACCTCAGTGCACAGCCCCCACCCCACAATGTCACCTTTCCTGCGAGGTCTCCCCAACTACCCTCTAGAGAATAGCAGTGCCCCATCATTTTCCAGAGTTCTTACCCTACCTACTTATTTATGTGTTTGTTTATTTTCTGTCTCCCCTCCATGACAGCAGGGACTTTATCCATTTTGTCCTCAGCAGTATTGCCAGGGCCTAAAAGAAGAGCTGGCACACAGTCCTGACTGAATAACCACAAGCTGAAGACCTGATAGAAGAGTCAAGTTCCCTTTCCTCTCTCCCTAGCACGCTCTATATGTCCCAGCTATGGGATATGAGTGAGACTTTCCTACCTCTAGGTGCTGAGGAAAGGGAGGATTTGACTGGCTTGGAAGCCGCCTCCTCTTGGCAGCAGCCATTGGCTCAGAAGTGGGCACCTCCACAAGTCATTGGCTCAGAAGTGGGCACCTCCACAAAGCAAACAGGGCAGACAGTGGTTGGGTCAGGGCTGGAAAGGTGGCCCAAGTTGGTCTGATCCAGCCAAAGCCCCTTCGGCTTTGTGCTTAAGGAACGGGAAGCTCTCCGTTCTCTGCGTGGGCATGACTTGCCTTGATAAGAGTGGAATGGCTGCGGGTACTTTGTTAACAGGAGAAACCCCTGCCTGAGGACCAGGTCTGAAGCTAAGCCGAGACCATGATAGACAAGCAGAGCCAGAGCCAGATCCCCTACCACAATGTAAACCTCTCCTTCCAATCCTGTCAGATCTTTACAACTTCTAGACTCTTTGTTTTGTGAACTAATGAATTCCATTATTGTTTAACTCAGCTGGAGGTCAATTTTTCTTTTTTGTGTAATCTAAAGCATCTTAACTAATACACTGTCCTTAAAACACTACCATGCCATGATGATGTTTTGAGAAGGACATTGATAAATTAGAATATTTATTACCAAATGAATGAATTCACCCTCAAGTATTATGGAGTACAACTACTTTAGAGAGTGACCTAATGATAAAGGATATAAAACCTATCTCATTTGAGGGAAAATGGTAAGAAACGGGGAGTGGTTAGCCTCAAGATGAGAAGACTTAGAAGGACCATGATGAATGTCTTCATAACATGTGTAGTCGAATGTGTTTGAAGGGGGTGACACATTGAGACGTGGATTTAGCTCAGACCTGCTGGAATACAAGATATCTTAATTCTGTTTCAAATGCCAATCCCTTCGTCTAAGACACCAAGAGAAAATATAGTCACCGAGAACAAAGCAAGGAGAAACAAAATCTTGCAGTTACCTTGGACTTCAACTCTAGACCACCGGTGTTTTCTCTCAAGAGAGAAGAGCTCTTACCTAAATTAGCCTGGCCTGGAGAGGCTAAGATCAAGACAGGGCAGAAGGCCTCCTCTGGTTCCTTCCACTCTAAAGCCCAAACCCTTGTTGTGAGTCTTATTACTCCAACAGGAAGAGAGGATACACACGCCCGTCCAAGCCAGATGGGGAGCCCAATGCAGGAGTAAAAAAGGCTTATCTTGATCTATGTCTTATCCTCCCCCTTTCCCTTTTTGAGCCTTCAGATGGCTCACAGCCTTGATCAATAGTACAACTGCAAACTCATGAGGGGCCTTGAGCCAGGGGTACCCAGCTAAGCCATGCAGGGATTCCTGCCCCGCACAAACTGTGAGAAGATAAATTTTTGCTGCTTTTAAGCTGCTAAGTTTCTGATGTTTCAGAAGATAATTTGTTACACAGCAATAGATAACCAGCACAAATGCGTACATAAAATTCCCTTATATAAATTCAAGTTATTTCCAACTTTTCCCACTTACAATATGGCATTGAATATCTTTGTATATATATAGTCTTATGAATTCCTGAAAGTAACTGTGTAAGGTAAATCATTAGACATGGAATTGTTTACTCCTATTTTGAAGTACAATAGTGTCAAATTATCCCCCCAAAATGTTGTACACCAATTCATACTCCCAATAAAATGCATCTGAGAGTGTCCTTTGCCCCACAACCTTGCCATTTCCAAGTCTTATAGATCTTTACCATTTACCAATTTGAAAGGGAAAAAAATATCATGTATTGATTGCTTCCCCCATGCTGACCCCAGCCCAGGGCTTTACATACCTTTTTCCATTTGATCCCTACAGTAACTCTATGATATAGGTGCTATTATTACTCCATTTATTACCCCCAATGATGAAAACAAGACCTGATCAAGATTCCATAATAAAGTAGCAGACCAGGTAGTCTCAGGAAGTCTGACTTCAGAATCTGAGCTTTTAATGATTGGTGAGATTGAGCCTACATCATGTGGCCAATAGGCCCTTAATATTTCTTTCTCTGTGTATTTCATTTTCATATTCTTTCCTTCAGTGATGAATATCTTCTGTTTGCCTCTCTTCCCCTTCTCCATTCTGCTCTCACCCTAGAAATTTGACCTCCATGGGTTTCATCAACATGGCCCTGGTGCCCTCTGGCTCCCTGCTGGGTTCAGCCAGTGGAGAGGCTGGCAGGAGATTGGAGGTGGGAAGGGAATAAAGTCAAAGTGTTTACTCCCTTGGCCCTCTACTGGGAGGTTGCCTCTGACGGGTTGTGTCTTCAAAACAGAGTTCATTGCTCTTCTAACTTGATTGACCCTCTCTCAGTCTGGGTTCCTGTAACATTTCCCTCTGACTTTTCACACAGAAAAGGGATATCTGATAACTTCACTGGTTGTTCCTAACTTTACAAGTAGTCCCTTGCAAATGAACACTCCTCACTTTATCCTGTTTTGTGCATGCTATCATTTTCAGTTTTCTGTTATGTTGTCTTTTCTCACTGAATTGGAGGCACTTTCTCTAAATTGAGATCATAATACTTTGCTTATCACTTGGTGTGGAACATCTATCCCAGCTTGTTGCTTCTTAGTTTTCCTTAATATAGTTTTTGTGTAAATTTTATATCTTCACCCAAAGCTCCACTCTAGAAAATGTGGCCTTGACCTTGACAAATCCATTGCAACTTGCTTCCCTACATTGGGGCGAAGTAAAATGTCTACAACCTGATCCACTTGTGGCCCAAATATCATCTTCCCCTCCTTAAAAAGTTACTTTCTTCCGCAAGTATTTGGAAAGGTTTTGTCTTGTGCTCTGCCTGAGTTGTCTATCAGGAGCTGTTTGTTCTTTTTTTTTTTTTTTTTTTTTATTTTATTTTATTTTATTTTTTTTTATTATTTATTTATCTTTTATTAGTTTCTGCTTTATAACAAAGTGAATCAGTCATACATATACATCTGTTCCCACATCCCCTCCCTCATGCATCTCCCTCCCTCCCACCCTCCCCAACCCTCCCCTCCAGGCAGTCACAAAGCACCGAGCTGATCTCCCTGTGCTCTGCGGCTGAGACATGTACCAAAATGTTCATTGCAGCTCTATTCACAATAGCCCGGAGCTGGAAACAACCTAAGTGTCCATCATCGGATGAATGGATAAAGAAGATGTGGCACATATATACAATGGAATATTACTCAGCCATAAAAAGAAACGAAACTGAGCTATTTGTAATGAGGTGGATAGACCTAGAGTCTGTCATACAGAGTGAAGTAAGTCAGAAAGAGAAAGACAAATACCGTATACTAACACATATATATGGAATATAAGAAAAAAAAAATGTCATGAAGAACCTAGGGGTAAAACGGGAATAAAGACACAGACCTACTTGAGAATGGACTTGAGGATATGGGGAGGGGGAAGGGTAAGCTGTGACAAAGCGAAAGAGAGGCATGGACATATGTACACTACCAAACGTAGGGTAGATAGATAGTGTTTGTTCTTCAATGTCACGTGCTTCCCTCTGCTCCCAGCTCTGCTGGGGACCTCAGGAAATCTCACAGCTGCTCCCTGCCTGGAATTCCTAGGCATAGTCCCTCCCCTCAGTGGGTCCCTCCACTTGCACCGGTGGAGGTGTGAGTGTGGGGCGGGCCACACTTTATTATACACTCCCTTTATTTTCTAAAATACCATCACACAAGCCAGTACAGATGATCAGACTGCTTTGTGGGCAAGAGAGGAGAAGTGGGGGGTGGATTTCCATTAAGGTGAAGGGAGTTATAATACAAGGTGGTGGAGGAAGGGGATTAAAACTGAGGGTTAGGGCTTCCCTGGTGGCGCAGTGGTTGAGGGTCCGCCTGCCGATGCAGGGGACAAGGGTTCGTGCCCCGGTCCGGGAGGATCCCACGTGCCACGGAGTGGCTGGGCCCGTGAGCCATGGCCGCTGAGCCTGTGCGTCTGGAGCCTGTGCTCCGCGGCGGGAGAGGCCACAGCAGTGAGAGGCCCACGTACAGAAAAAAAAAAAAAAAAACAAAACTGAGGGTTAAAAGTGATTTTTCCAAGAGTCCACTTAAGAAGTTAAGTTATTCATAAAGAGTGCCTCATGGGCATGCCTGGTCTCTAACATCACTCCCTATCTTTGCATCTTTCTTCTAATCTTCTTCTAACCTCTTTTCCATGTATTTCTCTCCTTCTCAAAGAAACCCTGCTACCTGTCCACAGGGTCGGTCTTGTCCCAGAATTCTTTCCCTACCTCCACCGGCAAATCTTGTTCAGCACATCAAAGGGAGAGCGGGGCCCTAGCAGCATACACCACGGGAGTGATCTGTTGCCTTTGCAAGTTCCCCAGAAATGTAGGGGGCGGGGTTCAATACTCCAACCCCACCCACGAGTCTTGGTGGACAGCCAAGCCCAGCCTCCTTTGAGGTGGTCCAACCTGGAATACGTGGCACACCCATCTTCATTTTTCCATGATTGAATGTGTTCATTTCTTTCCTTAGTCTCCCGTTATCAGATTGTGTCCCCTCGGGCTTCACGAATAGGAAATGGACTCTAAATGGCTACTCCCTTAGGCAGACACTCCACAGCTGCTTTGATAGCACCTCTTGTGAAAAGATGGGATTTCTTTTTTAACCAAGCTCACCCTGGCCCTTAGCTTGGGGAAAAGGAGAGAGGAAGGCTTAGGGAGAAGAGGGGGAAGGCGAGTGGATAGGGAGAGGAACATTCTACTCTGTCCCTTTAAAGGACAGAAAGACCAACAGTCAGAGTCTAATAGTTTTTGCTACAACAATAGAATAGAACACTTTGGGCAGTAAGCTCCCTCTCCTCTGGAGGGTGAGCTTAGACAGAGGTCATTATAGAAGGATGACATAGAAAAGATTCCTGTCTTTTTAGGAGAAAACACGAAGTCTTTCTCTTCCCGTGGCCTTTAAATCAGCATTATACTATTTAAGATATAAGTGTGAAGTCCGAGTTGGACTTAGCTGACTATTAAGGAGGAAATAATTGCTAAGGGAAAGGGGGTCAGGGACCTGTGGGTGGGGGAGACATACAAACAGGTCGTGTCACTATTGAAGGGAGAAGCTGTTGGGGTGTGTGTGTGTGTGGAGGGGTGTTGCTCAAAGCTAGACCCTGGTAGGCTGGGCTGAGCAAAAAGATTCGTGGAGAGGTGGAGAGAGGGAAGAGATGTCTTGCTGTAGAGATAAGGACCAAAGAGTAAAGTCCTCAGATAACCTGGGGAAGCCATGCACTTGTGTGCTTTGTGGATACTCTGGAGAGGAAGATGATCTCCATGGCCTGGGCACGCAGGGCCGGAGCACAGAGAGAAATCACAGGGGCGTGTACAATATGAGGCTACAAAAATTACCTCAGCTAGGGAGTAGGCAGGGGGACAAGATGGAGGCAGTTAATTTTTTTAATCAGCTTTATTGAAGTATAATTTATGTACAATAAAAGTCATCCTGGGGGAAGAGGGAATGGGGAGTTATTGCTTAATGGGGACAGTGTAAAGAAAAACTTTCAGAGTAAAGAAAAACTTTTTGTGATGTTTGTGCAACACTGTGAAGATAAGTAATGCTACTGAACTGTACATTTAATGGTTAAAATGGTAAGTTTTATGTATATATTTTACCACAGTAAAAACAAGTCACCAATTTTAAGTATACAATTTGATGAGTTTTGACAAAGGTATATGGTCATTTAACCACCATCTTAATCAAAAAATAGAAAATATTCATCACCCCCAAAAGTTTCCTTGTGCCCCTTAGGAGTAAATCCCCTTCCCTCATGGCAAACACCATCTACTTTTTGTCACTATAAATTTGCCTTTTCTAAAATTTCCTGTAAATGTAATCATAAGTATGTAGTTCTTTTATGTCTTGCTTCTTTCATTTAACATAATGCTTTTGAAATCCATCCATATTGTGTGAAGCACGAGTTTGTTTCTTTTTATCGCCAAGTGGTATTTCATTGTATGGATGTTCCACACTTTGTTTATCCATTTCCCAGTGGACGAATGTTTGGATTGTTTGTCGAGTTGTTTTAAATGCCAGCATGGATTAAATGCTAAGCTCCCGAGGAAAGAATTTTTGCAGTCACACAAGGATGAGATGTAAATGCTGACTACCTGTGGTTATGAATCAAGGTCCATAGATAAATCCTTTGCATTTCTTATGACAACTTAACATCTTGAACCTGCAATCATGGCCTGCAAATGATTGCCAAATCTCAGATTTTCCAGTTCCCTAGTTCCCAGATTTTATTCTATGAGCCATGCTCCACGTGGGCAGCTCTGCGGCTGGGGGTCTATGTTGACAGACTCTAAGAACTCTGTGTAGCAGCAAAGACATTCTCCTGTTGGGACTTTCTACATTACTTCCCTAGTAATTGCGTGGAGATCCAAGGAGAAGTGCGCCAATAATAGTTTTACACCATATTATATGTGACATAATAAATTTTGTTTTATATAATGTGATATATAATTTTATCACTTACCTACATACCTGATGCTCTTATGCTTACATAAGAAAATATTTCATTATATGTTCACAAAGTTATCATCATTTGTTCAAAATTACTTTTTTTTTCTATTCCTTTCCGCTCACAGACTCCATAAATGACTCCCTCCCCTGGCTTTGGTGTCTCAAGAAATGTCTTCAGACTCTACCTGCAGGTACCTGGCCTTTAGGGGTCCTTGGCTGGGATCTGGTTTTAGAGTTTTGCTGTGACACCTCACCCTAGTTCCCACCTCCAGCTTGTCCTATGAACTAGACATTTTAGACTGAACTTCTTTTTGCAGAGTGGCCTAGGATGAGAGGAGGTCCAGTAAGCTCCTTGCCTCTTCTGGCCCTTCGGCCCCAGGTGCCAAATGGCAAACCTGGCTCCCTGACCCTGTCCACCTCATAGATTTTCTTCAGCTCTCTGTTGAGAAGCTTGTGGCATTTAATGGAAGACTCCTCAGGCTTGGACTCTATCTTCCAGTGGCCCCAGAAAGGCCTTAAGTACCCAGTGATGAAATGTCCAAGATCCCACAGCCTTCTGCTATGGCCCTATGCTGGCCAAAGGGAGAACCCATCCACCCTGGCCTGGGCTGCTCCACCTGTGAAAAGTCACCAGCAACATCTTTAGTTTTCTTTCTCCTACAGATATGCTCAAATAAGAACTCACAAAATTTGAGGCTGGAAGGAAAGATAGTGCAGGGTTGGTGACCATGATGGAAATCTGTTGTTTTCCTCGGCCCAGTATCACTCTTGCTCCCTTCTTCTGGTAGTGACACTCCCATTCTTTAGGGAACTGTCCCCTCCTTATTTCTCTGTATGGTTCTGGTATAGGAACCTGTCCTAATGCCCTACCCCACACCCAAACCCCACATGCAGAGTAGTGACCCAGCCTGGCCGCTCAGAGCTGTTCCCTGTGATTCTTTCTCTTCCCTCACTCATAATGGAGATGTGATCCCAGAATTCCTAGCAACCGTGTCCCCCACAGTATGGAGAAGATTGAGAAAATGAATCTTATAAACAGGGAAATGTCTTGATATTTCTTTGGGTACTCCCCCTTCACAATGAATGCAGTCTTGGTTCAATTATCTGTTAAGATCCCTACTCTCACCTGCCCAAGACATGGGTATACGATCCAATAGAGGCCAATCAGACTCTCTCACAGGAAAATCTGAATCTTGAGCTGTGTGACACAAGAATTTAAATGTTGGAGCTGGGTCATCCTAACAGAAACACCCTGGAGAGACTGTCCATTAGTTCTTAGATCTAAATCCCTAGATTTGCCCTGCTTTCTGACCTCCCAAAGACCCAATTGTTCAACTTTTTTCTTCATTTCTCTGAGCTATTACATAATTTTGTAATAAATTATCCTTTTTACTTCTCCTTTTTACTTCGTTAACCAAAGTAGATTTCTGCCATTTGCAACCCCAAAACCTTTAAACTAATAAATCTTGTGTTGCCTGTTGCCTCCATCTATTAATGTCTCCCCCAGTCATCACCATTGTGGGCTCCATGCCATCTACTATTATCCCATCACCAATCTGTGACAAACAGGGTTGGAAAATAGACTATGTCTCACAAGAGATTTAGGGGAAATGCTGTGACTCAGGTAGTTGCTAAAGCTCATTTTTGGGAAGCAATTCTCCATGGATCTTTCATGTTTCTGTACATCTTGCAAGCACAAGGACTGATTATTGTTGTTATGGATTATCTTTTTAAGGATGTTTGTATAACAAACAATTTTGGAAGATAGAGACAGTACATGTTTGCTTTTGTCCATTATAAGAGGTCTGGGTGCCGTAAACTCAGGGTTTCTCTCTTGTAACACAATCTGTCACATGTATAGGTATCATCTGGCCTTCACTGAATTGCCCGTGGGAGCTGGGGCTTGCAAAACTGGCACAAGTGCTGAGATCTGGTTACTGCTAGTGCTGTGAGTAGCAAAATCCTTTGTCTATGATCCAGTCTTGTGTGTTCTCCCAGCATCCATGAAATTGTGGCAGGCTGGCTTAGATTGTAAGGATGGTAAAATCTCAGACTCTTCACAGTTCTTGACAGTCTTGGTGACCACAAGGGGTTGTAGAGAGACATGTGAATGAGGAAGGATGAGAACCTCATAGGCCACCTGATTTTGAGGAAGTCCCTGGGAATTAGGAGTGAACATGTTGAACAAGTTCTATGATCAATCAGGCATTTAATAGTTCTCCAATGTTTTTGTTTTTGTTTTTTTTGCCAATTATAAGGAGGAATTGAAGTGTTGCAGGCTGAGTACTGGGAAGTAGGTTGAAGGTCAACTGTGTGAAACAGTGCCTGGGGTGTTGCTGACTCTCCTCTGTGCAGGGGACTTTCTCATCAATCTGGTGGTCAGTTTCAGGTCTGTCCCCACTGTGATAATTAGTACTAATATTCACCCTGGATGGCAACAGCTGGACTGTTTTATGGCTCAGTCACTCCTACAGTCTCTCATGCCAACCTTAGACCCATTCAGACAACAGCAAAGTGTCTCAGGGTGTTTTGCAGCTGGTGCTGGCTGCTATAATGGAGTTGTGGCTCTTTTAGGGGAAACTCCCTTGGGAATCCATAGATGAGGCATTAACTAACATTTGAGTTCTTCCTGCCTGGGATTGGGTTTCTAATGCTGATGCAGGTGACCTACTGGAGAATGAGAAACTGACACAAAGAATTCTACATATATTCTTACTGTCAGTTCTCAGCCCTGGAAAATTTACATTGGAACTAAATGAAGCCAAAGGGATATTTTTTTAAAGTGGGGCAGCAAATACCTCAGGTTGAAGTAATCTCTTAAAAAAAAAAAATTGCCACTGTGAGCCAAGCCCAAGTCAGCAGAAGGAAGGAAATCCAGTGACACCAGCCAGAAAAGAATATGGCCATGGCTGCTGAGCCAAAGGGCTCCCAAAGCCAGAGTAGGCAGTATCAACCATGAGGGTTTTTACCCACTTTAAATTGTTGAACCAGCCGAAAGCATTGCAAGTTGACTTGATGGAGCCATGAACAGCCATCACCCTGTTTGAAACTAAAAATAAATGTAAAGCCTTACTGGCCTAGAAGGCTCCTTCCCTCTGTACCCCTCCTCCCCTCTTCCCCCTCTACCCTCACCTCGGCTGCTGATAGTATAGATTTGTGTGTGTGTGGTATTAAATTTTTTTTAATATCTTTATTGGAGTATAATTGCTTTATACCAAAGAAGACATACAGAGTACAGATATTTGATGGACCTTCCATGCTCCCTACCATCCACAGACATCTAGCACTGGAATGACCTCCTCAAAAATTGACTCAAAAAATTTCTAATTCTACTTCCTTCACATTCTCCTGGTCCATGCACTTTAGTAAGGCAGTTTAGTCACTGAATGCTGCTATCCTCAGAAAGGGGTCACTTCCTCTTGGCTGCTTTCTGGGTAATGATCAGGACAAAAGGGGTGGGGGTTGATATAGACTCACTTTGAAAAACTGAGATTTTTTCCTGACCACTCCTGGGCATGATATGTCTTTCTCTCCCCTAAGAGCAATCCCAGGCCAGCCTGGTTGGTACACCCTCCAGATGGCAGCTCAGCCAAAATGGAGCCTGGGAGATTCAAACTTAATTCTGATTCAGCCACCTGGATTCTGTAGTTGGATGGACTTGGTCCTAGATCATAAGGATAATTGCCACTTGGCTGATCACACTATCAACAAATCCCCCTGCAGTGGTCCACAGGCCAATGAGGGGGCCATCATGAGTTTATAACTTGTATTAAAATGTCCAAGTCTTGCACCTTTTTTTTCTGAATGGAAAGTCTGGGTGTGATTAGGGGATAACTGCAAAAAAGGTGAAATTATCAGTACTACAATTGGACACACTAATTTTGAAGCAATGGAGGGCTGACAACAGCAGCACTTGGGATTGGGAGCACTTTAGACCCCAAGAGACACAGAGCAGAGATGGATTTGAATGATCTTTGTTTTCAGAATCACCCCTGGAGCCTTCTTCATGAAGTAAAACCTCCTGGTAAGTTTCTCCCAAACCACTGCATGTGCATTAGATTTTACTGACTCCTGGATCTGTCATCCTCTACCAGATGCCTCTGACCATGATTTGACCACCATTTCCTCTAACCTTACTGAGAAGTCAATCAGAAACAACAGAGGATATCCCCAGTTCCTGTATCTTTCAGAAAAAAATCTGTTAACACCTCCAGATATTTTCCCTACCCTCAGTTTCTTAACTAAGCTATTTCCTCTGATAGGCAAATGCCACCCAGCTGACAGTGTGAACAAATGGGACAGCTTGTACTGACTGCCCTCAGGCAAAAATAAACGAATGAAACTACATCAAACTAAAAAGCTTTTGCACAAAGGGAACTGTCAACAAAATGAAAAGGCAGTCTACTGAAGATATTTACAAATGATATATCCAATAAGAGGTTAATTTCCAACATAAACCAAAAACTCAGTCAACTCAACATCAAAAACAAACAACCTGATTAAAATATGAGCAGAGGACCTGAATAGACATTTTTCTGAAGAATATATACAGACAGACAACAGACACATGAAAAAGATGTCAACATCACAAATCATCAGGGAAATGCAAATTAAAACCACAGTGAGATACCACCACTCACCTGTCAGAATGACTACCTTCAAAAAGACAACAAATAACAGGTGTTGATGAGGATGTGGAGAAAAGGGAACCCTCATGCACTGTCAGTGAGATTGTAAATTCCATAGCAGCCACTGTGGGAAACAGTATAGAAGCTCCTCAAAAAATTAGAAATACAATTACCATATGATCGAACAATTTCACTTCTGGGTATTTACCCAAACAAAACAAAGACACTAATTTGAGAAGATATACACACTCCAGTGTTCATAGCAACATTATTTACAATAGCCAAGACATGGAAGCAGCCAAAGACTCCATCGATAGATGAATGGATAAAGATGATGTGGTATATGTACAGTGGAATATTACTCAGCCACACAAAAGAGAAAGCTTGCCATTTGTAACAACATGGATGGATCTAGAGGGTATTATGCTAAGTGAAATAAGTCAGACAGAGAAAGACAAATACCATATAATCTCACTTACATGCGGAATCTAAAAAATCAAACTAACTAAACAAAATGAAAAGAGACTCATAGGTACAGAGAACAAACGGGTGGTTGCCAGAGGGGAGGGCCATGGTGGAGGGGTGAAATAGGTGAAGGGGATTAAAAGGTACAAACCTCCAGTTATAAAATAAGCCATGATGATGTAATTTACAGCATAAGAAATATGATCAATAATATTGTAATAATTTTGTGTGGGGACAGATGGTTACAGGTGTTCATTTCATAATATATGCAAATGTCAAAGCAATATGTAGTACTTCTGAAACTAATATAATATTGTATATCAACTATATTTCAATTTTAAAAAGCAACATACATTTAATGTAGAGAATAAAAAAACACTTCATTGAAACAAAAAATATTTCTAAGATCCTACTGAATTTATGCATTAGGAATGCAATACCAAACAAAAACGGACATGGTCTCTGTTCTCATGGGGTTTAGAATTGAACAGAAAGTACACAGAAGAAAAGTCATTCATTTAGTCATCCAAGAAATATGTGTTGAGCATCTGTTTTTATAGACAAGTGAAATTTGCTTATAATGCCAGTATTTGCACTTCACTGTTACATTTTGTTAAGTAAGTAGGCAGACAGCAGGTAGAAAGGTAGAAAGATACATAGATAGATAGATAGACAGATAGACAGATAGATAAAAGATGATAGATGATAGATACATAGAGCGAGCACATATTCAGATTATGTGGACAGCCACATTCTGGGTCCCAGCTAGCCCTAAAAGAGCTGTGTCAGGTCAGAGCCCTGAATCTCTTGTTTTCCTCTGGGTCCATCTAAAACGTTTGTCTCAGGATAGCCTCATCCACCAAAGGGTAGACAGCAGAAGCAAAAAGAACTACAGTCCTACAGCCTGTGGAATGAAAACCACATTCACAGAAAGACAGACAAAATGAAAAGACAGAGGACTATGTAGCAGGTGAAGGAACAAGATAAAACACCAGAAAAACAACTAAATGAAGTGGAGATAGGCAACCTAAAGAAAAAAGAATGAAGAGAAATGAAGACAGCCTAATAGACCACTGGGACAACATTAAACGCAAGAACATTCACATTATAGGGGTCCCAGAAGGAGAAGAGAGAGAAAAAGGACCCAAGAAAATATTTGAAGAGATTATAGTGGAAAACTTCCTTAACATGGGAAAGAAAATAGCCACCCTAGTCCAGGAAGCGCAGCGAGTCCCATACAGGATAAACCCAAGGAGAAACATGCTGAGACACATAGTAATCAAATTGAAAATAACTAAAGACAAAGCAAAATTATTAAAAGCAACAAGGGAAAAATGACAAATAACATACAAGGGAACTCCCATAAGGTTAACATCTGATTTCTCAGCAGAAACTCTACAAGCCAGAAGGGAGAGGTGCAATATATTTAAAGTGAAGAAAGGGACGAACCTACAACCAAGATTCCTCAACCCAGCAAGGATCTGATTCAGATTCAACAGAGAAATCAAAAGCATTACAGACAAGCAAAAGCTAAGAGAATTCAGCACCACCAAACCAACTCTACAACAAATGCTACAGGAACTTCTCTAAGTGGGAAACACAAGAGAAGAAAAGGACATACAAAAACAAACCCAAAACAATTAAGAAAATGGTAATAGGAACATATATATTGATAATTACCTTAAATGTGAATGGATTAAATGCTCAAACCAAAAGACACAGGATCATTGAATGGATACAAAAACAAGACCCATCAATATGCTGTCTACAAGAGACCCCCTTCAAACCTAGGGACACATACAGACTGAAAGTGAGAAGATGGAAAAAGATATTCCATGCAAATGGAAATCAAAAGAAAGCTGGAGCAGCAACACTCATATCAGATAAAATAGACTTTAAAATAAAGAGTGTTACAAGAGACAAAAAGGACACTCCATAATGATCAAGGCATCAATCCAAGAAGAAGATATAACAATTATAAATGTATATGCACCCAACATAGGAGTACCTCAATACATTAGACAAATGCTAACAGCTATAAAAGAGGAAATCAACAGTAACACAATGATAGTGGGGGACTTTAACACCTCACATACATCAATGGACACATCATCCAGACAGAAAATTAATAAGGAAACACAAGCTTTAAATGACACAATAGACCAGATAGATTTAATGATACTTATAAGACATTCCTTCCGAAAACAGCAGATTACACTTTCTTCTCAAGTGCACACTAACATTCTCGAGGAAAATTCACATCTTGGGTCACAAATCAAGCCTCAGTAAATTTAAGAACATTGAAATCATATCATGCATCTTTTCTGACCATAATGCTATGAGATTAGAAATCAATTACAGGGAAAAAATCGTAAAAAACACAAACACATTGAGGCTAAACAATACATTACTAAATAACCAAAAGATCACTGAAGAGGGCTTCCCTGGTGGCGCAGTGGTTGAGAGCTCGCCTGCTGATGCAGGGGACGTGGGTTCATGCCCCGGTCCGGGAAGATCCCGCATGCTGCGGAGCGGCTGGGTCCGTGAGCCATGGCCGCTGAGCCTGTGCGTCCGGAGCCTGTGCTCCACAACGGGAGAGGCCACAACAGTGAGAGGCCCACATACCGCAAAAAAAAAAAAGATCACTGAAGAAATTGTAGAGGAAATCAAAAAATACCTAGAGACAAATGACAACGAAAACACAGTGATCTAAAACCTATGGGATGCAGCAAAAGCAGTCCTAAAAGGGAAGTTTATAGCAATACAATCCTACCTCAAGAAACAAGAAAAATCTCAAATAAACAATCTAACCGACCCCGGAGGAAGATGGCAGAAGAGTAAGACGCGGAGATCACCTTCCTCCCCACAGATACATCAGAAATTCATCTACACGTGGAACAACTCCTACAGAACACCTACTGAACGCTGACAGAAGACCTCAGACCCCCTAAAAGGCAAGAAACTCCCCACATACCTGGGTAGGGCAAAAGAAAAAAAGAATAAACAGAGACAATAGGATAGGGACGGGACCTGCACCAGTGGGAGGGAGCCGTGAAGGAGGGAAGGTTTCTACACACTACAAGCCCCTTCGCGGGCGGAGACTGCAGGTGGTGGAGGGGGAAAGCTTCGGAGTAGCGGAGGAGAGCACAGCAACAGGGGTGTGGAGGGCAAAGCGGAGAGATTCCCGCACAGAGGATCGGTGCCCTCAGGCACACACCAGCCCGAGAGGCTTGTCTGCTCGGCCGCGGGGGCGGGCGGGGCTGGGAGCTGAGGCTCGGGTATCGGCTTTCAGTCGGAGCGCAGGGAGAGGACTGGGGCTGGCGGCAGGAAGAGAGCCTGAAGGGGTTAGTGCACCACGGCTAGCCCGGAGGGAGTCCGGGGAAAGGGTCTGGAGTTGCTGAAGAGGCAAGAGTCTTTTTTCACTTTCACTTTTGTTTCCTGGTGTGCGAGGAGAGGGCATTAAAAGGGCTGCTTAGGGAAGCGCCGGAGACAGGCGCGAGCCGCGGGTAAGGCGTGGACCTCGGAGACGGGCGTGGGCCGCCGCCGCCGCCGCCGCCGCCGCCCACCGCTCGCCGCCGCCCGCCGCCGCCGCGGCCCGCCGCCGCCGCCGCCCCCGCGGCCCGCCACCGCCGCCGCCTGCCGCCGCCCGCCGCCGCCGCAGCCGCGGGGCCTGTGTGCGAGCGCGGGTCACTGTCCGCCCCGCCTTCCGGGGGACCTGTGCACCCCGCCACTGCCGGGGTCCCGAGACCCGGGGACGGCTTTCCCGGGAAAGCGCACGGAGCGCCACGGGCTGCTGCAACGTCACGCCGGCCTCTGCCGCCGCAGGCCCACCCCACACTGCGCGCCCCTCCCTCCCCTCTGCATGAGTGAGCCAGAGCCCCCAAATCAGCGGCTCCTTTAAACCCGTCCTGTCTGAGCGAAGAACGGACGCCCTCCGGCGACCTACGCACAGAGACGGGGCCAGGTCCAAGGCTGAGACCCGGGAGCTGTGAGAGCAGAGTCAGGGAAATCTCTCTGTGCAGCCTCGGAGGCAGCGGATTAAAGCTCCACGGTCCATTTGATGTGCCCTGCGTCTGTGGAGTGCATGAATGGACAGCGAATCATCCCAAATTGAGGAAGTGGACTTTGAGGACAAGATTTAAGACTTTCCCCCCTTTTCCTCTTTTTACAACGAATTATTCCAAAGTAAGGAGGTGGACTTAGAGAGCAAGATTTCAGACTTCTTGCCCTTTTCCTCTTTTTACAACGAATTATCCCAAATTGAGGAGGTGGGCTTGGAGAGCAAGATTTTTGATTTTTCCCCCTGCTCTCTTTTTGTGAATGTGTATGTGTAATCTTCTGTGTAAGATTCTCTCTGTATAGCTTTGCTTCCACCATATGTCCCAGGGTTCTATCGGTCCGTTTTTGTTTTTTTTTTCAATAATTACTTTCTAATTTTAATAACGCTACTATATTTCATACTTTATTCTATTTTACTTTACCTGCTTTTTTTTTTCTACCTTCCCTTCCTTGCTCCCTCCCTCCGCTCTTCCTTTCCTTCTTTCTTTTTCTTTCCTCCCTCCCTCCCACCCTTCTTCTTTCCACTTTCTTTTTCTTTCCTTCCTCCCTCCCTCCCTCCTGTCTTTCTTTCTTTCTTTCCTTCCTCCCTCCCTCCCTCCCTTCTTCCATTCACTCTTCCTTTTGCTTTCATTGCTCCCTCCCTCCTTTCTTTCCTTCTTTCTTTCCATCCTTCCTCACTCCCTCCCTCCTTTCTTTCTTCCTTCCTTCCTTTCTTCCCTTCTTCCTTTCTTTCCCTCTCTCTTTCTTTCTTCTACTAATTCTTTCTTTCTGCTTTTTCTCCCTGTTATTCTGAGCGGGGTGGATGAAAGGCTCTTGGTGCTGCAGCCAGGAGCCAGTGCTGTGCCTCTGAAGTGGGAGAGCCAACTTCAGGACACGGGTCCACAAGAGACCTCCCAGCTCCACATAATATCAAGCAGCGAAAATCTCCCAGAGATCTCCATCCCAACACCAGCACCCAGCTTCAGTCAACGACCAGCAAGCTACAGTGCTGGTCACCCTATGCCAAGCAACTAGCAAGGCAGGAACACAACCCCACCCATTAGCAGAGAAGCTACCTAAAAACATAATAAGGCCATAGGCACCCCAAAACACACCACCAGACGTGGACCTGTCCACCAGAAAGACAAGATCAAGCCTCAACCACCAGAACACAGGCATTAGTCCCCCCCACCAGGAAGCCTACACAACCTACTGAAACAACCTTAGCCACTGGGGTCAGACACGAAAAACAACGGGAACTACGAATCTGCAGATTGCAAAAAGGAGACCCCAAACACAGTAACATAAGCAAAATGAGAAGACAGAAAAACACACAGCAGGAGAAGGAGCAAGATAAAAACCCACCAGACCTAACAAATGAAGAGGTAATAGGCAGTCTACCTGAAAAAGAATTCAGAATAATGATGGTAAAGATGATCCAAAATCTTGGAAATAGAATAGACAAAAAGCAAGAAACAGTTAACAAGGACCTAGAAGAACTAAAGATGAATCAAGCATCGATTAAAAACACAATAAATGAAATAAAAAATACTCTAGATGGGATCAATAGCAGAATAACTGAGGCAGAAGAACGGATAAGTGAGGTGGAAGATAAAATAGTGGAAATAACTGCTGCAGAGCAAAATAAAGAAAAAAGAATGAAAAGAACAGAGGACAGTCTCAGAGACCTCTGGGACAACATTAAACGCACCAACATTCGAATTATAGGGGTTCCAGAAGAAGAAGAGAAAAAGAAAGGGACTGAGAAAATATTTGAAGAGATTATAGTTGAAAACTTCCCCAATATGGGAAAGGAAATAGTTAATCAAGTCCAGGAGGCACAGAGAGTCCCATACAGAATAAATCCAAGGAGAAATACACCAAGACACATATTAATCAAACTGTCAAAAATTAAACACAAAGAAATCATATTAAAAGCAGCAAGGGAAAAACAACAAATAACACACAAGGGAATCCCCATCAGGTTAACAGCTGATCTCTCAGCAGAAACTCTACAAGCCAGAAGGGAGTGGCAGGACATAATTAAAGTGATGAAGGAGAGAAACCTGCAGCCAAGATTACTCTACCCAGCAAGGATCTCATTCAGATTTGATGGAGAAATTAAAACGTTTACAGACAAGCAAAAGCTGAGAGAGTTCAGCACCACCAAACCAGCTTTACAACAAATGCTAAAGGAACTTCTCTAGGCAAGAAACACAACAGAAGGAATATACCTACAATAACAAACCCAAAGCAATTAAGGAAATGGGAATAGGAACATACATATCAATAATTACCTTAAATGTAAATGGACTAAATGCTCCCACCAAAAGACACAGAGTGGCTGAATGGATACAAAAACAAGACCCATATATATGCTGTCTACAAGAGACCCACTTCAGACCGAGAGACACATACAGACTGAAAGTAAGGGGATGGAAAAAGATATTCCATGCAAATGGAAATCAAAAGAAAGCTGGAGTAGCAATTCTTATATCAGACCAAATAGACTTTAAAATAAAGACTATTAGAAGAGACAAAGAAGGACACTACATAATGATCAAGGGATCGATCCAAGAAGAAGATATAACAATTGTAAATATTTATGCACCCAACATAGGAGCACCTCAATACATAAGGCAAATACTAACAGCCATAAAAGGGGAAATCGACAGTAACACAATCATAGTAGGGGACTTTAACACTCCACTTTCACCAATGGACAGATCGTCCAAAATGAAAATAAATAAGGAAACACAAGCTTTAAATGATACATTAAACAAGATGGACTTAGTTGATATTTATAGGACATTTCATCCAAAAACAACAGAATACACATTTTTCTCAAGTGCTCATGGAACATTCTCCAGGATAGATCATATCTTGGGTCACAAATCAAGCCTTGGTAAATTTAAGAAAATTGAAATTGTATCAAGTCTCTTTTCCGACCACAATGCTATGAGACTAGACATCAATTACAGGAAAAGATCTGTAAAAAATACAAACACATGGAGGCTAAACAATACACTACTCAATAACGAAGTGATCACTGAAGAAATCAAAAGGAAATTAAAAAATACCTAGAAACAAATGACAATGGAGACACGACAACCCAAAACCTATGGGATGCAGCAAAAGCAGTTCTAAGGGGGAAGTTTATAGCAATACAATCCCACCTTAAGAAACAGGAAACATTTCGAGTAAACAACCTGACCCTGCACCTAAAGCAATTAGAGAAAGAAGAACAAAAAACCCCCAAAGCTAGCAGAAGGAAAGAAATCATAAAGATCAGATCAGAAATAAATGAAAAAGAAATGAAGGAAACGATAGCAAAGATCAACCAAACTAAAAGCTGGTTCTTTGAGAAGATAAACAAAATTGACAAACCATTAGGCAGACTCATCAAGAAAAGAAGGGAGAAGACTCAAATCAATAGAATTAGAAATGAAAAAGGAGAAGTAACAACTGACACTGCAGAAATACAAAAGATCATGAGAGATTACTACAAGCAACTCTATGCCAATAAAATGGACAACCTGGAAGAAATGGACAAATTCTTAGAAATGCACAACCTGCCAAGACTGACTCAGGAAGAAATAGAAAATATGAATAGACCAATCACAAGCACTGAAATTGAAACTGTGATTAAAATCTTCCATCAAACAAAAGCCCAGGACCAGATGGCTACACAGGCGAATTCTATCAAACATTTAGAGAAGAGCTAACACCCATCCTTCTCAAACTCTTCCAAACAATTTCAGAGGAAGGAACACTCCCGAACTCATTCTACGAGGCCACCTTCACCTTGATACCAAAACCAGACAAGGATGTCACAAAGAAAGAAAACTACAGGCCAATATCACTGATGAACATAGATGCAAAAATCCTCAACAAAATACTAGCAAACAGAATCCAACAGCACATTAAAAGGATCATACACCATGATCAAGTGGGGTTTATTCCAGGAATGCAAGGATTCTTCAATATACGCAAATCAATCAATGTGATACACCATATTAACAAGTTGAAGGAGAAAAACCATATGATCATCTCAATAGATGCAGAGAAAGCTTTCGACAAAATTCAACACCCATTTATGATAAAAACCCTGCAGAAAGTAGGCATAGAGGGATCTTTCCTCAACATAATAAAGGCCATATATGACAAACCCACAGCCAACATTGTCCTCAATGGTGAAAAACTGAAACCATTTCCACTAAGATCAGGAACAAGACAAGGCTGCCCACTCTCACCACTCTTATTCAACCTAGTTTTGGAAGTTTTAGCCACATCAATCAGAGAAGAAAAGGAAATAAAAGGAATCCAAATCAGAAAAGAAGAAGTAAAGCTGTCACTGTTTGCAGATGACATGATACTATACATAGAGAATCCTAAAGATGCTACCAGAAAACTACTAGAGCTAATCAATGAATTTGGTAAAGTAGCAGGATACAAAATTAATGCACAGAAATCTCTGGCATTCCTATATACTAATGATGAAAAATCTGAAAGTGAAATCAAGGAAACACTCCCATTTACCATTGCCACAAAAAGAATAAAATATCTAGGAATAAACCTACCTAAGGAGACAAAAGACCTGTATGCAGAAAATTATAAGACACTGATGAAAGAAATTAAAGATGATACAAACAGATGGAGAGATATACCATGCTCCTGGATTGGAAGAATCAATATTGTGAAAATGACTCTACTACCCAAAGCAATCTACAGATTCAATGCAATCCCTATCAAACTACCACTAGCATTTTTCACAGAACTAGAACAAAAAATTTCAAAATTTGTTTGGAAAAACAAAAGACCCCGAATAGCCAAAGCAATCTTGAGAACGAAAAAAGGAGCCGGAGGAATCAGGCTCCCTGACTTCAGACTATACTACAAAGCTACAGTAATTAAGACAGTGTGGTACTGGCATAAAAACAGAAAGATAGATCAGTGGATCAGGATAGAAAGCCCAGAGATAAACCCACGCACATATGGCCAACTTATCTTTGATAAAGGAGGCAGGAATGTACAGTGGAGAAAGGACAGCCTCTTCAATAAGTGGTGCTGGGAAAACTGGACAGGGACATGTAAAAGTATGAGATTAGATCATTCCCTAACACCATACACAAAAATAAGCTCAAAATGGATTAAAGACTTAAATGTAAGGCCAGAAACTATCAAACTCTTAGAGGAAAACATAGGTAGAACACTCTATGACATAAATCACAGCAAGATCCTTTTGGACCCACCTCCTAGAGAAATGGAAATAAAAACAAAGATAAACACATGGGACCTAATGAAACTTCAAAGCTTTTGCACAGCAAAGGAAACCATAAAGAAGACCAAAAGACAACCCTCAGAATGGGAGAAAATATTTGCAAATGAAGCAACTGACAAAGGATTAATCTCCAAAATTTATAAACAGCTCATGCAGCTCAATAGCAAAAAAACAAACAACCCAATCCAAAAATGGGCAGAAGACTTAAATAGGCATTTCTCCAAAGAAGATATACAGACTGCCAACAAACACATGAAAGAATGCTCAACATCATTAATCATTAGAGAAATGCAAATCAAAACTACAATGAGATATCATCTCACACCAGTCAGAATGGCCATCATCAAAAAATCTACAAACAATAAATGCTGGAGAGGGTGTGGAAAAAAGGGAACACTCTTGCTCTGCTGGTGGGAATGTGAATTGGTACAGCCACTATGGAGAACAGTATGGAGGTTCCTTAAAAAACTAAAAATAGAACTACCATATGATCCAGCAATCCCACTACTAGGCATATACCCTGAGAAAACCATAATTCAAAAAGAGACATGTACCAAAATGTTCATTGCAGCTCTATTCACAATAGCCCGGAGCTGGAAACAACCTAAGTGTCCATCATCGGATGAATGGATAAAGAAGATGTGGCACATATATACAATGGAATATTACTCAGCCATAAAAAGAAACGAAACTGAGCTATTTGTAATGAGGTGGATAGACCTAGAGTCTGTCATACAGAGTGAAGTAAGTCAGAAAGAGAAAGACAAATACCGTATGCTAACACATATATATGGAATATAAGAAAAAAAATGTCATGAAGAACCTAGGGGTAAAACGGGAATAAAGACACAGACCTACTTGAGAATGGACTTGAGGATATGGGGAGGGGGAAGGGTAAGCTGTGACAAAGCGAAAGAGAGGCATGGACATATATACACTACCAAACGTAGGGTAGACAGATAGTGGGAAGCAGCCGCAGAGCACAGGGAGATCAGCTCGGTGCTTTGTGACTGCCTCGAGGGGAGGGATGGGGAGGGTGGGAGGGAGGGAGATGCATGAGGGAGGGGATGTGGGAACAGATGTATATGTATGACTGATTCACTTTGTTATAAAGCAGAAACTAATAAAAAAAATAAATTAAAAAAAAAAAAAAAAAAAAAGAATCCGCCTGCCAATGCAGGGGACAAGGGTTCGAGCCCTGGTCTGGGAAGATCCCACATGCCGCGGAGCAACTAAGCCCGTGCGCCACAACTACTGAGCCTGCACTCTAGAGCCCGTGAGCCACAACTACTGAAGCCCGCGCGCCTAGAGCCTGTGCTCCACAAGAAGAGAAGCCACCGCAATGAGAAGCCCACGCACCCCAATGAAGAGTAGCCTGCGCACCCCAATGAAGAGTAGCCCCCGCTCTCCGCAACTAGAGAAAGCCCACGCACAGCAACGAAGACCCAATGCAGCCAAAAATAAATAAATAAATTTATTTAAAAAAAAAAAAGGTAGCATCAACCAAGTTAGAGGGTAAGTGAAGATGAAAAACTTGGAAGCAATGAATCTGTCTTTCCAAAAGGAAAATGGTTAAATAAATGATGGTCTCCAAAAAAAAAAAAAAGACTTCCTTGGTGGTCCAGTGGTTAAGACTCCACACTTCCACTGCAGGGGGCACAGGTTCAAACCCGGGTCAGGGAACTAAGATCCTGCAAGCTGCGTGGCACGGCCATTTAAAAAAAGAAAAATGATGGTCTAGCTATCCACTGGCATAACATGCAGCGGTAAAAAGAAAGCAGGAACTCTTTATACACTGATATAGAACAATCTTCGATATATAAGTCAGTAATATAGGAAGGTGCAGAACAGTGTGTGTAAGTAATGTAAAAAAAAAAGAAAAGAAATTTTGCTGAAACAATAATTTGTAACATGGGTTGCTTTCAAGCGAGCAGAGCTGGTGGCTAGAGAGTAGAAGGTGGGAGAGAGGATTCTCACTGGATATGCTTTTGTACTTTTTCAATTTCACACCATGTGGATGTATTTATATTATCTACAAAATCAGTGATAGAAAATTAAATGATAGACTGGAAGAAAAAAAAAAAAAAACCCAAAGTTAGTAGAAGAAAAGAAACCATAAACATCAGAGTAGAAATAAATGAAATAGAAACAAAGAAAACAATAGCAAAGATCAATAAAGCTAAAAAGCTAGTTCTTTGAGAAGATAAACAAGATTGATAAACCTTTAGTCAGACTCATCAAGAAAAAGAGGGAGAGGACTCAAATCAATAAAATTAGAAATGAAAAAGGAGAAGATACAACAGACACCACAGAAATACAAAGCATCATAAGAGACTACTACAAGCAACTCTATGCCAAACAAAATGGACAACCTGGAAGAAATGGACAAATTCTCAGAAAGGTATAACCTTCCAAGGCTGAACCAGGAAGAAATAGAAAATATGAACAGACCAACACAAGTAATGAAATTGAAACTGTGATGAAAAATCTTCCAACAAACAAAAGTCCAGGACCAGATGGCTTCACAGATGAATTCTATCAAACGTTCAGAAGAGAGCTAACATGCATCCTTCTCAAACTCTTCCAAAGTATAACAGAGGGAGGAGTACTCCCAAACTCATTCTACAAGGCCACCATCACCCTGATACCAAAACCAGACAAAAACACTACAAAAAAAGAAAATTACAGACTGATTAACATAGATGCAAAAATCCTCAACAAAATACTAGCAAACAGAATCTAACAACACATTAAGAGGATAATACATCATGATCAAGTGGGATTTCCCAGGGATGAAAGGATTCTTCAATATATGCAAATCAACATGATACTCCATATTAACAAATTGAAGAATAAAAACCATATGATCATCTCAACAGATGCAGAAAAATCTTCTGACAAAATTCAACACCGATTTATGACACAAACTCTCCAGAAAGTGGGCATAGAGGGAACCTACCTTAACATAATAAAGGCCATATATGACAAACCCACAGCAAACATCATTCTCAATGGTAAAAAACTGAAAGCATTTCCTCTAAGATTAGGAACAAGACAAGGATATCCACTCTTACCACTTTTATTCAACATAGTTTTGCAAGTCCTAGCCATGGCAATCAGATAAGAAAAAGAAATAAAAGGAATACAAATTGGAAAAGAAGAAGTAAAACTGTCACTGTTTGCAGATGACATAATACTATACATACAGAATCCTAAAGATGCCACCAGAAAATTACTAGAGCTAATCAATGAATTTGGTAAAGTTGCAGGATACAAAATTAATTCACAGAAATCTCTTGCATTCCTATACAATAACAACGAAAGATCAGAAAGAGAAATTAAGGAAACAATCCCAATCACCATTGCAACAAAAAGAAAAAAATACCTAGGAATCAACCTACCTAAGGAAGTAAAAGACCTGTACTCAGAAAACTATAAGACACTGATGAAAGAAATTAAAGATGACACAAACAAATGGAGAGATATATCATGTTCTTGGATTGGAAGGATCAACATTGTGAAAATGACTACACTACGCAAAGCAATCTACAGATTTAATGCAATCCCTATCAAATTACCTATGGCATTTTTTACAGAACTAAAACAAAAAATCTTAAAATTTGTGTGGAGTCACAAAAGACCCCGAATAGCCAAAGCAATATTGACAGGAAAAAAACAGAGCTGGAGGAATCATACTTCCTGACTTCAGACTATACTACAAAGCTACAGTAATCAAGACAATATGGTCCTGGCACAGAAACAGAAATATAGATCAATGGAACAGGATAGAAAGCCCAGAGATAAAACTACGCACCTGTGGTCAACTAATCTTTGACAAAGGAGGCAAGGATATACAAGTGGAGAAAAGACAGTCTCTTCAATGAGTGGTGCTGGGAAAACTGGACAGCTACATGTAAAAGAATGAAATCAGAACACTCCCTAATACCATATACAAAAATAAACTCAAAATGGATTAAAGACCTAAATGTAGGACTGTACACTATAAAACTCTTAGAGGAAAATATAGGAAGAACACTCTATGACATAAATCACAGCAAGATCCTTTTTGACCTACCTCCTAGAGTAATGAAAATTAAATCAAAAATAAGCAAATAGGACCTAATGAAACTTCAAAGCTTTTGCACAGCAAAGGAAACCATAAATAAGATGAAAAGACAACCTTCAGAATGGGAGAAAATATTTGCAAATGAATCAATGGACAAAGATTAATCTCCAAAATATATAAACAGCTCATGCAGCTCAATTAAAAAAACCAAAGAACCCAATCAAAAAATGGCCAATGACCTAAATAGAGATTTCTCCAAAGAAGACATACAGATGGACAACAGGCACATGAAAAGCTGCTCAGCATCACTAATTATTAGAGAAATGCAAATCAAAAGTACAATGAGGTATCACCTCACACCAGTTAGAATGGGCATTATCAGCAAATCCACAAACAACAAATGCTGGAGAGGGTATGGAGAAAAGGGAACCCTCTTGCCCTGTTGGTGGGAATGTAAATTGATACAGCCACTGTGGAGAACAGTACGGAGGTTCCTTAAAAAACTAAAAACAGAATTACCACATAACCCAGCAATCCCACTCCTGGGCATATACCCTGAGGAAACCATAATTCAAAAAGACACATGCACCCCAATGTTCATTGCAGCACTATTTACAATAGCCAGGTCATGGAATCAACCTAAATGCCCATTGACAGACAAATGGATAAAGAAGATGTGGTACATATATACAGTGGAATATTACTCAGCCATAAAAAGGAATGAAGTTGGGTTATTTGTAGAGACGTGGATGGACCTAGAGACTGTCATACAGAGTGAAGTAAGTCAGAAAGAGAAAAACAAATATCGTGTTTTAACGCATATATGTGGAATCTAGAAAAACGGTACAGATGAACGAGTGTGCAAGGCAGAAATAGAGACACAGATGTAGAGAACAAACATATGGACACCAAGGGCGGGAAGTGGAGGTGGGGGGTGGGATGAACTGGGAGATTGGGATTGACATACATAGAGTAATATATATATAATAGATAACTAATTTTTAAAAAAAAGAAAAAGAAATAAATAAAATAATTTGGGTATCTCAACCCACAGTGAGAAATACATTTACTCAACCCAATACATGGAAGCACACACTCACACATGCTTATATAGATGAATTTGAAACAAAAGTTTCACAAAAGTTACCCTTAGTATAAATGATCCATACTGATACATTCTTTCTCTACTCTGTCATTCTATTAAAAAACTGATTGTGATCCCTTAATGGTTCAACACCTATAGTTTGAAAAACATTGATCTAACCTTTGTCCAGCTTTTCTTTTTTTTTTTAATATCTTTATTGGAATATAATTGCTTTACCATGGTGTGTTAGTTTCTGCTTTAAAACAAAGTGAATCAGCTATACATATATATATATATATATATATCCCCATATCTCCTCCCTCTTGCTTCTCCCTCCCACCGTCCCTATCCCACGCCTCTAGCTGGTCACAAAGCACCGAGCTGATTTCCCTGTTTGGCCAGCTTTTCTATTTAAACCTCGAAGTCACAGAGGGTCTGGTTATGCCCATTTCCTTGGACAACAGAAATAAGGTTAATCCTCTTTAGGTGGCTACATTTAGAGGCCATGGGCCCTGTTCCCAGAATCAGGAAGTCATGCTCAGTGGTTTAAAGTGATGGACTCTTCAGCAAAGCCCCAGCGTCACCCTTGCACAAGTGATTTCAAGGCACTAATACCCTCTCTTAGAGTGGGAGCCTACTTTCATTGATTACAAGTGATTTTCTGGCACAGCTGTTGCTAAAGAGAAAAAATAACATCAAGTCTCTTCTGACCTCAACAACAATAATAGTCAGGCACTGCTTTAAAAAATTATGTAGTATTTGAAATAAAAATAGCAGTTACCTTTGGGGCATGGTGAGTGGAAGGGAAGAGGAAGAAGACTTCTGTTACTTGACTTCTGGTTACTTGGGTGTGTTCAGTGTGTGAAAGTTCAGTACACACCACTTAATCCCCAAAACATCTCTATGATCTTAAATGCCCATCAAGAACTGAATTTTAAATACACTGCGGAATAGTCACACAATGGAATACTATACAGTAATGTGCGTGAAGAATGTATAATTACATGCAACGGAAGAATCTCTGAACATAGTGTTAAGGAAAGATGCCAAATACAAAATAGTATGTGTTACATGACTCCATTGACATGAGGTATAAGGCATGCAAAACTAATCTGTGCCATTAGGCATTAGAAAGGTCGGGACTTCGGGACATAATGACAGGAAGAGAGCACAGGAGTATGTCTGGAGTCAGGGAAATGTTCTGTTTCATGATCGAGGTGCTGGTTACATGGGTGTGTTAAGTTTGTGAAACTTCAGTGTAGCTTAAAAACTGCAACAGCTTAAAGAGAAAATAGTTACTATTTCCATTCACAGATGGCGAGTCTGAGTTTCTGAGAGTTGATGATTTAGTCAAGGTCACACATTCTTTAAGCGGCAGAGCCAGGTTTCAAACTAGGCTACCTGCCTCCAGGCCTAGGTGCGTAGCTTTCTGAGGATTCCCTTTACTCCACATGCTCAGCAGCATTTGGTGTTGTCAGATTCTTGGATTTGGGCCATTCTAATAGGTGTGTAGTTGTATCTTTACCACTCTAGGTAGCATATATCTTGGTATATGTTCCATACGTATTTGAAAAGAATATGTGTTCTGTTGTTAAGTGGAGTGTTTTGTAAATGTTTGTTTGATCTTTCTGGTTAATGGTCTTGTTGAGTTCTGTATCCTTCCTAGTTTCCTGTCTACTTGTTCAATCAGTTGTTGAGAGACGGGTGTTGAAATCTCCAACTGTAATTGTGAACTTGTCTATTTATTTTTGCAGGTCCATCAGTTTTGGCTTCACATATTTTGTAGCTCTGACATTTGTGCAGTGTTTGTTTTAATACACAGACTGTGAAGAGAGACTTAGTTAAAATAAGGACATGAACTTTGTTCTATGGAGTGATAAGCTGATATGACTATGCCAGGCACTTGGGAAGGACAAGCACTGAAAGTACATAGGGCAAGGGCAAGTGCTTACTTCACTGGATAAATCATCACTTCCCAGACACCTCTCAATATTGCTATTTTCTGACTGAAATCTCTGAAATGAATCTCTTATAATAGAAGTCTCCAAGTTCTGCCATGTCATTTATTATATTATCTTTTTTTTTTGGCTGTGTTGGGTCTTTGTTGCTGTGCATGGGCTTTCTCTAGTTGTGGCAAGCAGGGGCTACTCTTCGTTGCGGTGCCCGGGCTTCTCATAGCAGTGGTTTCTCTTGTTGCGGAGCACGTGCTCTAGGCACGTTGGCTTCAGTAGTTGCAGCATGCGGGCTCAGTAGTTGCAGCACGTGGGCTCAGTAGTTGTGGCTCACAGCTCTAGAGCACAGGCTCAGTAGTTGTGACGCACAGGCTTAGTTGCTCTGCAGCATGTGGGTTCTTCCCAGACCGGGGTTTGAACCCATGTCCCTTGCATTGGCAGGCAGATTCTTAACCACTGCACCACCAGGGAAGTCCCTATTATATTATCTTGAAATGGAGTCAGCCCCAAGTTTCTTAGTAAGGGCTCTTAAAAATGAGTTTCTAAATTTATAATTTAAACATCAAAAACTAATTTAAAAAGTATCATTGTCATATGTTATATATAGCTTTCCCCAGACTACTTCTCCTACTTCCACACAAGTATATTATCACTTACACTGAAAAAGGTATAATCCTAAAGATGTGAACATATTTCAGAGGGGTAGATTTCCTTCCTTTCCATGTGTAGGGAAGAAATTTTCCTCTACCCTTTTAGGTTCTTCTGGCTGGTCTAAGAATTAAATTGACATAATACAAATTAACCGAAGAAAATCACATAAAAGTTTAATAACATGTATACAACGGAGAGACCCAGGAAAACTGAGTAACTTGCCAAAATAGCCTAAACTCTCACCTTAAATACCATCTTCAGTTTAAGACAAAAGAGGATGTTGGGGGTAGGGGTTTGGGGATTCATAGGGGAGGAAGGCAATTCATATGGAGATGAAAAAGCAAATCTTTGGTAAATAAATGTTTGCTGGGCCATGCAGAGACAGTGGGACACAGCGTGGACTCTGATCTCTAGGTCCTGCCTGGTTTCCCCACACACACTTAGCCCATATTCTTTGCAGATATCTCTGGTGATAGCTCTATTCTGAAAACAAGCTCTTTATTTAAATTCCTTGGGCAGCTAAGGGGGAGGCAAAAAGAAAGACTAAGAAAGACTTCCTGAGTCTTCTATTTTCTGATTGTCTTTGGCTCGAAAAAGTCTGCATGCCAAAGAGACATTTTGAGGGGGCAAATTTTTCTTTCCTATCCATGATAATGACACAATAAATGTCTTTCATACAAATGTGTATGTGCAATGTGCCATCCTTGTGACTTTTTTGCTTTCTCATTTACTATAATATTCTTTAGGAAATGAGTTTAAACTATGGATAGAGTATTTGTATTGAACTTGAATTGAAGTCAGAAGAAAGTTTTGGATAGCTGGGGTTGGAGGCCTTTGGTATCTACCTTAGTGGGGTCTCTCTCCCTAACTTCCCTTAGAAAAACCCATCTCTCTGGGCTTACTGTGGTCAAGGGGGACGGCCTGGACTAAAAGGAGCAGATACGCTGTATCAGACATGTCTTATATAAACAGCCGTGCTGCCATGATGAAAGCCTTGCAAGCTTAAATCAGCTTTGTCAGGGCTTCTCTGATGCTGATACCCCTGGGGACTTGTTCCATGAAGGGTTGTTAACTCTCCAAGTGGCAACCTTTGTTCAGAAGAGGCCAGGAACCTATGGATAAATGCTTCCGTCTTCCTCCCCTGAGTGAATAGGGTTTTTTTTTTTTTTTTAGCTTTTTTAAAATTTTATTTATTTAATTTATTTTTTTTGGCTGCACCCGGTCTTAGTTGCGGGATCTTCACTGAGGCATGCAGAATCTTTCGTTGCAGCATAGGCTCTTCATTGTGGCATGCAGGCTTCTCTCTAGTTATGGCATGCGGGTTTTCTCTCTCTAGTTGTGGTGCATGAGCTCCAGGACACATGGGCTCTGTAGTTTGCAGCACGTGGGCTCTCTCATTGAGGTGCGCAAACTCAGTAGCTGTGGTGCAAGGGCTTAGTTGCCCCACAGCATGTGGGATCTTAGTTCCCCGACCAGGGATTGAACCCACGTCCCCTGCACTGGAAGGCGGATTCTTTACCACTGGACCACCAGGGAAGTCCCAAGTGAATAGTTTTGAGGCATGCTTCATGATTCTCAAAAGATTCTCAAAATAACTGGCCACCCTTAGGAGTAACCAACCCATAGGGATAATGCATTCCTGTATTGGTTTTCTCTTCTTCCCTTTTTTACTCTCATCCCTCTTTCTGTGTTCCTAGGTATCACATTTCTACAGCAACTAAGGGTACACAAGCCTTTGTCTCAGGCTCTACTGCTAACAACAACCTTCCAGCACTCCTCTTTAGACCTGTTATTGAGTAGCTATTAATGTGGTAGCATTAATGATTGTTATAGGTCTTATTTACTAACATCATTTCAGCTATATTTTCTTCCAATTAAATTATCCTATTCTTAGCAAAGTTCCCAATAGATTACCATTCACAATCAATGTTCATTTTTACTGCATTTCTTTATGTTGTGTTTCATTTCTACACCTGAAGCTGAAGAATCTCTCACAAATGGAATAAGTAACATAAAAGAGGTCTGAGTAATGCCTGGTATGGTGGGTTTGTTTCTGCAGGGATGTTTCTGCATGGACCCCCATGAATATCCTAACAATGTGGACACAGAAAATCTGAGTTTCTGGGTTGTATGAAGACCACAGTGGGAGCAGCAGACTTTCAGGGACCTACTCTACAAGACTTCCTGCTCACCTCACTCTGCTCTTCCTCACTTGTCTGCTCCTCTTGGGATCTAGCTGTTTTTGAAACTAGCCTATTTTTGTCCCTTGTTTCTCTCTCCTCTACCTTGTAGCACCTGCTTGCTCACAGTTTCCATTTTATGATAATAGCTAGGGCTTGTTCTGACTCAAGGCCTCTCTACTCTTGTTTCCTCCCTTGTCGCCCTGACAGTTACTACATCATGGCTGCTCCGTGTGCTTCCTTTCAACATCTACTTCTGCTGTCCTCAAAACCTATTTCACTATTTCCCAATGAGATGGGAGGGGAGAGGGAAAGGGAGAGAGAGGGGGAGGGAAGGAGAGTCCCATTTCATCTTTTTGTGCTGAGTCATGTCATAAGCTGCTGATCAGCCCATAAAACAGCTCTCTCTGATAAAGCTTAGAAAACCCAAAATGTTATATTTGTAACCCTTATTATAATCTCAAAAGATTCAGAAAATATACAGTTTGTATAGGCATCCTAAAGCATTTTTTTATTGTGGAAAAATAGACATAACATAAAAAATTACCATCTTAACCATTTGTAAGTGTACGGTTCAACGGTGTTAAGTACATTCACATTGTTGTGCAATCATCTACCCATTGTCGGTGAGGGGGAAAATTCTCCCTCTACCTCTCTTGAATTCTTGTGGTTGGACTAATAATAAAATTAACAAAAGGTAGATTAGCAGGAGAAAAAGAAACAAATTTTAATTTCTGCACATGGAAGTTCCATAGAAAGGGACTTAAGAAGTGGCCAAAGTAGGCAGCTTTTATAGTTTTTAGAAAAATTTTTTTAATTTGTGAGGACTTGACAGGACAAAGAAACTTAGGTTTTGGGTGGTTAATTAGTGAAGAATCTAAATAGAGTTTGGGCTTGAGGTAGTAAATTAAAGTAAGTAACAAGGTTTGTTATTAATACAGGTTTCTTGGCTCCAAATTCCCTATCTTTGGTGATAAGGGTATCCTCCTACCTCCAGATGTAGAGAATACACCCTTCATATGAGAGATTTATTTCCTGTTTTTAGCTGGACAGAGGAGGGTCAGAGTTTCCTTCTTGAATTGGCTGCTTTTCAAGCAACTTCAATTCAAAATAATCAATATGCCACTGTGGCATGTTTTGGGGTGCCCCCCCCACCCCGAGTCCTAACACCATCTTTAGAGTTTCTTCATTAACCCAAACTGAAACTCTGTACCCATTAAACAATAACTTTCCATTTCCCCTATCCCATAGCATTTTGCCTGCCTTAGCTGAGTTTATCCCATTCTGACTTGGGAGAGCGTTAGTCTGTCATTAACCTTCTTTTTTGTGTGATTGCCTGAGCCTTCTCCCTTTAGGAACTAGAAGCTGTGAGTTTAGTAAAACAATGCTAGCTGTGTTGGATTGGGGCACTGGTTTCTCAGTGAGTGGGTAGACATCTAAGCTGAGGAGTCATGGGCTGAAAAAGAAAAGAGAAACAAAAAAAATATTTTTATTCTCAATAACAGGCATGATGAGTTCCATTTTTCAACTAAGAATACTGATGTCCAGAACATTTAAGTAATTTGCTGGTGGTCACAATGTCAGAGTGGCTGAGTCCAGACCAGGGGCTTGTTTCCCTTTCATTCCAAGCATCCCTGCCTTTTGGTTCCATTCCATCCAAGAGGCCATATTTTCAAAGTTTTGGATGACTACTTGGTGCTGGGCTCCAAGGGAGACAGAGATAAAAGAAGCCAGAGATTTTGCTTTCAAGGCGATCAGTCTTAAAGCCTCATTTAAACATTGGTGGCTCCAGGCCAATTCTTAACTGCTCCTGCTGTCATCTACCCAGACCTCAGTTGAAAGAATCACTGGAGGAGGTAAAACAGTGAAAAGGTGAATTGTCTTTAGACAGTGTTGATGAATGACTCCGTGAAATATAATGTAAGGAAACGGTCTGTAGTCCACGCTACAATAAAAAAGGAATGACATATTTAAGAGCCAGTCTTTCTAGTGCACTTAAAATGTCATTTGATTTAAAAAGTTAAATGTACTACAGGTTTGGGGGGAAATGTATATTATTCAGCTCTCAAAGCCCTTTAATCCTCTGGACTCAATGGCTGTGTTTAAGGAAGTGCAGTCCTGACAAGGCTGTGTCTGTCAAGCAGGCTGTGGGGAGCTGCTTGGGTCACTGTTTGCCTTACTTTTTCAGCAGATGTTTTGCTTGGCACACGGTCTCTCTTGTGGAAAATGGCTCACCCTGCAGGTCCTTATGTAACTCTTCCCCTCAAGGCAAACCCGGTCCCCACCTTTTCACACTTTGGCTCTTGTAGCCCACGGTTTATTTCCATCTTTCACTTCCTATAGGGTTCAGAGCCAGAGCCACAGCTGCTATGAAGAGCTCCTCTCCCAGTCCAACCTGTGGGGATTTCCTCCTTAGACATACTTAATTAAGTTAACTGTACCTTTCACTTAAAAACATAGGGACAGCAGAGCATAACGGCTAAGACTTCAGGCTCTTTACTCAGGCTTCTGGATTCACATTTGCTACTTACTGGGCAAGTTCTTTAATCTATCTCAGCTTCAGTTTTTTCATCTGAAAATGGGGATAACCTCAAAGGTAAAGTTAACCCTTGTAAAAGTGCTTGGAACAACCCAAATGTTCACCAACAGACAAATGGACAAAAAAAAAAAAAAAAAGTCATAGAAACATATAATGGAATATTTATTATTCAGCCTTAAAAAGGAATGCAATTCTGATGCATGCTGCAACATGGATCAACCTTAAACCATTACACTCAGTGAAATAAGCCAGACACAAAAGGACAAATATTGTATGAGGGCCCTAGAATAGTAAAATACATAGAGACAGAAAGTAGAGCGGGAGTTACCAGAGGCTGGAGGGAGGAAAGAAAGGGGAGTTATTGTTTATTGGATACAGAGCTTCAATTTGGGTTGATGAAAAAGTTCTGGAGATGGAAAGTGGTAATAAGTGCACAGCAATGTGAATGTATGTAATGTTACTGAACTGTACACTTAAAAATGGTTAAAGTGGTGAATTTTGTTATGTATATTATACCACACAAAGGTTAAAAAAAGTATATTATACCACAATAAAAATGTTTTTAAAGGAACAGGGTCTGATACATAGTAAATTTTCTGTTTTATTTGTGGTATCTCTTACATTGTTACCTAATGTTCTCTTAACTCTTGCATTTTGATTCTGCACTCAGTTTGATGCCACCTCTCCAACTGCAGAGCAAGGACCGTGTCACACTTTGGCTTGTCCTTCACTGTACCTGCTGATGTATCTTGCATATAGTTGGACCCTGTGAATCATTGACTGATTCGTGCAGATTCCAAATAACCTGTGTTAAAATAATGTGACCCATGCTTTCATGCTAATGGAGTGGATCTCAATGTTTTCTCTGTGGGAGGCTGTTAGCATGGTGACTACGAGCCAGGATTTGGAGTCAGTCTATCCTAGATTTGAGTTTCAGTTTTGCCATTTATTAACTCTGTGCCTTTGGAAAGTCAATCAGTCTTCTCAGCTTCTGCTCACCTGTGATAGGATAAATAATATCTATTTTCCCATATGCTCTGTGATGATAAAAATGAAATAACATGTGTGAGAACATGGCCCAACCTGAGAACCAAATAATTAGCAGTTAATACAAATATTTCTTTTTCTTTTCTTTTTTTTTTTTTTTTTTTGCGGTACGCAGGCCTCTCACTGTTGGGGCCTCTCCCGTTGCGGAGCACAGGTTCCGGACGCCCAGGCTCAGCGGCCATGGCTCACGGGCCCAGCCGCTCTGTGGCATGTGGGATCTTCCCGGACCGGGGCATGAACCCATGTCCCCTGCATCGGCAGGCGGACTCTCAACCACTGCTCCACCAGGGAAGCCCTCAGTTAAAGCAAATGCCAATCCCTGGACTACTGTGGGCATTTCTGCAATGAAGAACAATGTCTTAAGAGCATAACATCTCAGGAGGATTGTGGGACTTTCTTTGCTCCCCAGGCCCAGCAGTCTCAGATATACCAGGAAGATTCTAAAAGCCCAGCAGAGTGAGAAAAGAGGCTTTCTCAACTCAGAGGTAGCTGCCTCTTAATACAGGCAACCACTTTTTGGAGTGAATGGTTGCTCAGAATCCTTAGTGGAAGCAATGCAGGCAAAGATAGAGCCAAAAGCCTGGATCTCTCTCTAAAGTCCAGAGTAGATTGAGAGACAGGAGCAGTAGAGCTATTGGCCCACCCAGCATTAAAGGGCAGTGAACATGTAAAGACCAGGTACTTTGCTCAGAGACCGAACTTGGTTTAAAAAAATGGTGGCCACTGTGGATGACATTGAAGACATCCAGGAGAAGCAGCAGAGTGGAAGCCACAAAGATGAAGCCCTGAAAACTGAGTTTTTTTCTGTAGCAGGAACCAGATCTGGGCAGGTTGAATCTTGTCCTCCCTGAAACACCTTAGGGGGTTTATTCCAGAGTGAGCATTGAGGCATTCTCTCTTAGCCCAGGGGAAGGGCAAGTGGTCATACCTCAAGGTGATTGTTGGCAAACAAAGGAAATTCTCCTGGAATTGGCATTCCAGGAAGTCTAGAAGTCTTGACCAACTAAAATGTAATCGTACGTAGACTGGAACGTGAGACCTTGATTTTACAGCACCTGATGTGACTCCAGAATACAAAGCAGAGAGAGAGAGCAAGCCAAGAAGGAAGGAGGGTAGCAAACACTCTTGTGGTTCAAGAGACCACACTTAAAGTGGAGCAGTTATGAAAAAAGAGGGCCAGAAATCTATAAACACGCTCTTACACAAAGTACTTACCACCTGATGGGCAGCCACTGTCACCCATCCTCTGCCATCTGTCAACATTCCTTTCACTGTCATGCACCTGATGGTACAAAGGTACTCTGTTATGTATCAGTTACTGGCTCAAACAGGGACAAATTCTATTTTCCTGCCCATGGAAAATATTTGAAACTAATCTTCCAAATAACTTTGCATTTCAAAGCCTCTTTGTCTGAGTTATGAATCTTCTATCAGTCATTACCTACAACTTGAGAAATGTCACCCTAATCCAACTTCAGGAGATGTTTATCTGTGTCACTAAGGACTTGTCTTGAACAGTGAGGAAATACACACACACACACACACACACACACACACACAGAGATACCAATAGACCATATAGTATATAACTGTAACTATGAAATAAAAGTTCAGGAAAAAAGAATCTATAGATTCACCAAAATGTTTACAAAGGTTATAGTCATTTTCTTCTTCATATTTAATATGTATTTGTATCCCCCCCACGCCCCCTCCACCCCCCAATGCAGGAGCCGCTTCTCCATTCCAAGCAAAACATCTCTCTCTGAGCCAGGGGTGGTAGAAGTCTTTGTGGGATCAGCAATGGCTGTGTATTACTTAAATGGTGGCCTTGAAGCCCACGGGGAGCAATGAGCTCCTTAGAAGAAAGATGTGATAATTCAGGTGATCCTAAATTATACTTTAATTTCATAATAGAAACAATAAAATTCTAAGAGTTTCAAAAACACATTCGTACTCTTTTCAAGCAAATGTTAAATTACTAAGATAACTTAGGTTTTATTCTCTTCTACTACATGTGATTAGCACTGGGAATACTGTCAATTGAATTCGGCATCTATTCATCATTTACTATATACAACACAGTTTGAAGGAGTGCAAAGCTGAACTGAAATCTAGTGGAAGAGAAAATACAAGTACATAAATAACAATATCACAGATCAGAATACAATCAATTCAGCAAAGGCAGTTATAATGCTATAGGATGCTCTTTATAACTTTGTATACTTTCTGAATCCTTCAGAGTCATTAGGAGGTTTACAAATATAACTATTTGGGTTTTCTAAGCAGTCAAGTATTTTATCATTAAAGAAATTTATGAAAAAAATTCACTGGAACAATTAATGTTTTCTATGAGCAACATTTCTTTTATTTGACTTAATTTTCAGAGTTCAGTGTCTCAGAGAGTCTATGATGATCATTTTGAGCTGCTATAAGAATTTTAACTAGTTCTTTGATTTGCTAACATTTTCTTTTCAGTAGTTGTGCTCAGATATACTATTTGCCTTTGGTTCTATACCTGCAAACTTTTTTTCTATGTGAAACTTATCCTACTAAGATATGCTTGAACCTCCATTTCACAATTTAAGGAAAGTCTGATGCCCTCCCCAAGGTTTCTGTCAAGTCCTGGGGTAAGACAGCCTGGGCATGCTACTGACAACACCACTTAACACTGTCATCTTGGGTGGGTCACTGCATTTCTCTGAGCTTCTATTTAACAATAGACCTTGAGTGGTTTGACATTGTTCATATTATTTATTTACTGTTGGTTGGTTGGAGACCTGACGTGGTGGTGGTGGCTTCACTGGGGGAACTACAACAACAAAAAAAGATGCAAAGTCAGTGATTTCTGTCCCTACAAGTTCTTAGAGCTCCCTCTTCACCCTATATGGCACCAGGCTATGACCATTATCTTGCTATCTATCTCTCTCTCTTGCTCCTCCTATTTCTCCTCCTCACCCCACCCCTCCCCTTCTGGGTTCCCTGAAGAACTCCAAACTCTCCTATTTTGAAAAACAATTCTATTTCTTGAACACTTTCCACAAATTCAGTTTTGAATTTACCCTTGCAAAGCAAAACCCATTAAGGTACTTAACTCAAACAAAAAAATTCAAATACAGGATCAAGTATTCATAAAACATTGTTGTAGGAGAAAAAATAGCAACTTTTAATCTGCATGGGTGTAGGTGTCAAGTGGACATTGTCAAGTGTGTACAATATTCACTTTTTGTAGATAATCCATGTTCATAAAAGGATATCTGCAAAATAATTTATAAATAATTTATCCTGGATATATCTTAAACTTTTCTAAAGATGTTTTCCATTTAAAAATAATTTTAAAGGAAGAATTTATTACTAAAAGATCTCTTATTTCAAAGACTTTCAAATCTTGACCCCAGCCACACTTCTAGACTTATCGTCAGTCAATTTACTTAACAAACATTCATTAGGTCCACTCTGTGCCAGGTGCTTCTTGCTCCCTGAGGACACAATGGTGAGCAACACCAGATCCAGTCACTGACCTCGCTGAACTTCATCTGGGTCATGCTTTCTTGCACTCCCACTGAATTCTGAACCCCAAGCCACTCATCAATCTCCAGTTAGGCTTTATGCTTTCTTCTCTCTAGGCTTGTCCTCAACTGGAATGTATTTTCCTTCCCCATAGTCACCTGTTGGTTATTCAAAAGGCCAGACGTAAGGCTTGCTTCCTCCAAAATGGTTCCCAGATTCCCCCAACTCAGATTAATTCACTTATACTCCAAAGGCCATTTGTACTTCTGTTATAACTCATCATGGTACAGAGAAAAGACCATAAATTTTGAAGCTAAAAAACACTGGGTTCAAGGACTATTTCTGTTCACTTACCACACAAATGAGACCAAAATACATAGTTCTTCAAAGCCTGTTTCTCCATCTGTAAAATGGAGATAATAATGTCTATCTCACAGATTAAATAATACCTTCAGCAATAATATAATGGCACAAAAGATGATCCATCTTTTATGTTACCTGTTTATAGAAATGGCTGATTATTTTATCCCTTTAGAATTGTTAAAGGGAAATAGGCCATAATAGATATATTCTTTCCCCATGGCAATATAGCTTTTCCTGTTTTTTTAGTTGAATTTGCTGTCATATATTTAATTCTTACCCTGAACCAGCCATATGCATATAATCTCATTTAATCATCCCCAATCCTATGAAGTATACACTATCTCCCATATTGATACTGTCTATTAGCAATCGACATTGATTTCCACCCTCTTCTATGCTTTCCCCTGTATTCAAGGGACTGGAAGCTCAAGAGCTATATTTCTGGATGTGATTTAAATGCCTCAATAAGATACACTCAAAATATTTTGGAAAGGGAGGGGAGATCAAATGCATTCTTCCAAAGAGGTTTAAACAGACATGGCGGCTTTAGCAGATACGAGATTTTGCAGGTCTGGCCAGACTCTTTGTTCTGCTAGTAGTGCCCAGGCTTGAGGCTATTTTTTCCAATAACTCCAGATAGAGAAAATTTGGAGAAGAACTCTACTTGGCCCATTTTGTGTCCCATATCCATCCTTTGATAAACTACTATGGCCAGGAAAACGAAGTTCCCTAAGAATATGGCAGCTTCCATTCAAATAATGTGGCCACCGAAGGTAAAGGTATAGTTCCCCCAAATAAGTGGAATAACACAGACAAGGCCACTGAGGAATCATCTTATCCAAAGTCTCCTCCAAATCAGTCTTGTATGCAGGTAGTTTATTTGAGAAGTAATCCCAAGGAGCAAGATTGAAGGTCTGGAGGAGTGAAACAGGGAAGGAAAAAAATAACCCCCAAATTCCATGATGTATTATTGATTTAGCAACCATGCTGGGTAGCTGGTGCACAATTCTGCCAGTGTGTATTATTATTTTAGCATGCTAACTTGCCTGAGGGAAGGGACGGTTTCAAATTTCTTGCCATAATGGCTCTTCACAGGTGGGAAACCAATATGAGGGTTCTCCCAGCTACTAACTGTATACATCCCAACTGCATACTCAGAAGCCAGAGAAATAACCACAGGGTAGATCCAATAGATCCACTGAACCCATCTGAGACATACTGAACTCCATTTCTAACCTGGCCTCCCTATGACCCCTTTCAACTGGAGGATAATGAAGATACTTCAAGACCCTTGAGTCAGTATGAACACGGAACCATAGTCCCTATATTCAGCAGTTCTTTAAAAGTTTGAGGATTCCCTTTTTGTCAGTATATATTAACCCTGATAAACCTTAGATCCCCTTTGGGAAGGATCATGGGAATGTTTACCATATGTACTTGCAGTAGCATTGCACTGTCTTTCCTCAAGGGGATCCACCTCTCCTTCAATGAGTGGGCTTTGGGTCTGTGAAATGACATATTTGGAAACAGGGTAAGGGGCTCTTTTCCTCTGAAGTGAAAGCTGGTGAAGGTTTTTCTGTTCACCAGCTTTTGATTTTTTCTTTTTTTGCAAGTTGAATAACATTATGATTGGCTTTCCATCTCCCTCTCCCCAGGGAATACCATGACTTATTAGTTATTGCTACTGATTCCTGAGGGTCAAGGCATATTGACTCCTATTACAGGTAGCCTTGATGCCCATTAAGGTTTATATCCCCTTTATTCTGAATTAAGCGCTGCCATTGGTCTCTGCCATTCCAGAATCCTATCATCTCCTTGATGTTAGTAATCTCAATTCCCTTGCAACACCTTCTTCTCTCAACCCCAGCCTAAATGGGCTACTTATCGCAGAGCTTCTAAAATTAACTGGTGCTCCTTAGCAATGTATTCCTCATTGCTTTAGTGAAAGAAGTGTCCTCTTGGTTCTCCCAGAGAACATTGTCAAGTGCCAGTTTTTCCGATCATACATAATAAGTTTATTCTAATATTTTTACCTCTTTGAATCTTTGGCTTCTTTCCTCAGTACTTTGCCAAGCCAATTCCAGCATCTCCACCTCATTTATAGTAGGCTCTTATCGTGCGCAAGCTTCAAAGATCCATCTTAGCAGCATGTTAGACGGGCTTCTTGTGTCGTTGCCAGAACATTGAGCTCTAAGTAATGGAGGAGTGCTCCCGTGTCAATAAACTATACTCCACGCAGCTTTATATCCCCACCTGCCACCACCATCCCAGATCCAGTATCCTCAAGATCCCTATACATGTGTTCTCCTGAAATATTCATACTCACCAGGTCCTGAAACTTCTTTGGCACGTAGTCTACTCCCTCCCAAAGCAAGAACTGTATTTCTGCTCTGGGACTAGCTGAGCTCTTACTATAGTAATCAGTCTGAAGGCAATGAGGGAAAGCAGATCAGATCTTGAGGAAGATAAGCGTAACATTGAGAAGAACCTGCCTCAGGTATGATTTTTTTCAAGTGTCTCCAGACAAGGGAATGTTGCTTTCTTCTACAAAGGTCAAGAACTAGTGAAGAGAGGGTTGGTGCCAGTTGCCACTATGGAAAAAAACAGTCTATCCCATTTACTGTAGATCTGTGAGAAGTCGGTTTGGCTCTCTAGGACATTGGCATGGACATCCAATACTCCTGGTAAAGTTTGTGCCATGTGGGAAGTTAAAAAAAGAATATAAAATCCTAACATAAGAACAAACTAAATATATATAATCAAGCTTATAAAATACTCCACAAAAGAGAGGACACCAAACACATAGGACTAAAATATACCTTGCAATGGAGTCATTTTATTCAGACATGGGAGTCAAGGTGAAGACCCTGAGTAAGCAGAAGGGTTTGACTACATTTTTTACATTTTGGTTAAAGACGGACTCTTGGAAATGGAAGTGCTTTTCATTGAAATTACAGTCAAAGTTTCCTTGACAGCACTTCTAGAAGCAGTCCCCCTTAATAAGCCCTCTAATCTATAGTAACTCCCAACCACGTGGAGAAGGCAATGTGTTTGTGGATGTCTATGTATGTAAACAGGTGAGCAGCTATGAATAAAATTTAGTGAATTTAGAATTCGGTGTAAACAGTAATTTGCTTGAAGTCATTTAAAATCTAGCCTAAGGAAGAATTTGTATACAATTTTTATATACAATCTGTATTTTAACTGAAAACATTCAATATTGAGGAATTTGCTGAATTTGCCTGAAAACATTCTTTTCAATAATTTAGTTGTATTGAAAGCAGTTTAAGAAAAGCTATTTGGACTTATTGTTTCAGGAACATTTGTGCCCTCCACAGAAGAATTCAGTATTGTGATGCCATCTTAAGCTTTTCCCTGCTAGAAGGGAACCAATTCCCTACTGTGTGACACCGGGGTAGGGCTTACCTAGGTAATTAAATTTTTGCTTGGAGCTGGAATGGGGTGAAATAAACTTTAAGTTATGGAATTTGGAATAAACAGGGGAGCCAAGACAGTGTCTTGGACAAAGATGGGTCAAGGAACCAAAGGAAAGACCTAAATATTAACACATAGTAAAGGAGCAATCTTGCTTATGGTAAAGGAGGGAGTTTGTAAGGTCACCAGTCCGATTGGAACAGAAATACCATAATTGCTTAATCTGGTTTTTAATACAATGTAAATATTATCCTCCCTTTTAGTGAAAGCAGTTTGATCGGAGATCATCCAAGATGTCTAATCACTGACATCTGCAAAGGGTGAAGAGTTCAGTGACAACAATCAGTATTTGTCCTATAATCTTGCATATTTTTATAACATGCTTTATATATGTTTCTCATTGTTCACGTATATACTACTTGTCTCCCAACTAATCTGAAAGTCTTTCAAAGGGAAGGACCAGAGTACTAATTTTTCAATAAACAACCCCATGCCTATTACTGTCTCTTATAAAATAGTCATTTGACTAAATGTTTTTCATAATTCAGAATATTGCAAAAATATTCTTGTTTTGCTTTTAGATTAAAGTTGATCCTGTTGCTAAGAATTGTAACAGACATTCTGCATTGAAATTAATTTGCCTATGTATCAGAAAGTGTGTCTTGGCTTTGGAGCAGAAAGACCATGGTATTCATTTACTTATCAGGCATATAAATTCAACCTCTATAAGATCATCTTAAATGCACAAGAAGAAGAATACTATTTACCCTGGAGGATTATTATGACTATTCAATGAGATAAATGCTGATTAACAAACACTTTTAAAATACCTATTATGTGTTAGAATTATCATACTGGGCAGTGAGGATAGAATGAAGGGAACATTTGATAAGGTACTTCACATTCCATAGCACAGGGATTTAGAACCCTTGTACCTCACATGGTCTAAAGAATTTTAGAGCTCAGAGGGAATGAAAAGATCATCTTGATAAGTATCTTCACCTGTCAGACAAGTAAACAAGGCCAAGGGAGGGTAAATGAATTGAACAAAATTACAAACAGTTCAGCTGTAGGGTTAGAATTATTATCTAGGTCTCCTTGTTCCTGGTCCTTTGTTTGTTCTGCTATACCTTGTCAACTTTAATAACATAATGGCCAGTTATTTTACCAGAAAAAGCAAGTTTACTTGGGAATTGAAAGAGGAATTGCAATTTGGGATATGAGAACTGTGGCAGACTATAGGCAAATCCAGAGAACAAGGAAGGGAATCTTGCTTTTATAGGGAAAAGGGGGAGCTGGGATGGGCTGTATAACCAAAGAGTCCATTGGAGAGAGCTGAGAGTACAAAGTTAGAAGCTTCTCATTAGTTGGGCTGCTATAGTCTCTGATTGACTGGGCTGTTGGGTGGAGAGAAGTTTTCTTCTGCCTGCTGGGTGGTAAAGTAGTCAACACTTCCCTGTCAGAGATGTAGCTGTACATCTCTTCCTGTTTGGAGTAATTTATGATGCATGGCTGAGAGGGAGAGCTCACCGTACAGGCCTGTTCCAACTCCAATTTTAGCTGAAGTTTCTTTAATTAATTCTACATTTCCTCCTTTTGGTCAAGATCTTTCCTCTCAGGATTGCTGACCGAGTCAGGACCTCCGCATGTAGTGGTTTGTCCCTTCGTGCCGGGAAGGACCTTCCCTAGTATCATGTCCCATATCAGAGGGAAAGTACACAAGTCAGAAACCTCATGAGGCTGCATCAGAGTAACAAGGAAAGTAGTAGGGAGAACTCTTAGGAGGTTTTTGTTAAAAGTCCGTTTTAAGTCAAGGTTGTAAATGTTCGAAATTATCTCAAAGCGATGAGCTAGCATCACCTTACTAGGCATGTCATTTTTACAAAGGCTTGACAAGCAATAGATGCAGAACTTAACAAGTATAGAGAGCAGAATTTAAAACATCATAATAAACCCAGTTTGCAAGATGGTTCTAAACCGGGAACCCAGACCAGAAGGTAGCCAGGTGAATAAATCAAAAGACAGTAGGTTGTCTGGTAAAAGTTGCTGTAACCAGTGTGTTTTCTCTTTAATTTTATGTAATTGGGTCTCTACTATCTCAGAGGCTTTTATCCAAGTGCAACAAGAGGTGTTTGCTATTGCACAGACACCTGCTTGCTCAGCAGATATGTTATCAGGGACTATGTGGGTATCTAAAACCACTTTAGCCAATGACTTAGCAAGGATCATTGCTGAGCTGAAACTGTGTTGGCTACAGAGTAAGCTAACTTTCCTAATATCAGGGAGAGGCTCTTGATCGTTTGTTCATTGGCACTCACTCCAATCCATGGAAGAAAGCTCTCCCTGTGGAGACAAAGCCAGAATAATGTCACCTCCCAGAAGTTCTCACTTAAGGCGGCTATAGAGGCTTAATGGTACAGACCAATGAGAGGCTTCTGTTCAGTTATGTAGGGAGAATAGGACAGTGAATACAACAGAGGCACATTGTCCTTGTATTCTCCAGCTATCAAGGCAATGTGTTGCCCAAGCATAAAGACCACTCCCCAGACTTCCACATGTGAAGGTATAACCAGTGGGGGTACATAAGGTGCCTGCATAAGGTATAGTACTTATGGATCCATTCACTGGCATAGAGGGATTAACATTACTTAACCAAGGCTTAGACATTATGTTGTTATACTCTGAGAGGTTACCTAGATGTACAGATATGTCAGCAAGTTTACAAATAATCCAACTTGCATTGCCAACTCTGGAGAACCTTTCATATAAATATTCAAAAGATCTTGTTTTCCCATTCCAGGATTGGGTCAAGTTGAAGCAAGGAATAAGTTTAGGTAGGCACTGACTCTATAAAATAGGACCACAGAACAATCTGGACAGATAACAGCCTCTGAAACCCCAGTGAAATTACTTCTAGGGTGAACCAAAGGGTCATTGCAATCTTGGATGGACTGAGGTTTCCAATGGCAGATCCATCAATTGGAGAGGTTTCCTTCTTTCAGAAAGGACTGGGAAATATGGACAAGGGCCTTGTCCTTCCATGGAAGGGAGTGAGAAAATAAGTTAAAAAAGATTATTGAAAGAAAGGTATACAGGCCTGGTACAGACATCTTGGGAAAGCTGTCAGTCTCAGATGTCATCTGCTTCAGATCCTACTGAGTTTTATCTTCAGGTTGCCATGAAGTGTGCAGGTCCAGTTGGGGTTTTGTGTCTCCTTTGGTGTGACATGTGGATCTAGGAGTCTATTCCCTGGAGTTTGGTGGCATAGGGATTAGTTAATGGAACCTGATAATTGCCCTTCCAGCAATGCTGGACATAGTCCTCTTGGAGGTGCCTTTTCCAGTACACAAAATCTCTAGGTTATAGGGTGGATGTTTGGGGTCTTTGTCTTCTGGGAGCATTTTGTAAAAAGAGTGCTCTACTGGAGCAAGATTGTTTTTAGTAGAAGCAATTTAGGCATTTACAGTGTAGAAGTCTGTCTCCCCTTAACAGTTGTAGATGAAAAGATGTAGAACTAAGTGCATTGGGCACCCCATTACAAGGAGAACAGCCTCCCATTGAACCTATGTATGTAGGTTGCAATGTATGCAAATACATACATTGTCATGAAAAACAAGAATATTGAACAAGAGCTTCAGAACTCTTGAGAGATCAGGTAGGGAGAAAAAAATAATTGCTTCCACCTTTGTTGTGAAGATATAGTTTAGCAAATTGCTGTAAGTTATAGATAGCTTACAGGAGAAGAGAAAGAGGGGTCCTTTATATCTGGAACATAAAACATTAAGGTAATCAGATTTCTACTGGAGTTTTAGAAATTCTTACTCAGTTCAGTGTTATAATCTTAAAGTTATCAAAAAAACACCCTGTATTCCAGAATGTCTCTCAGAATCCTTTCCATGAATTTTTCTGAAGATGAAACCCATTTGCAAAAGCATCTGAGTAAAGAAATAACTCTGTAAATGACAAAAAGACTTGAAGATGCCCATTATTAAAGATACGTTGAGAGTTCATTATAATGAGATTGACAAGGGGATCTGCTTATTTCTGTGACATACATTTTAAAATTATGGCCAGTAAGATTATATCAGGACAACTTAAAGTTTTAGGGATTTCACACAACTTTAGAACACTTATATTGACATGTACCTATACAAATATAAGGTAAAAAGTTTTAGGAGGACCTTCAAGATGACAGACGAGTAAGACGTGGTGATCACCTTCCTCCCCACAAATACATAAAAAATACATCTACATGTGGAACAGCTCCTACAAAACACCTACTGAATGCTGGCAAAAGACCTCAGACCTCCCAAAAGGCAAGAAACTCCCCGCGTACCTGGGTAGGGTAAAAGAAAAAAGAAAAAACAGAGACAAAAGAATAAGGACAGAACCTGCACCTCCGGGACGGAGCTGTGAAGGAGGAAAAGTTTCCATGCACTAGGAAGCCCCTTCTCTGGCGGAGACGGGGCGGGGTGGCGGGGGGAAGTTTTCAGAGCCACGGAGGAGAGCGCAGCATCAGGGGTGCAGAGGACAAAGTGGAGAGATTCCCGCACAGAGGATCGGTGCTGACCAGCACTCACCAGCCTGAGAGGCTTGTCTGCTCACTTGCTGGGGCAGGTGGGAGTTGGGAGCTGAGGCTCGGGCTTCGGAGATCAGATCCCAGGGAGAGGTCTGGGGTTGGCTGCGTGAACACAGCCTGAAGGGAGCTAGTGCTAGCCACAGCTAGCCGGGAGGGAGTCCAGGAAAAAGTCTGGAACTGCCTAAGAGGCCATTGTTTCTGGGTGCGTGAGGAGAGGGGATTCAGAGAACCGCCTAAACCAGCTCCAGAGATGGGTGCGAGCCGCGCTATTAACGCAGACACCAGAGATGGGCATGGAACGCTAACACTGCTGCTGCAGCCACCAAGAAGCCTATGTGCAAGCACAGGTCACTATCCACACCTCCCCTCCAGGGAGCCTGTGCAGCCTGCCACTGCCAGGGTCCGGTGATCTAGGGACAACTTCTCCAGGAGGACACACGGCATGCCTCAGGCTGGTGCAACGTCACGCTGGCCTCTGCCACCGCAGGCTTGCACCGCATTCCATACCCCTCCCTCCCCCTGACCTGAGTGAACCAGAGCACCCTAGTCAGCTGCTCCTTTAACCCCCTCCTGTCTGGGCAAAGAACAGATGTCAGAGGGCAACCTACATGCAGAGGCAGGGCCAAAACCAAAGCTGAACCCCAGGAGCTGTGCAAACAAAGAAGAGAAAGGGAAATTTCTCTGTGCAGCCTCAGGAGCAGTGGATTAAATTTCCACAGTCAACTTGATGTACCCTGCATCTGTGGAATACCTGAATAAACAATGTATCATCCCAAAATTGAGGCGGTAGACTTTGGGAGCAACTGTAGACTTGGAATTTGCTTTATGCATCTAATTTGTTTCTGGGTTTATGTTTATCTTAGTTTACTTTTCACTGCTGGTTATCATTGGTGGATTTGTTTATTGGTTTGGTTGCTCTCTTTTTTCTTTTCTTTTTTTAATTACTTCTTTATTATTTTATTTTAATAATATATTTTTTAATTTTTTAATTTGAACAACTATTTTATTTTATTTTTTTATCTTTCTTTCTTTTTTTCTTCTCCCTTTTTTTCTGAGCCATGTGGCTGACAGGGTCCTGGTGGTCCGGCCTGGTGTCAGGCCTGAGCTTCTTTGGTGGGAGAGCCAAGTTCTGGACATTGGACCACCAGAGACCTACTGGCCTTCTGTAATATCAAATGGCGAGAGCTGTCCCAGAGATCTCTGTCTCAACGCTAAGACCCAGCTTCACTCAATGACCAGCAAGCTCCAGTGCTGGATGCCCCAGGCCAAACAACTAGCAAGACAGGAACACAACCCCACCCATTAGCAGAGAGGCTGCCTAAAATCCTAATAAGTTCACAGATACCCCAAAACACACCACAGAAAGCAACCTTGCCCACCAGAAAGACAAGTTCCAGCCCTACCCACTGGAACACAGGCACCAGGCCCTTCCACCAGGAAGCCAACACAAGCCACTGAACCAACCTTACCCACTGGGGGCAGACACCAAAGACAACGGGAACTACAAACCTGCAGTCTGTGAAAAGGGTACCCCAAACACAATAAGTTAAGCAAAATGAGAAGACAGAGAAATATTCAGCAGATGAAGGAGCACGATAAAAACCCACCAGACCAAACAAATGAAGAGGAAATAGGCAGTCTACCTGAAAAAGAATTTAGAGTAATGATAGAAAAGATGATCCAAAATCTTGGAAATAGAATAGAGAAAATACAAGAAACGTTTAATAAAGACCTAGAAGAATTAAAGAGCAAACAAAAAATGATGAACAACACAATAAATGAAATTTAAAATTCTCTAGAAGGAATCAATAGCAGAATAACTGAGGCAGAAGAATGGATAAGTGACCTGTAAGATAAAAATAGTGGAAATAACTACTGCAGAGCAGAATAAAGAAAAAAGAATGAAAAGAACTGAGGACGGTCGCAGAGACATCTGGGACAACATTAAATGTACCAACATTCGAATTATAGGGGTCGCCAAAGAAGAAAAGAAAAAGAAAGGGTCTGAGAAAATATTTGAAGAGATGATAGTTGAAATCTCCCCTAACATGGGAAACAAAAGAGTCAATCAAGTCCAGGAAGCACAGAGAGTCCCATACAGGATAATTCGAAGGAGAAACATGACAAGACACATATTAATCAAACTATCAAAAATTAAATACAAAGAAAAACTACTGAAAGCAGCAAGGGAAAAGCAACAAATAACATACAGGGGAATCCCCATAAGGTTAACAGCTGATATTTCAGCAGAAACTCTGCAAGCCAGAAGGGAGTCCAGGACATATTTAAAGTGAGGAAAGGGAAAAACCTACAACTAAGATTACTCTACCCAGCAAGGATCTCATTCAGATTTGACGGAGAAATTAAAATATTTACAGAGAAGCAAAAACTAAGAAAATTCAGCACCACCAAACCAGCTCTACAACAAACACTAAAGGACCTTCTCTAGGAAGGAAACACAAGAGAAGGAAAAGACCTACAATAACAAACCCAAAACAATTAAGAAAATGGTAATAGCAACATACATATCGATAATTACCTTAAATGTAAATGGATTAAATGTTCCAACCAAAAGACATAGACTGGCTGAATGGATACAAAAACAAGGCTCGTTTATACGCTGTCTACAAGAGACCCACTTCAGACCTAGAGACACATACAGACTGACAGTGAGGGAATGGAAAAAGATATTCCATGCAAATGGAAATCAAAAGAAAGCTGCAGTAGCAATTCTCATATCAGACAAAATAGATTTTAAAGTAAAGATTATTACCAGAGACAAAGAAGGACACTACATAATGATCAAGGGATGAATCCAAGACAAAGATATAACAATTGTAAATATTTATGCACCCTACATAGGAGCACCTCAATACATAAGGCAAACACTAACAGCCATAATAGGGGAAATCGACAGTAACACAATAAGAGTAGGGGACTTCAACACCCCACTTTCACCAAAGGACAGATCAACCAAAATGAAAATAAATAAGGAAACACAAGCTTTAAATGATACATTAAACAGATGGATATAATTGATATTTACAGGACGTTCCAACCAAAACCAACAGAATACATTTTCTTCTCAAGTGCTCATGGAACATTCATATCTTGGGTCACAAATAAAGCCTTGGTAAATTTAAGAAAATTGAAATCATATCAATTATCTTTTCCAACCACAACAGTATGAGACTACATATCAATTACAGGAAAAAAACTGTAAAAAATACAAACACATGGAGGCTAAACAATGCGCTACTATATAACCAAGAGATCATTGAAGAACTCAAAGAGGAAATAAAAAAATACCTAGAAACATATCACAATGAAAACATGACAACCCAAAATCTATGGGATGCAACAATAGCAGTTCTAAGAGGGAAGTTTATAGCACTACAATCCTACCTCAAGAAACAAGAAACATCTCAAATAAACAACCTAACCTAACACCTAAAGCAATTAGAGAAAGAAGAACAAAAAAACCCAAAGTTAGCAGAAGGAAAGAAACCATAAAGATCAGATCAGAAATAAATTAAAAAGAAATGAAGGAAACAGTAGCAAAGATCAATAAAACTAAAAGCTGGATCTTTGAGAAGATAAGCAAAATTGATAAACCATTAGCTGGTCTCATCAAGAAAAAAAGGGGGAAGACTCAAATCAACAGAATGAGAAGTGAAAAGGAGAAGTAACAACTGACACTGCAGAAATACAAAGGATCATGAGAGATTACTACAAGCAACTATATGCCAAAAAGTGGACAACCTGGAAGAAATGGACACATTCTTAGAAAAAAAACAACCTTCTGAGACTGAACCAGGAATAAATAGGAAATATAAACAGACCAATCACAAGCACTGAAATTGAAACTGTGATTAAAAATCTTCCAACAAACAAAATCCCAGGACCAGATGGCTTCACAGGTGAATTCTATCAAACATTTACAGAAGAACTAACACTTATCCTTCTCAAACACTTACAAAATATAACAGAGGGAGGAACACTCCCAAACTCATTCTTTGAGGCCACCATCACCCTGATACCAAAACCAGACAAAGATGTCACAAAAAAAGAAAACTACAGGCCAATATCACTGATGAATATAGATGCAAAAATCCTCAACAAAATACTAGCAAACAGAATCCAACAGCACATTAAAAGGATCATACACAATGATCAAGTGAGGTTTATCCCAGGAATGCAAGGATTCTTCAATATAGGCAAATCAATCAATGTGATACACCATATTAACAAATTGAAGGAGAAAAACCATATGATCAGCTCAATAGATGCAGAAAAAACTTTTGATAAACTTCAACACCTATTTATGATAAAAACTCTCCAGAAAGCAAGCATAGAGGGATCTTACCTCAACATAATAAAGGCCATATATGACAAACCCATAGTCAACATTGTTCTCAGTGGTGAAAAACTGAAACCATTTCCTCTAAGATCAGGAACAAGACAATGTTGGGCACTCGCACCAATATTAGTCAACAAAGTTTTGGAAGTTTTAGCCACAGCAGTCAGAGAAGAAATAGAAATAAAAGGAATCCAAATCGGAAAAGAAGAAGTAAAACTGTCACTGTTGCAAATGACGTGATACTATACACAGAGAAACCTAAAGACGTTACCAATAAACTACTAGAGCTAATCAATGAATTTGGTAAAGTAGCAGGATACAAAATTAATGCACAGAAATCTCTTGCATTCCTATACACTAATGATGAAAAATCTGAAAGAGAAATTAAGGAAACACTCCCATTTACCACTGCAACAAAAAGACTAAAATACCTAGGAATAAACCTACCTAAGGAGACAAAAGACCTGTATGCAGAAAATTATAAGACACTGATGAAAGAAATTAAAGATGATACAAACAGATGGAGAGAAATACCATGTTCTTGGATTGGAAGGATCAACATTGTGAAAATAACTATACTACCCAAAGCAATCTACAGATTCAATGCAATCCTTATCAAACTACCAATGTCATTTTTCACAGAACTAGAACAAAAAATTTCACAATTTGTATGGAAACGCAAAAGGCTCCAAAGAGCTAAAGCAATCTTGAGAAAGAAAAACGGAGCTGGAGGAATCACACTCCCTGACTTCAGACTATACTACAAAGCTACAGTAATGAAGACAGTGTGGTACTGGTACAAAAACAGAAAGATAGATCAATGGAACTGGATAGAAAGCCCAGAGATAAACCCACGCACATATGGTCAACTAATCTATGACAAAGGAGGCAAGGATATACAAAGGAGAAAAGAGAGCCTCTTCAATAAGTGGTGCTGGGAAAACTGGACAGGTACATGTAAAATAATGAAATTAGAGCACTACCTAACACCATACACAAAAATAAACTCCAAATGGATTAAAAACCTAAATGTAAGGCCAGACGCTCTAAAACTCTTAGAGGAAAACCTAGGTAGAACACTCTATGACATAAATCACAGCAAGATCCTTTTTGACCCACCTCCTAGAGAAATGGAAATAAAAACAAAGATAAACAAATACGATCAAATTAAATTTAAAAGCTTTTGCATAGCAAAGGAAACCATAAAGAAGACGAAAAGACAACCCTCAGAATGGGAGATAATATTTGAAAATGAAGAAACTGACAAAGGGTTAATCTCCAAAATACACAAGCAGCTCATGCAGCTCAATATCAAAAAAACAAAAAATCCAATCCAAAAATGGGCAGAAGACCTAAACAGACATTTCTCCAAAGAAGATATACAGATTGCCAACAAACACATGAAAGGATGCTCAACATCACTAATCATTAGAGAAATGCAAATCAAAACTACAATGAGGTATCACTTCACACCGGTCAGAATGGCCATCATCAAAAAATCTACAAACAATAAATGCTCAAGAGGATGTGGAGAAAAGGGAACCCTCCTACATTGTTGGTGGGAATGTGGATTGATGCATCCACTATGGAGAACAGTATGGAGGTCCCTTAAGATACTAAAAATAGAACTACCAGCAATCCCACTATTGGGCATATACCCTGAGAAAACCACAATTCAAAAAGAGTCATGTACCACAATGTTCACTGCAGCACTATTTACAGTAGCCAGGACATGGAAGCAACCTAAGTGTCCATTGACAGATGAATGGATAAAGAAGATGTGGCACATATATACAATGGAATATTACTCAGCCATAAGAAGAAATGAAATTGAGTTATTTGTAGTGAGGTGGATGGACTTTCACTCTCTGTCACTCTATATGACAGAGAGTGAAGTAAGTCAGAAAGAGAAAAACAAATACCATATGCTAACACATATATATGGAATCTAAAACAGAAAATGTTTCTGAATAACCTAGAGGAAGGACAGGAATAAAGAAGCAGATGTAGAGATGGACTTAAGGACAAGTGGAGGGGGAAGGGTAAGCTGGGACGAAATGAGAGAGTGGCATGGACATATATACACAACCACATGTAAAATAGATAGCTAGTGGGAAGCAGCTGCATAGCACAGGGAGATCAGCTGGGTGCTTCGTGACCACCTAGAAGGGTGGGATAGGGAGGGTGGGAGGGAGACACAAGAGGGAGGGGATATGGGGATATAAGTACACATATTACTGATTCACTTTGTTATACAGCAGAAAGTAACACAACAATGTAATGCAATTATACTCCAATGAAGATGTAAAAAAAAAAAGTTTTAGTATTCCTTCTTGACAAGCTTCCCATGTAATTCTGCATATAACATAATATTGATTAGTAACATTTTACCAGGTGAGAGACAAATTCTTTAAGATTTTTGGCCCTCTGTATGAACCCAAAGTTAGTTCAAGGACAAGAAGACTTCATTTAGAACCCAGCTTTTGGGAAATTTTTCAAAAACATCAAAAAGTTTTGGACACTTGACCAAACAGGACCATAGATCATTATGAAATGGTACTTAATTTATCTATTTGACGAAAGTAACAATAAAAGATTTCAAAGGCAAACACAAATACCTTACATAGTTGTAGCAAATCTTAGCTCTTTGAATATTGAGAAGATTCAGTTTCCTTTAGTAATCAAACACCTGATTAAGACCACATGAAGGGTGGGAATTCCCTGGCAGTCCAGTGGTTAGGACTCTGTGCTTTCACTACTCAGGGTTGGGGTTCAATCCCTAGCTGGGGAACTAAGATCCCACAAGCCATAAGGCCCGGACAAAAAAAAATACCACATGGAGGACAAGAAATTATTTTCATAAAACACAAATCTTTGTTTTCTAAGCAGATTACTTAATAGGTAAAGAAAAATCCTTCACAATCTGTCATCAGGAGCGGACCAGAATAAAAGTATATTTCCTTCATAGTAAATTTTCCAATGTGGCACCAAAAATGTTTACCAATATACCCAAATATCTTTAGTTTCTTTGTAAAGAAAGCCAAAAGTTGATGAATCTATTTTTAGTAATGTTTCAGTATTTTAACTTATTTGGAAATGATCTCGATATTTCCATATGTAGAGATCTAGACTACTCATCATTTAATTTAATCTTAGCAAGACTCCAAAGTTTCAAGTTACCAAAAAGTTTTCAGGAATTTACTTTTCAAGTACATATACCTCAAAACATAATTATTATACCAAAAACTCTTATTCTATTTTCCTCTACCTAAATCATTTGTTTCCAACAATTATGTTTAGATTATTCACAAAAACTTTCATATGACATTAAAACAGTTAGCCATCTTAAGTTATTTTTCTGGCTGACAAATTTTGTAAAAATAATAACATGAACTTCTCTGGTCAATACATCCAGATAGAATTAAAATTGTATGCCTGCAATTACTTTCAGATTTGATAACTCCAAAGACATGCTTGTTTTTAATTAAACCAACAACTAAATTAAGTTTACTTGCCCAGGTAGTCAAAGTTTTTTGTTTGGTTTTTGTTTTTGTATGCTGTAAGGATCCTTTTAGAGATGTTTTTTGGAGTCAGTTTGTCTTTCAGAAGCTTCTGCATAAAAATTAAGAAATAGATTCCATTGTCTCCTCTCTTTTAAGGATGTCCCTTAAGGTAGACTTATTTAAAACAAAGTTTCCCCCTTTTGAAAGGAATGGGTGACTTACCAAATGCCTTCAACAAACAGACTGACAGAAACAGAAAGCAAGTTTTCTCCTAGGAGTTTTGGAGTATATTTGTCTATTATGAAAAATCAAGGGTAATTGCTATTTTAATCTTTCCTTCTAGTTGTTTATTTGCTCCAGTTAACTTAGAAACAGAATTAGGGGTTTTGCATTTGGATTCTCAGAGGGTCCGATTTTAAGGTGTCAGGTTGTTTTGTTGTTTTTTGGTTTTTTTTTTGCGGTACACGGGCCTCTCACTGCCATGGCCTCCCCCGTTGTGGAGCACAGGCTCTGGACGCACAGGCTCAGCGGCCATGGCTCACGGGCCCAGCCGCTCCACAGCATGTGGGATCTTCCCGGACCGGGGCACAAACCCGTGTCCCCTGCATCGGCAGGCGGACTCTCAACCACTGCGCCACCAGGGAAGCCCAAGGTGTCAGGTTTTTACGGAGGAGGAGAGAGGAAGATGGCACGGGGGTAGAGTTTGAGCACAAGATGCCTTCTGGGGAAGACACACAAGATGTCACCTGAGACAAAGAGGTTGGGGAAGGGGATCATGAGAAGCATGAGGCTTTGAACACCATTTTGTTCTTCTCTAGTTTTTTAGATGTTTTGGCCAGTATAGAAGCAGTATCTTGCTGGCAGGTGTGAGAGCAGCAAACCACTTCCAGATACCACTCTGTCTTGGTGGAAGAGTTCCCAGTCACTATCCAACCAGCTTCGACTCTGCCAAGTTCAAGGCCCTCACAGGATGGAGCCAGATAGAAGGTTGGACCTAGAAAAGGAGAAAAACTGCTTCTATAGGTGTGTGTGTGTGGTTACATGTGGTGGCTCCAATTCCATATCCTCTGTGAGGCTAAAATTTCTGTGTGTGTGTGTGTGTGTGTGTATGGGGGAGAGAGAGAGAGAAAGGGAGCATTTTTACGTCTCTATATCCACTGAATTTTCTTTGTTTGTGCCAGTGATAACCCAGCAACCTGGAAAATCCAGCAGCCATCAGAAGTGAATCTCAGGTATTTGAGGCAAATGCTAAACTCTCTCACATCATTTCTGTCCAGCCTTTCTTTCTGTTCTTCGTTTCTGTGTCTGCTCAGCTATTGACTCCTTCTGTGTTGTGGTTAAGAGCTCCAACTCTGAGGTCACATAAACCTAGGTTCCAGTTCTGGCTTCCCCAGTTACTGTGTGACCTTGGGCAAGTTCCTTATTGTCCCTAAGCTTTAGTTTCCCTAAAAATAAATAAAATATGTTCCTATAAGTGGAGGCTCTAGTAATTACTCAGTCTTTCCCTTTTCACCCCTCAGACCAGACAACAAAATCTTGATAGTGAACTTTAACACTCTTCTTTACCAGGACACCGACTGCAGCTACTCTCTCAAGGGCTGCTTCACATACACACCTCATCCAACCTCATTCTCTAGGGCACCACGAGAAGTTTAGCCATGAGGTCAGTGCCCATCTTAGGGCAGCAGGCAGCTAATCCTCATCTCCCTTCCTCTCCCCTTTCCTTCTCACTCCATACACTGTTCCTAGTGTGGATAGAAGTTTGTTTGTTTGGTCTTTTTTTTCTACATTTATGGAACAATTTTATGTAAACTCTTCTTAATTTTAGATGCACATGAATATAATGTTACACATTTCTAGCTCTAAAAAAAAAAAAACCTAACAACTGAAATGGCATTAAATTGTTTTGTCCTAATGCTTATGTTTTTCTCTGGGTCTATGCGTGTGGATGGGAATGAAACAGTCCCCCAGCCTGGGACTCAATGATCTCCTGAGGTTCTTTTAGAGATATGAAAAGCAAGCTTATGACAAAATAATGAGTTCTAGCCTTACATGATGTGCAAGGTATGTGCCCAGGCTTTGTTGATAAGTCCAAGATGTTGTTGGCTGGTATTCCAAGAAAACAGAGTGTAGTCGTCTATATTTCTTTACATTTAACCTTTTTTTAAGGATTTTTTTAATGCTAGTTTCTTTCTTGATTTCTGAGTTCAACAGTAAGGCTCCTGATTAGACACGTATATTTTGTATATCAACACTGAATGCATTTTATCATGACATTTTTCTGAACTTTAATTTTGAAACAATTTAGATTTACAGATGTTACAAAGATAAGTTACATAGTGCAGAGATTAAGTTACAAAGATAGTACAGATAATTCTTGCATATGTTTCACCCAGCTTCCCCTAATGTTATTACATTGCGTATTCTATTTATCAAAGCCTAATAAATCAACTTTGGTACAGCATTATTAACAAAATCACAAACTTCAATTGAATTTCACCAGTTTCCCCACTTCTGCTTTTTCCGTTCCAGGATTGAGTGGGATTCTATACTGCATTTAGTCATCATATCTCCTTAGTCTCCTCTAATCTCTGATGGGTTCTCAGTCTTTCCTTGTGATTCATGAACTTGATGCTTTTGAAGAGCACTGGCCAGATATTTTCCAGAATGTCCCTCAATTTGAGTTTGTCTAATGTTTTCTCATGATCTGACTGGAGTTGTGGAGTTTTTAGAATACCACAGAGATGAAGTGTCCTTCTCATTGCATCATATCAAGGATACATGATATCAGCATGTACTAATCAACTTATTACTGGTGATCACTTGGTTACAGTGGTGTCTGCCAGGTTTCTACGCTGTAAAATTACTATTTTTTTCCATTTCCATACTGTATTCATTAGAAGCTACTTTCTAAGTCCAGTCAACACTCAAGATCTGGGGAAATAAATGACACCTTTTGGAGGGAGAAGTATTAAAGAATTTGTGGACATATGTTAAAACCACTAAAGCATTTAATAAAATATTTGGGGGGAGATATGGTGAGGCTGTGCAACTATTCTGTTTCTCCTTAAAGTTTCACCCACTAATTTTAGCACACATCCTTGAATCTTGCCCACAGTAGTTATTACTCTGGTGTTCAAATAGTGATTTTTCTATTGCCCTCATTCCTTCTATATTTATTATTTGGAATTTTGGAATTTTTCTGTAAGGAAGAGTTTTCCCTTCTCCATTTATTTATTCAATTATTTATTTATATCAGTATGAATTAATAGATACTTATTTTATTCTTTGAGTTATAATCCAATACTATTGTTATTAATTTTATTGCTCAAATTCCTCCAAGTTTGGTCAATGAAGCTCTTTTTATTTCTGTATCATTTATATTTATCTATCTATCTATCTATCTATCTATCTATCTATCTATCTAACAACTATGTGAGTTTATGCTGATATCTTTGACTCATTCAACTCCACAGGGTTCATTCTAGCCTTTCCTCCCTTACTTATTTGTAATTTACTTTCTCCAACAATGAGAAACATGATTTCCATTATCTACAATTTACTTACTTTTGTTCAACCCTAGTATACTTGTAATGCAGTATTGGAATTGCTAAACTGTACTCTTGTGTGACACACATTTACCAAGTAAAATATATCAGTGTTTTCATCAGTTCTTTTTGCCTTTAGTCTTACGGTTTCCAGTAAAAACCCTCTTCTCCCAGATGGGTCAGCTCTTCTCCTATCCCCATGCAGCTGAGTCATTTATTTTTCATACATTCTTTCCCCTGCTCTAATGCCTTCTGGTAAAATAATAAACATTTTTAAGCAATAAAGAATATTAGGAATCAACTTGTCCAAAATTTTTCTATTTTATACATTTTTTTGTATTTTTAAAATTTATAAAATACACACACATTTTTGTTTAATGGTAGAGAAAGGTATAATGTGAAAACAATTCTCCCTCAGTTGTTTGTATGTGTGAATATGTAAGGGTTTGACTATTTCTGTAGTTCTTTTTATCTCCATTGGTATGTCCATATCTGGCCTAGTAGTTAATAATGGTTCCAAGCCCCACTCTCAGAGTTAATTGGTATTGACTCTTTTATTTCACATATCAGAGTTTAAGGTCACACAAGTTTTGTTATGACAAACCGAGCTGGATCTCAGACTCAAGACTACCAGATCATTTTTCTTTCTACTTCCTGGTGTTTTTGTTCAAAGGCATGTACTCAGATCAATCTGCAACCCAAATATAGATGAGTGTGAAATGGACAACTTGTAAAACACCCATGAGGTGGTAAGTAGACCGTTTTGACCTCAGCTGCGGTAGCTGTGGATAAAGGGGCAGTCATGTGTTGGGGGAGTATGATTTTTATCTTCCGTGTTATGCCATGAAGGGCTATAAAAAACCTTTCCACTCTGGCTGCAGCAGGCGTTTAGTAGGGATTCATAGAGCAGCTCACAGACAGAAGGCACCAGCAAGGATTTTCTCATGGAAGTCCCTGTTTTGCAAAGATTGGAGCAGTAGCAATTAGAAGCACAATATGCTAGAACAATAAAAGAACCATTGATAAAATCTGTGCCCTTGAAACTGAACTTTGATGAACAGGACCGGAATAGAGCATCACCCTAGTGCCTCTTGGATGAAGCCTACACCAGCATCTAGAGGAGAGGCGCTGCTGCGACTCTAAAGCTATGCTATGATTATAGCTGTGAGTACTTGAAATATGGCACAGACATTTAAACTAGCATTATTTCCATTGCACAATTTAGTTTTTGTGGACTAATCCTTTTATCATTTGAATAAAATGAACTCCTTCATGTACTGCTAAAGACAGATGCCTGAACTGGGTGGAACTCAGGTAACACACGTAGTTGCAGCCTTGGTTTGGGCCCAGTGTGAGCAAACGAGGAGAACATTCCCAGCACAGAATGGTGCCCAAACAGGCCCCAGTTCTATGAAGACATGCCACTCCTTATATGTAAGAGAAAAATAAAAACCATAGCAGCAAAATCTGGGCATCCTCACAAGTGTAGCAATATATGCATCTTTTGGGGTTAACAAACTAGTTAGTTATGTTTTGAAATTAACCGTACATCCCACAGGACATTCTTAAATATTCTAACGGTTGTTTGAGGGATGGTTAAGATAAATTATTTCCCTTCCATGTTTTCAGATACCCTAGGTCTTCTTTTTTTTTTTTTTTTTTTTTTTTTTGGTGGTACGCGGGCCTCTCACTGCTGTGGCCTCTCCCGTTGCGGAACACAGGCTCCGGACGTGCAGGCTCAGTGGCCATGGCTCACGGGCCCAGCTGCTCTGCGGCATGTGGGATCTTCCCAGACCGGGGCACAAACCCGTGTCCCCTGCATCGGCAGGTGGACTCTCAACCACTAGGCCACCAGGGAAGCCCCCTAGGTCTTCTTAAGATAAATTATTTCCCTTTGCTATTTTTAGAAACTCCAGGTCTTTCTCAGGACATAATGGTCTTAACACTGGAACAAATTCCAGGGATGTTAACTTCTCTTTGAACCTGAATTTACCTTAAGTTATTGTCCTTAAAAAAGAATTAGCTTGTTTGTTTGTTTATTCATTCATTCATTTAGTTGTAGTTATAATTTATAGACCATAAAAGACACAGATCTTAAGTGTTCAGTTTGATGTTTTGACATCTGTAAACACCCATGAAACCCTGACCCCAAACAAAATATAGAACACTTTAATCACCCCGGAAAGTTCTGGTCGATTTTACCCCACTTCCAAATGCAACCATTTTCTGACTTCTATGATACGTTTATAGTATTTTGCCTGTTCTTGCACTTCATATTCATTGAATCAAGTAGCATGTGTGTGCGTGTGTGCACATGCATGTGTGCATGGATCTTCTTTCAGTTTCTGAGATTCATCCATGTTGCTGTACTTGTCAGTAGTTCTTCATTTTTGTTGTTGAGTAGTGTTCTAGTGTATGGCTATATCACAGCCTGTTAACTCATTCTCTTGTTGATGGACACGAGGGTTTCCAGTTTTAGGCTGCTATGGATGTTCTCGAATGTCTTTAAATTTTCTCTTTTTAAAAAACTTCTTTTTAAAAAATAATTTCAAACTTACCAAAAGTAGCAAAAACTGAAGTTGCACAAAACACTTATATACCCTTTATCCAGATTTATCTATTGTAACTATTTAAACTTTGCTTTATCATTTGTGTGTGTGTGTGTGTGTGTGTGTGTGTGTGTTTTCCCTGAACAATTTGAAGGTCCTTTGCTCCAAAATTATGGCCTTTTACTCCTAAAAAGTTCAGTCCATACTTCCTTAGAATGTGGATCTTCTCTAATATAGTCACAGTATAGTTACCAATTTCAGTGACTTTAACATCAGTGTAATACTCTAGTCTAGCAATTGTATTCCAGTTTTGTCAATTATTGACCCAATAATGTCCTTAACAAAGTCCCCTACTCCCCCAATAAAAAAATCCAGTTTAGGATCAGCTATTGCTTTTAACTGTCACCTCTCTTTAGCCTCCTTTAATCTGGAATATTTCTAAAGCCTTTTTTTGTCTTTATAACATTACATTTTTGACAAATTGGTACCCCCCTCTCTTTAAAAAAAAGTGTTCCTCATTTCAGGTTGTTCTGATGTTTCCTCAGAATTAGATTTATATTATGCAGTCTAGACCAGAATACTGCATGGGAGATGCTATATCTTTCTCAGGGTAGCACAGTTAGAGGCATGAACTGTCCATCTGTCCCCCACTGGTGATGTTAATTTGGATTGCCCTGTCAAGATGTTGTCTAATTTATTCAGTGTAAAATTACTATTTTCCTCTCTGTTGTAAATCATAGGTGGACTATGCAGAGATAATTTAGAATCAAGAAAATATCCTACTCCTTATGAAAATTTCCTCCTAGATTTAGCATCATTGGTGATTCTTACCTGATACAATCTTTACTGTGATTGTTGCAAAATGATCATTTTCCAACTTGCTTACTCTTCCACATTTACCAGTTGGCCCTCAACATTCAACTGTAATCAAGAGCTCTTTCCTCTGCACTATTATTTATTTATTTATTATAGGTACAAACTCATTAATTTCTATTTTTTCAATGGTTTACAATTCATTACTCTACATATTTTGACACACAAATTACCCCAGATTTGGCTAAGAAAAGTCTCTTCAAGATGGCTGTTGTGTTCTTGTGACATTCTTTCCCTCATGATTTTTTTAATCACTTTCTTATTTTCTGGTATAACTAGATGTTTCAGGTTCATCTAACATCTACTTTGCTCCATTCCTGGTATTAGCCATTTCTTTGAGGAGCCCTGGTTCGTCTTAGTGAAGAATGGTATTAAAGACCAAGACCTAAGTACTAGGTATGATCATTGCTGCCAGTATCTTTGCTTCTTGGTCCTTTCAGTGGACAGAATTAAATACCTATACCTACATACTTACACACATGCACTGATATATGCACACACACCCCATATGCATATTTTAGAAATCATAAATTCATACCTGAGATCTCCAGTTCCAATCCATGCCCTTAGGGTTCTTTTTTGTCTTCTTCTATTCCGTATTTGTATGTCCTTTCTTCCTCTGTGAGATCTCCAGCTCCCAGGAACATCAGTACATTTGTTCAATCCTGTAATATATTCTAAAATAGCTTCAGTATTTTCCCATACTACTACAATAAACAAATCTCTAAAATGAGCTCAGGATTCACTTGTAATTCTTTCCTAGCCCCCACCCTGTCCAAGACTCAGGGTGTGTAGTCAAATATTTGTTCGTAAGTGTCTAGGCTTCCTTCTTTCCTTGGCTCTTTCCTTCCTTTTTCTTCCCTCAGTGTGGTTATGGTATTCATTTGAAGTACAATTAGATTCATTTGTTTTATTTTGCTTTAAGTTTTTGATTTTCTCCCCATTCTTAGTGGTTGAATTTAATTTTTGAATATGTAGAACATAAACATGCTTTCAAGTATCAAAATTATGCAAAAAGGTATCCTCAGAGAAGGGATACTCTCTTCACATTCCTTCCACCCTATTTCCTCCTATCCTTGTATGCCACCACTTTCACTGTTACCTGGTTTCTCCTTCAGTGTTTCTTTTTGTAAAGATAAGCAAAAATGGGCTTCCCTGGTGGCGCAGTAGTTGAGAATCTGCCTGCCAATGCAGGGTACACGGGTTTGAGCCCTGGTCCGGCAAGATCCCACATGCCGTGGAGCAACTAAGCCCGTGCGCCACAACTACTGAGCCTGCACTCTAGAACCCACGAGCCACAACTACTGAGCCCGCGTGCCACAACTACTGAAGCCCGTGCGCCTAGAGCCCGTGCTCCGCAACAAGAGAAGTCACCGCAATGAGAAGCCTGCGCACCTCAGCAAAGAGTAGCCCCCGCTCACCACAGCCAGAGAAAGCCACTGCGCAGCAACGAAGACCCAACGCAGCCAAAAATAAATAAATTAAAGGGAAAAAAAAGATAAGCAAAAAAAGATGTATCCTTGTTTTCCCTTTTTTTGTACATAAAATATAATATCCTATGTAAGCCCTTCTGCTTTTTCTAAACTTAGCCATACCTCCTAAAATTATTCCATTTCAATTCACAGAGATCTTCTCTATTATTTTTTTAAAGCTGCATAGAACTTCTTTGTGTGCCTGTATCAGAGATTCTTCAATCAATGTCCTATGCTTGAATCTTTGGCTGGTTTCCATTATTTTGCAATTTCAAATAATGCTGCAAGAAAGAATTTTGTGCACATGGATTTTTGTATTTCTGGAAGTGGATCCACTTCCTTGGGCATTTAAGTTCCTAGAAGTAGGATTTCTGGGCAAGGGGTAAATGCATGTATAATTTTGTGTTTGTATTTGTATTGCCCAACTTCCCTCATTTTTTTTTTTTCCATTCCCACGGTGATGTATGAAGGTGTCTGTTTTCCTCATATTATTGCCAGAGGGTAACTTGATAAGCTTTTGAATTCTTGCCAATGTTATTGGTAAGAGATTTACTTCCATTAATTTCTCTTATTAAACATCTTTCAATATGTTTAAAGGCCATTTTTTATACCTCTTTTTGTAAATTGTCTGTGTTTTGTCATTTGCCCATTTTTCTATAGGCTTTTTTTCTTTCAGGTTTTATACATTATTTATAAATTAGGGATATTATCCCATCAACTGGAACGTAGGTTGCAAATATTTTCTTCTAGTTTATCATCTGTCTTTTGACTTTACTTATGCTGTTTTTTGGACATATCAAAATTTTTAAATTTTTAGTCCTTATATTTATCAATCTTTTTTTTTTACTGCATCTGGATTTTTAATTATAGTTAGAAAGACTTTTCTGATATCTGTGTTATAGAGGAATTTACTCATGTTTTCTTGCAGTACTTCTGTAATTTATTTACTTATTTATTTATTTTGATTTAATTTATTTTTTTAGTGGTACGTGGGCCTCCCACTGCCACGGCCTCTCCTGTTGCGGAGCACGGGCTCCGGACGCGCAGGCTCAGTGGCCACGGCTCACAGGCCCAGCTGCTCTGCGGCATGCGGGATCCTCCCGGACCTGGGCACGAACCCGCATCCCCCGCATCGGCAGGCAGACTCCCAACCACTGAGCCACCAGGTAAGCCCTGTAATTTATTTTTTACATTTAGATATCTGATCCATTTGGAGTTTATTCTGGTGTATGGTGTGAGAAATGGACTTAAATTTATCTTTTCTCAAATGGTTATCCAGTTGTCTCAACACCATTTATTAAAAAATAATTATATTTGCCCAGTGATGAGAGGTAACACATTTATCATATGCTAGACTGTTATATGCAGTTGGCTCCATTTCTGGATTTTCTATACTATACCATTGGTCTATCTATTCATGTGTCAATACCACACTTTTAATTATAGAGGCATTATAGTGTATTTTAATATCTGAAAGGGTTAAACCCTTTCTTGTCAGCTATTCTTGCATGTTTATTTTCCCATATGAACTTTGGGATTAACTTATCTACTTCCAAACAAAGCTCGTTGGGATTTTTCTTGAAATTGCAATATTTACTAAGGGAGAACTCACATATGGATGATGTTGAAACATCCTAACCAAGAATGGGGATGTCTTTCTATTTGTTCAAAACTACTATTGTGTCTTTTGGGAATGTTTTATAATTTTCTTCATATCGGTTTCAAACATTTATTACTAGGTTTATCATGAAATATTTTTTCTTTTTTGTTGCTATTGTAAATGGGGTTTTCTCATCCATTATATCTTCTAACTGGTTGTTATTTGTGTATATGAATGTTATTGATTCTTGCATGGTAAATTTATATCTTGCTATCTTTTGTAATTCTTTTATTGTTTGAGATAAATTTACCATTGATTCTCTAGGGCAGAAGTCAGCAAACATTTTATGTAAAGGACCAGAGAGTAAATATGTTAGACCCGATGGTCTAAAGGTCTCTGATGCAACTACTCAACCCTGCCATTGTAGTGCAAAAGCAGCCATAGACAAGTCACAAATGAGTAGACATAGCTGTGTTCCACTAAAACTTTATTTAAAACACAGATGAGGGGATGAATTTCACCTGTGGTCCATAGTTTGCTGACCCCTATTCTAGGGTTTTCCAGGTATATCACCATCTTATCTGTAAATAGATAGATTTACTTCTTATTTTCTTCTGCCTCATTGTTTCCAGTAGTCTAATTACACTGGATAGTAACTCCAGAGAATGTTAAATAACAGTGGAGATAGCAGGCAACTGTTGTTCCTGACTTTAGTGAGAATGCTGCTAGAGTTTCCTCATTTAGGAGCTGACTTTAGGAGTAAGGTTCATATATTTTGTCATGATGAAAAAATATCCATTCATTCTTGTAGCACAAATGAAACTATGAACAAAACTGCTCCAAGATGCTATCAGGGATATTAGGAAACAATTAATTGAGACCAAGAGAATAGAATAAATAGATCATAAGATGAAAATAAACAAAAATTTTAAACAAAACTATCAAAACCTTCTTAATGGTCATGGATTGGTAATCAAGTCAACTTTCCTATGTATAGCTTTCTTTAAAAAGATATATTTAATTGGCAATTTCTTAATTTGTTTAATGAATCTCATTATTTATTTTCTAATAATCCTGCTTTGATTATTAAAACCTCAAGTTAACAACTTTAAACAGAAATATTTGAATTCAAGTGGGTACCAACATTTATACACTACTGTGAATGGGTCTGTCTTCCTGTAACTATATTACAGAGGAAGGAACTGGGAAGAATATAGAAACAAAAAATAGAATAGGGAAAATTATACTGATTTTGTCACTAATTAGTCACAGAACATTGGCCAAGTCACTTCACCTCTCCTTAACTCAGTTTCTTCATCTGTAAATAAGGCCATGGGTCTAGATGTAAAGGTCCATTTATCTGTCAATGGACATTTAGGTTGCTTCCATGTCTTGCTATTGTAAATAGTGATGCAGTGAACATTGGCGTGCTTTTTGAATTATGGTGTTCTCTGGATATATGCCCAGGAGTGGGATTGCAGGATGATATGGTAGCTCTACTTTTAGTTTTTTAAAAACTAAATGCCCATTGACAGATGAATGGATAAAGAAGATGTGGTATATATACACAATGGAATATTACTCAGCCATAAAAAGAATGAAATTATATAATCTGCAGCAACATGGATGGACCTAGAGATTATCATATTAGGTGAAGTAAGACAGACAGAGAAAGACAAATATCATATGATATCATTTATATGTGGACTCTAAAAAAAGTGATACAAATGAACTTATATACAAAACAAATAGACCCACAGACATAGAAAACAAATTTATGGTTACCAAAGGAGAAAGAAGGGAGAGGGATAAATTAGGAGTTTGGGATTAACATACACATACTACTATATATAAAATAGATAATCAACAAGGACCTACTGTATAGCACAGGGAACTCTACTCAATATTCTGTAATAACCTATAAGGGAAAAGAATCTGAAAAAGAATAGATATAGATACATGAATAACTGAACCACTTGCTATACACCTGAAACTAGCACAACATTGTAAATCAGCTATACTTCAATTTAAAAAAAGCATTAGCATCAAAAAAAAGGTCCATTGTAGCTTTAGAATCTTCTGTTCATGCTTACCTTTTTATAGCTTTCCCCCCATAGTTATCATTATGATTTAAATCATCATCTTCTTGAACCTGTTTCACAAAGTAGGACCCAAGTAAATATAGGAATAGACATGAAGGCATAAAGTAAATAAAGTAAACTAAGTCAGTTGAATAAAGTAAAATACCTACATGTTGGTGGTATTTCTCTTTTTAATCAGTGCTAATTTTTAGGCTTTAAAAATTGTTCCACACAGTCAAGGATCATGAGCACACAATCAAGGATTATTAGACATCCAAGGAAAATCTCCTATGTGGAAGATAAAGGCATGATAGAAATAACAACTTGGGGAATTCCCTGGTGGTGCAGTGGTTAAGAGTCTGCCTACCAAAGCAGGGGACATGGGTTCAAGCCCTGGTCCACGAAGATCCCACATGCCACGGAGCAACTAAGCCCATGCGTCACAACTACGGAGCCTGGACTCTAGAGCCTGCAAGCCACAACTACTGTGCCTGTGTGCCACAACTACTGAAGCCCGCATGCCTAGAGCCTGTGCTCCACAACAAGAGAAGCCACTGCAGTGAGAAGCCCGCGCACCGCAATGAAGAGTAGCCCCCGCTTGCCGCAACTAGAGAAAAGCCTGCACGAGCAACGAAGACCCCATGCAGCCAAAAATAAATAAATTAAATAAATAAATTAAATAAATAAATTAAAAAAAAAGAAATAATAACTTGGAGAAAACAGAGTGTGCAGAGAGAAGACAACTTAAAAATAACTATCATTCGGGCTTCCCTGGTGGCGCAGTGGTTGGGAGTCTGCTTGCCGATGCAGGGGACGTGAGTTCGTGCCCTGGTCCGGGAGGATCCCACGTGCCGCAGAGCGGCTAGGCCCGTGAGCCATGGCCGCTGAGCCTGCGTGTCCGGAGCCTGTGCTCTGCGGCTGGAGAGGCCACAGCAGTGAGAGGCCCGCATACCACAAAACAAAAACAAAAACAACTATCATTCATAGTCTCAGAGAGATAAGAAATGATACCACAACCATCATGTAAGAATAAGAGTCTATAAAAGGAACATTCAGAGAACAGAGAACTTTTCACCATACTAATTCCATTCATATTATTCTGCTCCTTTTTGACACTTCTAAGGCATTTTTGCCTATGCTCATTTTTACATTAAATAAGTCACCTTACAGTTTTAAAGGTTTTATGTTTCAGTCCTTTTTCCCTAAAGATCACTGATAGGGCTTCCCTGGTGGCGCAGTGGTTGGGAGTCCGCCAGCCGGTGCAGGGGATACGGGTTCGTGCCCCGGTCTGGGAGGATCCCGTGTGCCGCGGAGAGGCTGGGCCCGTGAGCCATGGCCGCTGGGCCTGTGCGTCCGGAGCCTGTGCTCCGCGATGGGGGAGGCCACAATGGTGAGAGGCCCGCATACAGCAAAAAAAAAAAAAAAAAAAAAGATCACTGATAGATCTTTGAAACATTTTATGAATAGGCAATTGAGAAAACAGAGGAAGAATTAATTTAGATCTACAATTTTATTATAAGCCAATTTACATTTTTCTTATCTCACAATTTATCACTACACTATGCAGCTACACAGTTGACTGTTGAACAATGTGGGAGTTAGGGGCACTGACCCCCCTGCCCAGATGAAAATCAGTGCTGCTTTCTCTGCCTCAAAAACAAAGGAATTCCACAGCTAGCCGGGAGGGAGTCCGGGAAAACTCTGGAGCTGCCGAAGAGGCAAGAGACTTTTTCTTCCCTCTTGGTTTCCTGGTGCGCGAGGACAGGTGATTAAGAGCGCTGCTTAAAGGAGCTCCACAGACGGACGCGAGCCGCGGCTGAAAGCGCGGAGACCAGAGACGGGCGTGGGATGCTGGGGCTGCTGCTGCCACCGCCAAGAGGCCTGTGTGCGAGCACAGGTCACTGTCCACGCCGCCCTTCCGGGAGCCTGTGCAGCCTGTCACTGCTGGGGTCCCGGGATCCAGGGACGGCTTCCCTGGGAGAATGTACAGAGCGCCTTGGGCTAGTGCAACGTCACACCGGCCTCTGCCGCCGCAGGCTCGCCCCGCACTCCATGCCCCTCCCTCCCGCCCGGCCTGAGTGAGCCAGAGTCCCCGAAGAGGCTGCTCCTTTAACCCTGTCCTGTCTGAGCGAAGAACAGACGCCCTCCGGCGACCTACACGCAGAGGCGGGGCCAAATCCAAAGCTGAGACCCAGGAGCTGTGAGAACAAAGAAGAGAAAGGGAAACCTCTCCCAGCAGCCTCAGAAGCAGCGGATTAAAGCTCCACAATCAACTTGATGTACCCTGCATCTGTGGAATGCATGAATAGACAACAAATCATCCCAAATTGAGGAGCCAGGAGTCAGGGCTGTGCCTCTGAGGTGGGAGAGCCAACTTCAGGACACTGGTCCACAAGAGACCTCCCAGCTCCACATAATATCAAACGGCGAAAATCTTCCAGAGATCTCCATCTCAACACCAGCACTCAGCTTCACTCAACGACCAGCAAGCTACAATGCTGGACACCCTGTGCCAAACAACTAGCAAGACAGGAACACAACGCCACCCATTAGCAGAGAGGTGGCCTAAAATCATAAAAAGTCCGCAGACACCCCAAAACACACCACCAGACGTGGACCTGCCCACCAGAAAGACAAGGTCCAGCCTCATCCACCAGAACACAGGCACTAGTCCCCTCCACCAGGAAGCCTACACAACCCACTAAACCAACCTTAGCCACTGGGGACAGACACCGAAAACAACAGGAACTACGAACCTGCAGCCTGCAAAAAGGAGACCACAAACACAGTAACATAAGCAAAATGAGAAGACAGAAAAACACACAGCAGGAGAAGGAGCAAGATAAAAACCCACCAGACCTAACAAATGAAGAGGTAATAGGCAGTCTACCAGAAAAAGAATTCAGAATAATGATAGTAAAGATGATCCAAGATTCTATTTCCAAGAGCCAAAATCTTGGAAATAGAATAGACAAAATGCAAGAAACAGTTAACAAGGACCTAGAAGAACTAAAGATGAATCAAGCATCGATTAAAACCACAATAAATGAAATAAAAAATACTCTAGATGGGATCAATAGCAGAATAACTGAGGCAGAAGAACGGATAAGTGAGGTGGAAGATAAAATAGTGGAAATAACTGCTGCAGAGCAAAATAAAGAAAAAAGATGAAAAGAACAGAGGACAGTCTCAGAGACCTCTGGGAAAACATTAAACACATCAACATTCGAATTATAGGGGTTCCAGAAGAAGAAGAGAAAAAGCAAGGGACTGAGAAAATATTTGAAGAGATTATAGTTGAAAACTTCCCTAATATGGGAAAGGAAATAGTTAATCAAGTCCAGGAGGCACAGAGTCCCATACAGAATAAATCCAAGGAGAAATATGCCAAGACACATAGTAATCAAACTGTCAAAAATTAAACACAAAGAAATCATATTAAAAGCAGCAAGGCAAAAACAACAAATAACACACAAGGGAATCCCCATCAGGATAACAGCTGATCTCTCAGCAGAAACTCTACAAGCCAGAAGGGAGTGGCAGGACATAATTAAAGTGATGAAGGAGAGAAACCTGCAACCAAGATTACTCTACCCAGCAAGGATCTCATTCAGATTTGATGGAGAAATTAAAACGTTTACAGACAAGCAAAAGCTGAGAGAGTTCAGCACCACCAAACCAGCTTTACAACAAATGCTAAAGGAACTTCTCTAGGCAAGAAACACAACAGAAGGAAAAGACCTACAATAACGAACCCAAAACAATTAAGAAAATGGGAATAGGAACATACATATCGATAATTACCTTAAATGTAAATGGACTAAATGCTCCCACCAAAAGACACAGAGTGGCTGAATGGATACAAAAACAAGACCCATATATATGCTGTCTACAAGAGACCCACTTCAGACCGAGAGACACATACAGACTGAAAGTAAGGGGATGGAAAAAGATATTCCATGCAAATGGAAACCAAAAGAAAGCTGGAGTAGCAATTCTCATATCAGACAAAATAGACTTTAAAATAAAGACTACTAGAAGAGACAAAGAAGGACACTACATAATGATCAAGGGATCGATCCAAGAAGAAGATATACCAATTGTAAATATTTATGCACCCAACATAGGAGCACCTCAATACAGAAGGCAAACACTAACAGCCATAAAAGGAGAAATCGACAGTAACACAATCATAGTAGGGGACTTTAACACCCCACTTTCACCAATGGACAGATCATCCAAAATGAAAATAAATAAGGAAACACAAGCTTTAAATGATACATTAAACAAGATGGACTTAATTGATATTTATAGGACATTCCATCCAAAAACAACAGAATACACATTTTTCTCAAGTGCTCATAGAACATTCTCCAGGATAGATCATATCTTGGGTCACAAATCAAGCCTTGGTAAATTTAAGAAAATTGAAATTGTATCAAGTATCTTTTCCGACCACAATGCTATGAGACTAGATATCAATTACAGGAAAAGAGCTGTAAAAAACACAAACACATGGAGGCTAAACAATACACTACTTAATAACGAAGTGATCACTGAAGAAATCAAAGAGGAAATTAAAAAAATACCTAGAAACAAATGACAATGGAGACACGACGACCCAAAACCTATGGGATGCAGCAAAAGCAGTTCTAAGAGGGAAGTTTATAGCAATACAATCCCACCTTAAGAAACAGGAAACATCTGGAATAAACAACCTAACCTTGCACCTAAAGCAATTAGAGAAAGAAGAACAAAAACATCCCAAAGTTAGCAGAAGGAAAGAAATCATAAAAATCAGATCAGAAATAAATGAAAAAGAAATGAAGGAAACGATAGCAAAGATCAATAAAACTAAAAGCTGGTTCTTTGGGAAGATAAACAAAATTGATAAACCATTAGCCAGACTCATCAAGAAAAAAAGGGAGAAGACTCAAATCAATAGAATTAGAAATGAAAAAGGAGAAGTAACAACTGACACTGCAGAAATACAAAAGATCATGAGAGATTACTACAAGCAACTCTATGCCAATAAAATGGACAACCTGGAAGAAATGGACAAATTCTTAGAAGTGCACAACCTGCCAAGACTGAATCAGGAAGAAATAGAAAATATGAACAGACCAATCACAAGCACTGAAATTGAAACTGTGATAAAAAATCTTCCAACAAACAAAAGCCCAGGACCAGATCGCTTCACAGGCGAATTCTATCAAGCATTTAGAGAAGAGCTAACACCTATCCTTCTCAAACTCTTCCAAAATAGAGTAGAGGGAGGAACACTCCCAAACTCATTCTACGAGGCCACCATCACCTTGATACCAAAACCAGACAAGGATGTCACAAAGAAAGAAAACTACAGGCCAATATCACTGATGAACATAGATTGAAAAATCCTCAACAAAATACTAGCAAACAGAATCCAACAGCACATTAAAAGGATCATACACCATGATCAAGTGGGGTTTATTCCAGGAATGCAAGGATTCTTCAATATACACAAATCAATCAACGTGATACACCATATTAACAAACTGAAGGAGAAAAACCATATGATCATCTCAATAGATGCAGAGAAAGCTTTTGACAAAATTCAACACCCATTTATGATAAAAACCCTGCAGAAAGTAGGCAGAGAGGGAACTTTCCTCAACATAATAAAGGCCATATATGACAAACCCACAGCCAACATTGTCCTCAATGGTGAAAAACTGAAACCATTTCCACTAAGATCAGGAACAACACAAGGTTGCCCACTCTCACCACTCTTATTCAACCTAGTTTTGGAAGTTTTAGCCACATCAATCAGAGAAGAAAAGGAAATAAAAGGAATCCAAATCAGAAAAGAAGAAGTAAAGCTGTCACTGTTTGCAGATGACATGATACTATACATAGAGAATCCTAAAGATGCTACCAGAAAACTACTAGAGCTAATCAATGAATTTGGTAAAGTAGCAGGATACAAAATTAATGCACAGAAATCTCTGGCATTCCTATATACTAATGATGAAAAGTCTGAAAGTGAAATCAAGGAAACACTCCCATTTACCATTGCCACAAAAAGAATAAAATATCTAGGAATAAACCTACCTAAGGAGACAAAAGACCTGTATGCAGAAAATTATAAGACACTGATGAAAGAAGTTAAAGATGATACAAATAGATGGAGAGATGTACCATGTTCTTGGATTGGAAGAAACAATATTGTGGAAATGACTCTACTACCCAAAGCAATCTACAGATTCAATGCAATCCCTATCAAACTACCACTAGCATTTTTCACAGAACTAGAACAAAAAATTTCACAATTTGTATGGAAACACAAAAGACCCCAAATAGTCAAAGCAATCTTGAGAACGAAAAACAGAGCTGGAGGAATCAGGCTCCCTGACTTCAGACTATACTACAAAGCTACAGTAATGAAGACAGTGTGGTACTGGCACAAAAACAGAAAGATAGATCAATGGAACAGGATAGAATGCCCAGAGATAAACCCACGCACATATGGTCAACTTATCTTTGATAAAGGAGGCAGGAATGTACAGTGGAGAAAGGACAGCCTCTTCAATAAGTGGTGCTGGGAAAACTGGACAGGGACATGTAAAAGTATGAGATTAGATCACTCCCTAACACCATACACAAAAATAAGCTCAAAATGGATTAAAGACCTAAATGTAAGGCCAGACACTATCAAACTCTTAGAGGAAAACATAGGCAGAACACTCTATGACATAAATCACAGCAAGATCCTTTTGGACCCACCTCCTAGAGAAATGGAAATAAAGACAAAAATAAACACATGGGACCTAATGAAACTTCAAAGCTTTTGCACAGCAAAGGAAACCATAAACAAGACCAAAAGACAACCCTCAGAATGGGAGAAAATATTTGCAAATGAAGCAACTGACAAAGGATTAATCTCCAAAATTTATAAGCAGCTCATGCAGCTCAATAAGAAAAAAACAAACAACCCAATCCAAAAATGGGCAGAAGACCTAAATAGACATTTCTCCAAAGAAGATATACAGACTGCCAACAAACATATGAAAGGATGCTCAACATCTTTACTCATTAGAGAAATGCAAATCAAAACTACCATGAGATATCATCTCACACCAGTCAGAATGGCCATCATCAAAAAATCTAGAAACAATAAATGCTGGAGAGGGTGTGGAAAAAAGGGAACACTCTTGCTCTGCTGGTGGGAATGTGAATTGGTACAGCCACTATGGAGAACAGTATGGAGGTTCCTTAAAAAACTAAAAATAGTTCTACCATATGACCCAGCAATCCCACTACTGGGCATATACCCTGAGAAAACCATAATTCAAAAACAGTCATGTACCAAAATGTTCATAGCAGCCCTATTTACAATAGCCCGGAGATGGAAACAACCTAGGTGTCCATCATCGGATGAATGGATAAAGAAGATGTGGCACATATATACAATGGAATATTACTCAGCCATAAAAAGAAATGAAATTGAGCTATTTGTAATGAGGTGGATGGACCTAGAGTCTGTCATACAGAGTGAAGTAAGTCAGAAAGAGAAAGACAAATACTGTATGCTGACACATATATATGGAATTTAAGGAAAAAAATGTCATGAAGAACATAGGGGTAAGACAGGAATAAAGACACAGACCTACTAGAGAATAGACTTGAGGATATGGGGAGGGGAAAGGGTAAGCTGTGACAAAGTGAAAGAGCGGCATGGACATATATACACTACCAAACATAAGGTAGATAGCTAGTGGGAAGCAGCCGCATAGCACAGGGAGATCAGCTCGGTGCTTTGTGACCGCTTGGAGGGGTGGGATAGGGAGGGTGGGAGGGAGACGCAAGAGGGAGGGGATATGGGAACATATGTATATGTATAACTGATTAAATTTGTTATAAAGCAAAATAAAAAAAAATTTTCATAGTATGTTTTAAAAAATTTGGGATTTTTGCCAATCTGGTAGGTGAAAATTGCATTTTAGTGTAGTTTTATTTTGTATCACTTATCATGTGTGACAAAAAGCATCGTTTCATATTAATTTTAATTTTTTATTCTATGAACTATATTTCATATTATTAACCCATTTTCTATGTAGCTATGGTCTTTTTCTTACTGATTTGATGTACTTTTAGGAAAATGAACCACTAATCTATGAAATAAAGTGCAATTGTTTCCTACAGTTTTCTTTCTGCTCAGTTTATTGTGTTTTTTGTCATGAAGAGATTATTTTTAGTAGCCAAGCATCAATTATTTTCTTCTACGGTTTCTGGATTTTAACACTTGTAAAGGTCTTCCTCATGCCAAGTTTATAAGATAATTATTTCATGAATAATTATTTTATGTTTCCTTCCAATATTTTTATAGTTTCTTTAAATTTCTTTTTTCTTTTTATTCATTCTTTGATCAATTTGGAAATTATTCTCTTTATTTTGTTTGGAGTATGAGGTATGGATCCAATTCTTTTTATTGAGATGATGCAGGATTAAAGAAAAATAAGACTTGGTTTCTTCCCTTGTAATGGTTACTGCCATTTAAATAAATAAGCATTATAGGAGCTGTGACAGAAATCAGAACAGTGTGCATTGGGGACACCAAAGAGGACAAGAGAGTCCAGAAAAGGCTTCACAAGGGAATGTATCTCCAATACTTACTGATCAGAATTAATGCTCCTATATACTTCTGGAACTCTCTTTTATCTTGACTTCTCTGATTCTCATGTCTCTGCATTCCCATACTACCTTTTAAAGTATTCTCACTGTCCTGGCTCCTTTTCCTTCCTTTATCCTTAAAATGTAGGTGTTTCATAGGATTACACTCCACTTCTCAACTGCCTATTCTTCTTTTTAACTCTTATTCACTTCCAAGGATTCATCTGTTTTGTATATGGAAGACCTCTAAATCCATGTATATTTTTTCTAAATGTGTGTTTGAAACTCTTATTATATTTGGGATTTTATATTTATTTGATTATTTGTTTAGTATCTGTTCACCTACTAGACTGTTCTGGGTTAGGACTATTCTGTTTTTCTCACCTCTGGCCTCAGTTCCTGGCACATAGTAAGTCATTAACAAATATTTTCATATGAATAAATGTTTAGTACTGATCTTTTTTCCTATGAACTAGATCTTAATTTTCTGATTACCTACTGGGCATTTCCACTTGGCATTTCTCTTAACACTCCAAAATATTTGTTCAGGTTAACAAACATTTGCTGTGTGCCAACAGTATATAGGGCCTAAGGATATATCTATTCTAAAGAAACAAAAAGCACAATTGTGTGTGTGAGTGCTTTTAATCAGTATGACCTGCTCCATCAGTTTGGGGTAAAAGTCACATATCATTTCATATCATTTATTTTTCCAATTAATTGCTCAATTTAGGTCCTTATTAGGAAAACCTGCGTCTTACCCCTGAGGCTGCCTTTCTCACCTAATTCACCAAAAACCACAGGCAGTAATTTAGTCCAGAGAAATTAAAAGTTGTCTGTCTCCAGGTGAGAGGGAACTACTGCCGAAACTCTTTGGGTACTAGCTGCTGTGGCCATTGCCAGTTGGCCCTCCTCAGCATCCTTGCTCCCCTGTCATGTTGTCCTGGGTGCACAGCTTGTAGGGTGGCTGAAGCATGGACTCCCAAAGTTTTTCTACACTTGGATACTGTTCCCAAAGAACACGGGTATTCCTAGATGGCTGAATTTGGATGGCCTTCATGACTTAGCCAAGTACTGTGCTGGAACCAGCTCTCCTTGTGGCCATGAGGCTGTTTTTGAACTAGTTCACCAGCCCAGGCTTCCTATTTCCCCTGGGAGTTTCTCTTTAGGATCCCGAGCTTATGAGACAGGACTATCTCAGTCTATCAGAAGGTTCTAATAATATGGAACCTCAAAAGGAAAGAGGTTGACATCTCAGTCTTTCTTCCCAGAAGGCAATCCTAGGCAAATTTTCACATTACCAGTTTGGGCTAACTAGGGTTATTTGGAGGAATGGTCTTGTCCAGATGTCCTGTTACATACTTTCCCCAATCCAATGGGTACCAAACTCTCCTATAAACGCGTCAGTAAGAAGCGCTTCTCAAGTGTTTCTTTTCTAAGCAAAGATGAATTGTTCCTTGTGACCAGAGGTGTTTACCTTGTCAGAGAAATGATTGGCTGTTTCTCTTTAAAAATGTTTTAAGATCTGCCTCCCCGACACCCTACTATACATTAATAGAATTACATGTGAACATAAGTAGTACAAAGGGGGGAGTGATTAACTTTGCAGGGAGTGGGGGTGGCAGTGGGGGGAAGTGGTCAGAAAACAGTTTGGGGTAGGAGACCATGAAAGCTTCATCGTAAAGGATGTTAGGGCAGAACGGGATTGGTATTTCAGGTAGAAGGAATAGCATGCTCAAGGGAAAACCACAGAGGGGAATAGAAGTGCGTCCTGGGGCAGGGGTAGAATATACCTGCTGGAGGGGAAGAGTGCCAGGTTAGGAATTCAGAGAGGTAGGCAGAGCTTATATCATAACTGCCCTTCCGTAAGATGCTAAGGATCTTGGGGTCTATCTTGGTGATGAGGAACCAGTGAGGAATTTATTCATCTGCATCTCAATATCTTTCCTGACAAGCATGTGCCATTTCTGTGCCCCTACTCTCTGGTAAATATTATTATCCTCTCAGGCACTCAACCAGGAAATTTTGGAGTTAATAAAAATTTTTTCTTCCTACTAAGTAATGATCTCACCCATCCCCACCCAACTTGAATCCACAAAGTCCTTTCCTTCCTGTTTGCTCTGTGCTGCACTCTCTCAGATGCCCACAACATTTTACCTAGATTATTTCAGGAGTGTTCAAACTGGTTTCTCTACTTGATGTTTCGCTCCTTCAATCTGTCCTACACACTGCCACTAGCATGGTCTTCCTTAAATGATAGCTGAGGTCACTACCCTTCCCCCAAAGCTGCAATACTCCCTCTTACATGCAGAATAAAATCCCACCTGGTTAACTTAGTGTTTTAGATCTTCCATTAAACATTTCATCCTTTTCTCTCATTTCACACCCCTTCTTGAACCTCCGTCCACACCAGAGTTAATCACCTTCCTGAATCTGCTTTGTACCTTCTTGTCTCTGTAGCTTTGCTCCTATTATATCTTCTCCTAAAGCCCTTTTCTTCCATCCATTTTTCAAGGCCTGGCCCAAATCACATCAGCTGCATAACATATTACTCCAAAATTTAGTAGTTTAAAGCAACGACCAGCATTTATTATCTCCTACAGTTTGTGTGAGTCAGGAATTTAGGAGAGTCTTGGTTGAGTGTTCTGGCTTGGGATGGCTCATGAGGCTGCAGTCATCTGAGGCTTGACTGGGGATGGCAGATCTGCTTCCTAGGCTGGGAACCTGGTGCTGGTTCTTGGTAGGAGTCCTCAGTTCTTCCCTAGGGCTATTTGTTCTCTGCGCAGCTGGCTTCCCAAGCAGCAGCAATCTGAGAGACCAAGGCAGGAACCACGATGCCTTTTATGATCTGGTTTCAGAAGTACATACCATCACTTTTGCCATACTCTTTTGGTTACACAGACCAGTCCTAGCATGAGGGAGATTACACAAAGGCATAAATACCAGGAAGCAAGGATCATCTGGGACAGTGTTGGAGGCTGGCTGTCACAACATCTCTTCAAGAGGCTTTCTAGATTCCCTATCTCCATATGCCCCTCTCCTCCCTATTCCCAAAAGTTCAAATTCTTTAAAAATCAGAGCTCCTGAAGATCTCCCAATTAATTCACACTTAAAAAAATCATTTAACATTATAAAGTATAAATCCAAAAAATTGTTTTGGTTAATTATCAAAGGACACAGTGCTAAGGAACCTTCTCTAAAATCCTAGGTTGACAGAAACTTCATTGTTTGGAACTCATATTAGTGAGCAGAACATTCCTTTCTTGCCTGGGGGATTTATACCCTCCAGGTCACTTTGATTTAGAGAATTGGCTTCAATTTTCAGTGCGGGGGGGTTTGGACACAATACTCTACATTAATCTTAAATTTATCTTTCAAGAAAATAGAACCACTAGTCTGCTTCTCAAGCCAGGTCTGATATTAACCCCTTTACATACAGATCTGATTTGCTCTGAGCCTATTAACTACTGTTTTATTTAGAATCTACCTAAACTCTTCCCTTCCCCTGATACCATAATGATCCCCATTTCCTCCCTTTTTTGGAGACATACCCACAATTCCTCTGCTTCCTCTGCTGTGTGGTTTCCTTTGCTGCAGCGAGTTAATAAACCTAACTTTGTTGGGTTACAGGTTTGTCCCTGGTGGTCTTTATATGATGGGCTTATGAAGAACTAAAATTATTTGAGCTCATTATTAACTAATTTCATTTTTTAAGAATCACTCATGCTCCTTGAAGAAGGGTATCTTTTAGAATATCTTGCCCAATGAGTCATTCTTATCTTTCCTCTGAACTATAGTCTACTTCATAAATATATCTTTTCTTTGAAATATAATCTATTTACTAATTAGACATGTTTTGGACTAACCTTTCATGCCCTTCCTTCAGTGCTACAAACTCCAAGATGATACAGTCACTTTCTCCCAAGGTCCCTAACACTTTCACAGTACTATGCAATTTATTAGTGAATTAGTAACTTTCCTTCTTGTCTTACTGAGTGACTCTTGTAATCTTTATTAGGCAACTACCAATTTATATTGAGAAAACACCTAGGAAACCACTGTTTTGTGGGCTACTTTAAAGTGGGCTACTTTAATATGTGTATTATGCAAGGTTTTATGTACTTATTTTCTGACTGACACACTTGCTTTTTTCTCGTTTCCTCAACTAAAGACAGGGACTCGCTAGTCACTGTACATACCCGAGTCTAAATGCTAAGGATAAGAAATTCTGTATCATAGGGCCTGACAGAAGAATGCTGTAATCTGTAATGCCCTTCTGATTCTGAGAGTAAGGCCAGCATTAATACAATGCACTCTTGTTATGTCTGAATGTCCCTCTGCAAAGAACAGTGTTTCTCAAACTTTTTGTTTGATCAGATCCACATTAAGAAATACTTTTTTTTTTTTTTTTTTTTTTTTCTGTACGCGGGCCTCTCACTGCTGTGGCCTCTCCCGTTGCGCAGCACAGGCTCCGGACGCGCAGGCTCAGCACCCATGGCTCACGGGCCCAGCCGCTCCGCAGCATGTGGGATCTTTCCGGACCGGGACACGAACCCGTGTCCCCTGCGTCGGCAGGAGGACTCTCAACCACTGCGCCACCAGGGAAGCCCAAGAAATACATTTTGTATCACCCCTCGGGACACATAGATATAAAAGACTGGTATAAAAATTTCTCAAAACAACTCCTTTACATGTAATGCACTCTGAGATTGTTCTATTGTGTTCTATTCTTCTAGATTTCATTTTAAAAAAAAGTGGTGGTCTCCATCTATCAAACCGATAACACAATCCCCTAGAGATTATAATCGATGGTTTAGAAAACACCGCCTTGGCAAAAGGTTTTTGATTTGTAGTCATTCTTTCCACATTTCCGTACACCTCGGAGAGTTCCCCACAGCTGTTTTCATCTAAAGGATTACTGTGCCCTCAGTTTTGTGTAAATGCTCTGTGACGGGGCCGTTTCCCTTCTTCCTGGCTCCTTTAAGAGGGTGGTAACGGCCCATACTGGAGGTGGAGTGGCAGGTCCCACCAATCCCCCGGCGCAGGCCAGGCCCGCTTTTCCAGTTCGTGTGAAAGCCTGCGCGTGTGTGCGCGCGGAGGTGGGGGGTAGGGGTGAGCCAGTGGCGACACACTGACCCAGCAGTAGCCAGGAGCAGCAGAGGGAGACCCAGGGCCGTTTCCGAGCCCGCGTTCTCGGAGACACTGCGAAGGTCCACGCGTGCGCAGAGCGCGTCCCGGGACCTTTCCGGCCTCCGTGGCGCCCGCGCGCGTTCCCCACGAGCTAAAGGCCGAGGTGGGCTCCGGCGCGCGGCCGGTGCGGCGGCGCGCGCCAGGGGGCGGTCCTGCGCGGCCGGCACTGCCCGCCCCCCGCGCGCTCCTCTCCTCCCAGTCTCCCCCGCGCTTCCTGCAGTACGGTAGTCGCCGCCGCGTCCCCGTGCCTGTCCCCGTCTCGCTAGCACAGGCTGTGCCATGGCGGCCTTCAGCAAGTACCTGACCGTGCGAAACTCCTCGCTGGCGGGGGCCGCGCTCCTGCTGCTTTGCCTGCTCCACAAGCGACGCCGCGCCCTCGGCCTGCACGGGTAAGAAGGCCCGTGGCCGCGCCGCCTTCCCGGGCCCGAACGTGAGCTCCCCGCGTTCTCTTCTTCTTCGTCCGGCGGACGAGTCCCTTTGCCCCGCGGGGTCAAGCGGAGAGGGGGCCGGCTGCGGCCGCTGCCAGGCTCCAATGTCAGGATGTCCGGTGTCCCCGCGGCGCGGGCGTCCCCCGTGCTCCCTGCGCTCCGCCGGCCTGTCCGGCTGCTCACTCTGCCCCCGGGTGTGCGAATCTTTTTCCTGCGCCCGCTAGCAAACCCGTGCCTCTGCCCCAAGGCCGTCGCCCCTGATGTCCTCCTCTTTTTTGCATCAACTTTATGGGTGTATTCTTGTTTTGCCATCTCATCTCCTGACAGACCGTGGATTTGCTTTGTGGACGTGTATGTGTGATTTGAGGATGGGGATTGGACTCACCAGGCTGGCGGCTGTTGTCTAAGTCATTGGATGAGTGAGATTTGGCACGATTCCTTAGTAGTTGCTGGTGAAAGTCGCGAGGATGGTTCGTGTGAACTATCCTGGGTCCATTTGGCAAAGTTGCTTTCTAAAGTGGTGTCCCCTTCGAGTTGGCCAGTGAACGCCCTAGCATTTCATCGGAAAAGCTGAATCGGTTCCGAGGTATTTGGAGGGCAAGGTTCGTTTTCCCTGACTCCCAGGTGGAACGTGAAAGTGTGTTCTAGATAAGGGTCCAGATCCCTTTTGATGATATGCCGCTGCTTCTCCCTCGAGAATTTTAATGTTTAAATTTAACTTTGGGAGATTATAAGATTAGAGAAGGAAGAGAGAGAATTGAGTTACTGTTGTGGCGTTACAAGACATTTTTTATTTGCTGGGAGTCACTTTCATTCAGCAAATGAGTGAGAAAAGGCTACTTCCAAAGCATTCTTGCTACTATTGGATATTTCATATTAAATCTTAGCATAGTGCTTTCATCCATTTTACTTCATTTCTTTGGGCAGGTACTGTTGCCTTCTGTTCTGATTTGCCTAATATATCTTATTAGTAGTAGATTTTGGACTAAAACACTGACAAGTGGCCTTCCTTCCCATGAAGTTCTTACTAACCTTCCCCTGGCTTCTTTATCTTATTAGTCTGGAGCAGCGGTCTTTCTTTTCCTTCCTAAATCTGCTTAACAAAGTTGAAAATGATTTGCTTCTTTGTCAGGACAGTACAGTACCTATTCACTTTTCCTCTCTTCAGTTTGCTTTTAAAATGATTTATTCTGGAAAATATAAACAAAATTTTCTGTTAGATTGTGTGCTTTCTGATCTCCCAGTTGCAAATGGAAGTTATTTGTTATCTGGGAATATGCCAATAGAAAATGCTGAATGCTATAAAATAACTTTGAATGACATTTTTGCAGAGAAGTGTTTTAGTGCATAGAACAGGTGTTTTAGTATGGGAGAGGGGGATTTGAGGACAGCCCTAACAGCTCTGGCTTGCTTTTATGATTTTTTTAATTAAAAACTTTGTTTTATTGGAGTATTACATACTTGTAGAAAAATACACATAAGTGTAGAGCTTGAAGAGTTTTCACAAGTAGAACTCACTCATGTAATCATCACCCTCATCTGCACCCAGATAAAAATATTATCAGCAACCCAGAAGCTCTTTTCAAGTCCCTTCCAGTCACAGCTAAAGTAGTTACTGATTAATAAGGCCATAGATTATTGAGCGAGGGAAATTTTAAACATAATCTAATGGGAAATAGTAGCAATAATAGCAAGATGGTATAATGCAATCAGTTTTATTAAATAATTTAAGTGTTTATTCATTATTATGTAAAATGCTTTACAAACCTCTTTTTGAGAAACTGTGTAAACTTTTGGGGGGATTAAATTATGCAACTGTTAATTTACTGAACAAAAGATTGTTGTTAATCTTTTGCACTGGCAGTAGTGAGGAAAATCTTTATTTTACACATAGTTTGTGGGAGGAGAATGCAAATTATGAGCAGATAAGCATGTTTAAATTACTGAGGTAAAATGGTTGAATTACTATAAAACCATTAAGAATGGTGTCAAATCTATCTTTGTAGATAATATACTTCCATAATCATTTGGATATCTTTCAGCTGCTATCTTTGGCATCATAGTTTGAAGATCAGAAAATTCTAACTTTATATTTTACTGGCTTTTCGGGTAGCTTTGGTAACAGGGCTAATTAATTTTACTATCTAGTGCCTAATTAAGGAACCTGTGACTGCTTGACCTTTATTTGTCTATGCTATTGACAGTATATTTGTCTTAGAAGATATTCCTTAGAACCAGATAGTTAATAAAGATAATAAAATCACTTTAAAAGTTACAGTGTCATTTTATTCCAGACATTGGGAGAATGAGTAATTTAATGTTCTGAGTAAGTTTTTAGTTACATATGATTTGACTGGGTGAAATTTACTTTTTATTATGGAAAATTTTACACATATTCAAAGTAAGCAGAATAATGTAATGGACCTCCTATACACTTCACACAAGAAGTACCATTAACATTTTACCATTCTTGTTTCTTATAGCTCCTTGCTCCCCACCCCTTATTTTTACAGATTTTTAGGTAAAATTTATATATATTGAACTGTACACATCTTGTACATTTTTAAAATAAATGGATACAATAGTATAACACATCCCTTTCATAAATTAGAACATTTTCATCTCCCCAGAAAGTTCTCTTGTATTCATTCTACATGACCACCATACTAACCTTTTTCACCCTAGTTTTGCTTAATCGTACATCTTATTTTGTTTATTATTTATATGGGGAATAGTGGAATCTTTTTACTCATGGATAAAGGAGACCATGTATTTCAGTTCAAAGGAAGTATCTGTTTCAGAATGTTGTATTACTAGGTGCTATGGGTTGGAGAGGTGTGTGTGTGTTACACATACATTAAAGAAATATATGACATCTTTAAGTGTGAATTAGTTAAAAATGTAAGATGATGACAATGCAGTGTACAGACAGTCATATTAAAAATTTTGAGAAAGAAGAGATTAATGTGTTTGGGAAGAGTTAGGGAAGGTTTTATGAAGGATGTGAGCTAAGCCTAGAAAGAGGGTAGGAATGAATAACTGGAGATAAATTGAATGTCAGTAGCAGCCTTTATCAGATTTTTGTTGCCTTTTATGGGAGGAAGAAGCTTGGTGGTACTCTTTCAGTCCAAACACAAATATAATCATGTTATTTCTTCATTAAAATCTTTGAGCTATTCTAAACTACAAAATTCTTAGCATGAGTGAATGATGTTCATGATCTGGTCCTTTGCTACTTCTAGTCAGCCAGCCATATGGAATTAACACACTCTGAGTAGGAGAGGCTCTGCCCAGCCGTTGCCCTCTTATTGTAATCACTGTCATCCCCACCACTTCTTCCCACCCTCTGATGTTTATTTTCCTTCAAGACTCAGTTCAGTTAGCACTTTCGTGTCTTTTCCTTATCTCCAAACTGATGTTGTTGTCCTCTGCTCTCAGGCTGCTCTAAGCATTCCCCTACTCAAGTTACCACTCTGTATGGTAGTTTATTTTCTTGGCTTCTACCTGCATCAGACTGTGAGTTTCTGGAGGGCATGGACTGAGTCATCTTTAAATTCCTAGTTTGCACATGTCATAGGATAAACATTCAGTAAGTATTTATAGGGTGGACAAATGATGTAGAATAGTTGAAGAATTTTTAAGGGTAATTGTCTGACAGGCAGTTGGAGATGGGGTACTAGTTCAAACATGAGTAAAGGCATTATCTTCAGATAAGTGATAGTTGTGTACCTGAGATTATATAACAGGAACTGGGGGTAGGAAATCAGTGGGCCAGTATTAGAAGGCAGGGAAGAGACCAGTCTACATTGCCAAACTATTTTATGATCTTAATAAAACCAAACAAAGAACAAAAACAGAACAAAGCAGTTTTCTTTCTCTTCCCATGAATGCTTGTCAAAGTTCAGATTTCTCTTCCTGGATTTCAGAACCTTCCTTTATCTGGTCTCACCTTACCTGGCTAATCTTTTATTCCATTGCCTGCCAGTGACTACTCTCTGTTCCAAATAGGCCAGTTTCTGCACTGTTTTCTGAACAGGCCACACTCATTCCTGGCTTTGGAGCCTTATTCATGATATTAGCCATACCTGGAATATCTATCTCTTCCTGTATCCTCTGTTGTTCAACTCTTATCCTTTAAGGGTTACATCAAGGTCACCTTTTCCATGAAGTAATTTTAAACAACCCCTTTTTAATCTTATGAACCATGTATTTAGGTACTTTTCTCTTTTCATCTATTAATTGTTTGACTGGGTATGATCTAGTTGTTAGCCATCAGAGTGTAGCCATGTCCACCAGCTTATGGGGTCCTCCTTCGTCCTTTTTCAAATCCCCAATCTATAGATGGTAGGAATAACCAAATATTTTTGGAGAGTTTCAGGGAGCTTTTGTTTCTCTTAGTCATGCCTTACTTCTATGCTTCTGCTCTATTTTAGATCCCACTTGTATGTTGTCTCTTGAGCCTGTCATTTTGGTATCTGCCTTGATTCCTCCAAAGCATCAGTCACAAAGCAGGTATTTGTAGTAGAGCTTTACTGAAAATTTGGGAGTAGTGGCAGGGATTATATTGCAACATAGGGAACAGCTTAAAGTGGAGAAGTTCTTTTATTTACAAGTTTCTTTTCTTTTTTTTTTTTTAAACACAAAGGTGCTTTATTTCAAGTCCACGCCATCTAAATCTACTTGAGTACAGTAACCGGGACCGGAGAGGGGACGTATTAGAACCTAAACAATGACATTTATAAGTTTCTTGTACATTCCCACTGTTGGAAATTTGTTGGCTATTTTCCCCTGAGACTCAGCCCTGTGGCCTGTTGCTGGGTCTTTTCTGTACCCCTTGGATGTTTCCATATCTCTAGCTTCTATTCTACTCCCTGTACTCTCTCCCCACTAACCTCCCTACAGCTTTCCTGCATACTGAATTCAACTTTCCTTCTTGAGATCTGCTCCTTTCATATCAAGCTTTAGAAGGGGCTGGCTTCACTTTTCTCAGTTTCACGGGCTCACTGAATGTTCTGCAAAGTACAGGCGTGTGTCAGGTGAGGGGCTGGAGTTGAATGAGACTCTTAGGATGAACCATGAGTGGATGTTGTAGGGTTCATCACCAAATGGATCCTCAGAATAAAAAGGAGATGCTTAAGCAGCTATAGGTAAAGAAGGCCTTAAAGGATTTGCCAGGAAAAGCAGCTCTATACAGAAACCAACTGATGCAGGTCATGTTCTCAGAACTGTGCAGCTGTCTGTGGTATGCTGGGGGTAACTGGGTACTGACTGTTTAATTATTATAATTAAACTTCTCAGCTTTGGGCACATTAGCATCATTGGCCAGGCATTCCATTTTAGGGCTTTTGCAGTTGCTATTCCCCTGCCTGGAATTCTCTTTCCCCATACATCCTCATTGTGTTCCCTCCCATTTTTCTTAGAGCTGTGGTTACTGTTTGTTTAAATAACAATTTTTTTCTTGCTACAAATGTAAATGTTGTCTCCTGAAGTATATTATGAGCTCTTTAGGAGCCAGGCCCCTTCTATATGCATGGGTAAAGCAAGTCTTAGAAATTTATAAAAATAGTATCATTATTTTATGACCTGCTTTTGACACTTAACAATAGAGTAGAAACACTAAAGACAATATTAAGAAATTAAAAATCATGTACTTTGGTGTACAACAGACACTAACACAGTATTGTGAAGCAGTTATACTCCAATAAAGATCTATTAAAAAATCATGCATGTCATCACCATAACACACATATTGTTTTATTTTTATTACCTTTTATTATTTATATGCATATATTTTTACACAGTTATATACATGGTTTGCTATTTTCATTTAAAGCATAGACATCATTCCTGTGTTTCTACATGAACCTCATTACTATATTTTAAAAGAAATACATACATACTCCTTTGTGTGACTATATCATAATTTATTTTACCCTTAAATATTTGGTATCTAGATTGCTTCTGTAATTTTTACAGATAATACTATGTGTGTTTGTGAGTGAACATTTCTGTTTCTGCTGAGTTATTTCCTTGGAATAAATTGCCAGAATTAGGATTAATGAATGAAGGTTATAAGCTTTCTTTAGTGTTTGTGGAAAAGGAAAACATAAACATTCTGGAGCTACACAAGTTCCACATATTACTTTTTAAGAATTGTGCCATAGAATACTATGAATGGGTGCTAATTTAATTCTCTAATCATCATTAAGGGATGTTTGAATTTTTTTGGAGGGGGAACTACTTTAGAGATGTAAAATAATGTTTCAGGATTATTTTATTTTCCAAGAATGCATATTTTTATATGCAGAAACCTGTCTTTATTATGGAGGCACTCAGCATAGTATAAAACATGGTCTTTGGTGTTAGATATGGGTTCAGGTTTTTATTCAACCATCTGCTAGACCTGTGATCTTGGTCAATTTACTCAGCCTCTTTGAGCCTCAGTTTTCTCATCTGTAGAACAGGGATAATAGTATTTACTTAATCAGTATTTGTGAGGATTAAATGAGAAAATGTCCTAACTCAGTAGCTGGAACAAAGGTCGGTAAAAAGAAGATAGCTTTAGCTTTCCCTGTGCTTACCAAAGGACAGCAAAACATCCCATTGTTATGTACTCAGTAACTATTGAGCCTTCATAAAAATTTCCTCAAATATGCCCACGAAAATCTCCCTAAAGAAACCTTTCGAATTGATAGACTCATTCAGAGTTGGAAAGTATTTAAGTTACTTTTATGTGACATGGTTTCAGTCCTCTGTTTTTTTTTCAGTTGTTGCTTCCTGAATATGATACTCTATTTCTCCACCCCTTAAAGGGAGGTGTGAAACTGAATTCATTATTCTAAGTGTGGTCTAACTGACAGAGTGGAGTGGGCTGTTACCTGCTTTGTAAATCCAAAACTTTTGTTAAAATAGGTGAGGTTACATTCATTTTTGTGACAGTCAGTATTCTTCACTCATATTTTAGCTTGCACAATTGTTTTCCCTTCCTTTCCCCTTCTTAGCTTGCTGTGTTTGATTTTTTTTTTTTAAACCTGGGTGTGGGTATTTACAACTTATCTTTGGGCACATCACTTTCTCCTAAATTTTTTTTTCATCATGCACATTTAAAAAAAATTTATTGGAGTATAGTTGCTTTGCAATGTTGTGTTAGTTTCTATTGTACAGCAAAGCGAATCAGCTATACATATACATATATCCCCTCTTTTTTGGATTTCCTTCCCATTTAGGTCACCACAGACATTGAGTAGAGTTCCCTGTGCTATACAGTAGATCCTGCACATTTAATTAGTATCCTTTCTGTATATTTTGTCAATAAGTTATTGGACAGGACTAAGTATAGAACAATGTATTTATGTCACTATAGCCTTTCTTTTAAATGATACCTTTTGGGGGTTGTATTGGTTCTCATCTTTAACTTACCTGGTACCTTTTCACACCTTTCCTTCTGGTGATATTTTGCACTCGGACAGTAGGGCTAGGCGTTTGATCCATACTGGGCCAGTCAGAATCCTTCCTCCTCTGCGATGTTTCTGCTGTGGAGTCAGTGGGGAATGGTCTTCCTTTTTCGGTCATGGATGATGAATATCACCACCTTCTAATCTGTTGCAATAAAATATAAACTGGAATTATTATTATTATTATTTTATTGGCCTCACCACGCAGCTTGCAGGATCTTAGTTCTCTGACCAGGGATTGAGCCCATGCCCACTGCAGTGGAAGCGTGGAGTCCTAACCATTGGACTCCCAGGGAATTCCCTAAACTGGAGTTATGAAGAAGAAAGATAGGCGCTCTTTATAATTTTCTTTAGAGTTATATATGGCAAATTAAATTTTATGCAAAATGGGTACTGTATTTCCCTATTGTTATTTTTTTTGGAGTGATTTTTTTACAGAATGTTAGAGTTGTTTATAAATGACATTTGTAGTCATTTCTACAAAAAATTAGACATAAGGCCCTTGCTTAAGAATATGGCTTTTATCATAACATTCTTTTTATGAGGAAATAACTTTTGTTTTAGGCATCTCTTTTAAGAATATAGCCTTCCATAAGCATTAGGATAAAATGGTCTGGATAACTGATGGTTGTGTGTTTTTTTAAAAAAAACATGCATTTGTTGTTTGGCTAATTAGCAGTCCTGAATGACTGCAATTAAATTAATAAAGTATAAAATTGAAAATAAAGCTCATCAAAGCATTCAGCTAATTTGGAATCTGTGAATAGACGCAACAATCTCACATACCACTGTAATGGTACCATAATAATAGACATAAACATGGGTTGTATGATTTACTCTCTGCTGAAGAAGTTATTGGCATTAATTTAGTGCCAGTAGTTATCTGTTGGCATTGAAAATAAATGTACTATGTGGAATGAGGCAGCTTCTCTAGGTAAATCATAATTTGGTTATTTAATCAGCATACTGTGTCTGTAGGTCACTACATGTCGCTATTTAAAACATTTACACTTTCATAAACCTATGAAGTAAGCAACAAGACACATAGTGTCTCCTCAGAAGGAAAAAGTATGGTCCTATAAATTTATCATACTTTAGTGAGTAGGACTTTTTTACATTTCAGCTTCTCTGAAATTAGGATGCAATTTACAGCTGACGCATCTTAGCTTTGATTAATATGGTATTGGCATATTGTTACATTTCCTTTTTACTATGCATGTTTTTAATTTGCTTATCAAAATGCTTCATGGTAATTTACATCAAACTCAATCTTCTGACTCCATATTCAGTGTTACTGTCATTCTTTCTTCATTATATCTTAGAGGTTAACTTAAGTTAACTTAAGTTGAGGTAGAATCAGATCTTTTCCTCATTCCAGAACAAGGACTGGAGGAAGTAGGGTGGCATGGGAATCAACGAACCACTCAAAGAAAGGGACCCAAAGATCATGCACTAACTCATAAAACATCTCGTGCCTGCTACGTGTCAGATGCTGGGTTTATAGAGATGAAAAAAAGGTCCTATTCTCGAGAGTTGAGGGGTACGATACAAGTCTGTACCTTCATTCAACATTTAGTGCTAGGTGCTGAGGACACACAGTAGTGAATGAGAGTAGGTCTGTTTCCTAGATGGATCCTGTAGTGAGAGAAGACAGCCCATTTCATTTTAGTTTTGTATTGGGCACTTGGGAAGATTAAAAATTAAATCAGGCAAGATTTTTGCTGTTAAGAAACCCACAGACCATTAAAAGAGAGAATCCTGTGTCTGGACATTTCACACCAAATTTCTAGTTAAGAAAAGAAACTCCTGGTATATTTTATTTAAAATATTATTCTCTATTTACCTGTGATACAATTTTGTTGCATCAGGAAATTAGATTTAAGGTGTTTTCAACTATGGTATTCATTTTCTTTCCCCTGCAGTAATGCCCAAGATGTGTTGTTTAGTAAAGCAGTGGAGGCACGGGGGGAGGCAAGTGTAGGACAGAATCAATGAAATGATCCCATTTTTAACGAAAGTATCAGATAATTTCCAATTTAACTATTGATGAGTGAATGCATTTCTCTCTGTATTTTATCACTGGTTCAACAAAATAGCTACTTCCCCTTACTTCATTGAAGAAAATTTCAATGTGGAAGGAAATACAATGTTTATCCAGTACATTCTATTGAATGCTTCTTGTATGTCTCTAAGCTAGGCATTGAGATACCAAATTGATGAACATTATTTCTAACCCCTGTCTTGTGGAAACACAAATACATAGAAAAGTTGTACAAGTCAGTATGACTAGACCTGTGGTCTAATAATAATTCTGTGGGAGGGAGCGCTGAATTGGGAATGTTTGATTGTTTTGGTTGTTACCTGGGGAGGTTTCACTTTTGTGCCTGATCTTAAGAGATAAGGCGTAAAAGGCATTCTAGGTAGAGAAAATAGCATGAGCAAGGCATGGCGTTAGTGGAGTTATGATTTGAGAAGAAGGGACTGCAAAGACATGAAGCTGGTAACCTTACTATTAACTATTTATTGAGCACTTGCCATATTATAGGTTCTAAATATTTTACATTTATTCCTCACAACAGTCTTTTGAGATAGTTGTTTTTTTATCTTTATTTTATCGATGAGTAATCAGAAAGGTAAAAATGGTACCTGATTATAAGAGTTCTTACGTTTGAATTAGCCAGGTGGAGGGTAAAAGACAGAATAAAACATTTTTATCAGATCCTTCAGATAGATTTGTAACCAAGCAAGGCCTCATGCGCCCATGGACAGAAAGCCAAACTCTTGACAGCAGGTGTTTTCAGCAAAGTAAGGGTTTATTGCACGGCACCAAGCAAGAGAGTGAGAGACAAGCTTCAGATCCACTCCATCTTGGTCTTTGAGTTAGGGATTTTTTTTTTTTTAAAGGGGAAAAACAAAGGCTGGGACTAATCATCATCTTGTGACATTTCTTCATCATAGTTTCGGGAGTTGGAATGTTCTGGTTTATGAGGCTCAGACCAGGTGGTCCGTGGCTTGGGGGTCCATTAGCTCATCTTGCCCTGGAGAAACAACCTGGGTTTGTATGTTAATGATGATATATATAATAGCAATTTTAGTACATTAACGATGTTATCAACAATAGCAGTTTTCATCATCTGACTCTGGTTGATTAGTCTTCAGTTAGCACAGGATTGAGGTCAGAGGGGACAAAAAAGGCAATAAAGAATTGGATAGAGAGAGTAATCATAAACTCAGTGAGGGAACTCGGTTTCAGATTCAAAAGAACAGTCAAGAATCATTCAGGGGCTAAGAAAAAGACTTATGTTAAATTCAAAGTTATGTTAATTGTTAGATTAACAATTTTATTGTATATTAATTTTAAAATATAGTCATGGTGAAATACTCTTAAGATTTTAAAAACATTTTTATTGTATATTATACAGCAAATATAGAAAAGTGCATAAAACACATATATAAATTAATGACTTTTTTTGTAACTGCCACCCAGGTCAAGAAATATCTTTGCCATCCACCCAGAAGCCACATGCCCCTTCCCAGTCACAGCCCCTTCCCTGTACTATCCTGACTTCTATAGTAATTACATTGTGGCATTTCTTTATAATTTTATCACCCAAAGGTGCGCTCCTGAGCACTATAATTCAGATGTGTTTGTAGGATTTTTTGTTCAAGTCTCTCTTAATCTATGAGTCTGCATGCCATTTCTCTTTCCCCTTTGTTATAGTTTATTTGTTGAAGCAACCAGGTGTTTTCACCTATACATATTCTGTAATTTGGATTATGCCAGTTGCATAATTTTTCTTCATTCTCTGTATTTCCTGTAAATTGCTAGTTGGATCTAAAAGCTTGATCAAGTTTAGATTTTGTTTTTATTTTTTGGACAAGAATGCTTCCTAGGTGTTGATGTGGTATACTCTCTGTCATGAGGTATATAATGTCTGATGGTTTCTTTTTGTGATTTGAGCAGCCACTGATATTTGATACCTAGAACGATGAGTTTATTAGGTCTTACAAAATGGTGATATTTGAATTCGGTTATTACTTCATTTATAAGGTGGAATGCTTCTGTAAAAAGGAAGTTTTCTTCATCTGTTTGGTTCCCCAGTGGTACAGTTCAGTTAGGAAAGGCAGGATGGATATTTGCTTCTTCATTATACATCAGTTTCTTGTTATTCTCTGGAGGTGACCGATGAATTCTTCTTAAGTGTCATTATGAACCTAATGATTCACTACTTGTAAATAAGTAGTTAATGCTCTGTTATAGATGCTTTGGAGGAACCTTTATGAATGCAGTGAATCTTATAAAAATATGAAATGTGCCTCAGTTATCAACTCTTGCATTGGTTTTATTTCTATTTAAATTTTAGAATCAGCAAGTTGGGATTTTGATGAGGATTTCATCTAATTTATAGATTAATTTCTAAAATTGGTTATAGTGCCCTTTTTTGTTGATCAATCTTGCCATGAGTTTGTAACATGTGTCAATTTTTTTAAAAATCTGACTTTCAGTTTTGCTTACCTCTGTTGAGTGTCTTTTATTTCATTTTATTTGCTTTTATCTGTATTCTTTTATTCTTTATACTTCAGTTAATTTTGTTCTTTTTCTAATGTTCACATAGATGATGAATTTTCAGTCTTTTCTAATGTATTCGTTTAAGGTTATTTAAGTTCACTAAGCACTGTTTAGTTGCATCCCACAGTTTTTTTGATACGTAAACTCTTATGTTGTAAACATATCATTTGATATGTATATCATTCGTTTCAAATATTTTAAAAATTCCTTTGACCCATGACTTTTCACAAACCAAAGCGAATCTCTTTATTTATGTCAGTTACCTATTGTTGTGTAACAAACCACCCCAACAGTTATTTTCCCCCCTTATTTCTATGGATGGCTGGGTAGTTCCTTTGCTTGTTTTGTTTGGGTTCCCTTATGAGGAACCCAGTAGAGGATTGGCTGCACTGGAAGGTTCATATCTGGTAGTTGGTGCTGGCTGGTGGCTGGATGCCTTGATTTTCATCTAAGTGACTATATCATTCAGTAGGCTGTACCAGTTCCTCACATGGTGGTCTCAGGTCAGCCTTCCAAGAAGCCAGGGTGAAAGCAGAAAGGCTTCTACCCATTCTGTTGGCTAGAGCAAGTCACAAGCCTGGCCCAGATTCAAGGGTGGGAAAAAAGATTCCTCCTTTTTAGGAATTTGTCTCAGTATTTAGTATACTAGAATTTCAAAACATTTGGGAATTTTTCTTGTATTTTTCTTTTTGCTGTTGATTACCAGCATAATTGCTTTGTGGTTAGAGTATTGATTTTTTTCCTCATTTTATTTTTAACTCTTTTAGTTGTTTGGAAGTTATTCTCTATATAATTTTTTTTTTAATTTTACTGGTTACCCTAGAAATTTTGCCATCTGTTTACCTTTTCAAGTCTAAATATTAATCAATAAGAAATACTTCATCATTCTCCCAGGCAGTAAAAGGACTTCAGAGCAGTGACCCCATTAACTTTTCCTCCTTATTTAGATGCATTTGTTGTGGGTTTTTTTTTAGTACTATAAGACATTATTATTATTGTTTTATATAATATTTACTTAGAGTTAGTTATATATTTAACCACATTCTTTGCTTTCCATTCCTTCTTGCAATCTATACCTTTCAACTGAGATCAACCCTCCTCTCCCCCATAATATGTCCTTTATAAATTTCTTTAGTACAAGTCTGCTGATGATGAACCCTCTCCATGTTGCCAGGGAATGTCTTTATTTGCCTTCATTCATGTAAGTGTCTTTTTTCCTGAATGTTTAATTCTAGATTGGCAGTAATTTTCTTTTTGTACATTGAAGATTTGATGCCACTATATTCTGGTTTCCATTATTAATGTTGAGAAGTCAACTGTTAGTTTGTAACTGTTGCTGCCTTGAAGGTAATTATTCTTTTTTGCTCCCGTAGAGGCTTTTAAGGATTTATGTTTGTCTTTGGTTTTCTGAAGCTCACTATGATTTGGTTAGGTGTGGATTTATTTTTTATCTGTCTTGCTTAGAATTCACTGGGCCTTTTAATTTTTGTGGATTGGTGTCTTTCTTCCATTTTGGAATATTCTCAGCCATTACCTATGCCTTGTTTTCTTTCTTTATTTTTCCTGGACACCAACTAAGATAGTCTTATTGTAACCACTGTCTCTTATTTCTTTGTTTGCTGTCTTTTTGTTTTCTCCTTGCTATACTCTGTATAGTCAATTCTGACTTAGCTGCTAGATTATTAATTTTCTCTTCAGCTATGTGAAATCTATTAAACCTATTGATTAAATATTTAATTTTAATTTTATTTTTATTTTTAAGAATTCCATTTGGTTTTCTTAAGTCTGTGTAGCTTTTGATTATTTCCTTATCTTGGTAGATATCTTTGTTTTATTTTATCTATTTATTTCTTGAAATATAGTCTGCCTTGTTTTATAGGGTATGTTTGGAAATTCCAACATCTGAAATCTTTTTGGGTCTGCTCCTGTTTTCTGTAATTTCTACTGGTTCTTGGTTATGGAGTGTAGTTTCCTGTGTGCTTGGTTATTTTTGATTATGGTCTAGACATTTTATTTAAAATTACTTGTAGGAATAATTTTGAGGCTTATAGTAAACATACTTTCATTTTAAGAGGAAAGTTTACTTGTTAAAGTACCTGGGAACAGTATCAGTCAGGGAACAACTTAAACCAAGTTTCTTAAGAGCACATACTAAAATTTTTAGTACAGTAGCTTAATAAACAGGTGCAAGACTCGCATTTCAGATTTCATATTTTTGTTTCCCAAAGGAGTTATATCATTGTATATTCACGGTATTGTCATGTTAATTCCTGTCAAATCAACATCTCCACTCTTGAACTTCAAATCTAAACTTAAAAAAAAAATCTTCTGGACAATTCCATATAGTTATCTTATTGGAACCTGAAATTTAACACATTCATAATGAGTCCAATGATTATTTCCCTGAATGCTTCTACTGTTATTCTTTATTATGGTAAATGGAATGACTGTCCTCGGGTCACTTAGGGTGCAAACTGTTTGTGAGACCTGAGGAAAAATGATCTTTGCCTTGCAGGGCATAAGTTTGGAGCCGAAGGTTTCTAATACCTCCTGTATCTTTACATAGTTCTTTAAGTCTTTGCTCGTCTTCTCCTCTCGTTTCCATATTCAGTTAGGTCTTAGCTCTTATCTATTCCCTCACCCTGTTATTTCTAGCAATTTTCTTTCATCTTTCCATTTCCATAGCCACCACCTTTGTTCAGGTCTTCATCATTTCTGGGCCCTGATTGACCTTGGTTGTGTGCGTGTGCATGTGTGCCCCCACACACAAACACACACTCACACACACACAGCTATATTTGATATGGCTAAGGAAGTGAATTGGGGGACAGTAGAAATGATAAGGAACCTACTTAGAAAGCAGGTGAGAAAATTGTTAGTTTACATGAGAAATTTTGATAGCCTGAACTGAAGTCGTTGCAATAGAGGAAAAGGAGAGCATGGAGAGAGATTGGATAGGGAGAGTATGAGAAAGGGAGAATATCTAAGAATAATTCCCAAGTTTGTGGCTTGGGTGATTGGATAGAAGAAGGTACATTCACTGAGTTAGGGCCCAGCTCAGAATGATAAGGTGGAAGGGTAGATTTGGGGTGGAAAGGTAAGTTCAGACATAGAATGCATGTTGAGTTTAAAATGATTTCAGTAGATCCAGGTACAGATACCTTATTTAAAGTCAGGAGCTTAGGAAAGATGAGGGAGCTAGGGATTTGGGGAGTCATTAGAGAATGGGTGATAGCTGATATCATGGTTTTGACCGAGGTGTTCTAAAGTAGTATCTCTAGGGCCTAGAGATAATGGATCTAATGATTCATTCTTCAGGGTCCTAAAGTCTATGAGAATTTTCTAACTTTGTGTTTTCATCCTGGTGATAAATTATAAATAAATTAGTATAAGCACATTCTGGATCATCTGAATGACTACCATAGTATTGCAGATTTTTGTGCCCGTATTTGTGTTTGAATTGTTGCTTAAGTGATCATCGAAAGAGACCACATGTATGGTAGACAAATTTGCTGCATTAGAACCTACATCAGGCTGAAGGGTAGTAATGTAAAACTAAGAAAATCATCTTCAACCTTAGTATTCATACTGAATTATTTTGCTATTAAATTTTTCTTTTATAGTGATAATTACAGGTGAAAGGTGTTTTCATAGAATTTCTAAGTAACTGAAATCTTATAATGAAGCTTTGGTTTGAAATCATGAAAAAGACGTAGAGCAATTGAGTAGTGTATTACTTTGTCACAAACTGATAAAAGAACGTAGGGCCAACATGTAGATTATGTGTTTACACCAAGTGAATGCCTCATAAGATGTCATGGTGTACTCTGAATAAGGTATTTCATGGTAGCTTGAAGAGAGAAAAGTGATGGGAGAGCTGACTGATCATGTGGCCCATTGTGGGTGTGTGTATGTATATGTATTGTGGGTGGATATGTGTGTATATATGTATATGTATGTTTTATATATATATGCAAATTATATTTTTGTGAGCAGTTACATTGCATGGATCTCCATTTGTCTCTATAAATACCAATTTGTAACACTTATTATTAGTAGTATTATTAGCAGTAAGTTCTATGACATTTTCACTGAGTATTTTAATTTTTAGAATTTTGTTTTGGGGTATACTAATAAATTGATTATCCCATCAACATTACTGAAGCAGTGATTTAAGGCCAGTTCATTGTTTACAAAAGAAAAATAATGAAGATTATTTAAAAATCTTGGCTATTAACTGGAACATATAACACATAAATAATTCCTTCTACTCTTTTACCCCAGCACTGGTGATTAGTTGTAGCAATGTTATCTCATCTATCACTTTAAATGAATGTTGATTCCATTTTTATTGGCTTTAAAATTTTTGCAAGTTTTTAAGTGATAAATTTTATTTTGTGGTTGTAGAAGAGCTGTAAACAAAAGGAATGTATACAGTTGACCCTTGAACAACATGTTTTCGAACTGCGAGGGTCCACTTATGTGTGGATTTTTTTCACTACATATGTACTTCCATACTACATGATCCATGGTTGGTTGAATCCAAGGATCTGGAACCTCGGATACAGAGGGCCTACTGTATAGTTATAGGTGAATTTTCAACTGCAGTGAGGGTCAGTGCTCCTAACTCTCATGTTAAGGGTCAATTAACTTAATTTTATGCTTATACGTTTTTAAAATTTTTATTTATTTATTTTTGGCTGTGTTGGGTCTTCGTCGCTGCGTGCGGGCCCCCCCTAGTTGAGGCAAGTTGGGGCTACTCTCCGTTGCGGTGCGTGGGCTTCCCATTGCGGTGGCCTCTCCCATTGTGGAGCATGGGCTCTAGGTGCATGGGCTTCAGTAGTTGTGGCGCCTGGGCTTCAGCAATTGTGTCTCATGGGCTGTAGAGTGCAGGCTCAGTAGTGTGGCGCACAGGCTTAGCTGCTCTGTGGCATGTGGGATCCTCCCGGACCAGGACTTGAACCCGTGACTTCTGCATTGGCAGGCGGATTCCTAACCACTGCACCACTAAGGAAGCCCGCTTATACATATTTAAGGAAGCACCAAATTAAGTCAATGCTGGGGTCTGTAAGAATTTTTTTTCCTTCAGGAGAGGTTCATATATTATCTGGAGTCCAGGAAACACTGGCCTAGAAAAATGAACTAAGTGAGAAATTTTAGGGTCACAGTTATTGTTCTGGGTAACTAAACTCTGATCAAAGTTTTCAGAATTGTTTTCTTTTTTTTTACTTAGTCTGAAAGTTATCTGAAAACTCTTTTAATTTTTGTCAGTTTCTTTTTCCTAGTCTCATAGTTTGTTGGGGGAAGTTTCTGCTTATTAGTTTTACATATTTTGTTGGCATTATTAAGGAATAGTTAGCTCCATCTCCTTCTCCCTCACCCCTCCAACAATAAAGAACAAACAAAATGTACTTTTCTATCGTGTTCTTAGGAAAAAGTCTCCCCTAGGTTTTGGTCATCTTTTTCTTTTGTAGCTTTATTGAAGCTTTACTGATGTACAAGAAACTGCTTATGTTTAAAATACACAACTTAATGAGTTTTGACATGTAAGCACCTGTGAAACCATCAGTCCCATCAAGATAGCAAACATTTCCATCACTCCAAAGATCCCTCATGCCCCGTTGTAGTCAGTCTTCTCCCTTGCACCAGCCTGAAGCGACCACTGACCTGCTTTCTATAACTGTAGATTAGATTTGACTGCTCTAGAATTTCATGTAAGTGGGATCTACACTATGTACATTTTTGTCTAGCTACTTTTAGTCAGCACAATGATTTTGAGATTCATCCATGTTGTGTGCATCAATAGTTTTTTTTTTAATTGTTGAGTACATTTTATGGAAATAACTACAATTTTTAAAATCCATTCACTTGTTGATGAACATTTGGATGTTTCCAGGTTTTGGCTATTAAAAATAAAGCAGCTATGAATATTTGTGTAAAGTTTATATATGGAAATATGCTTTTATTTTCCTTGAGCAAATACTTAGTAGTGGAATGGCTGGCTTGTATGGTAGGTGTATGTTTAACTTTTTAAGAAACTGTTTTCCAAAGTGATTGTACCATTTTATATTCCCATCAGCAGTATAAGAAAATTCCAGTTGCTCCACATCCTTGATAACACTTGCTGCTATGATCAGTCTTTTTAATCTTAGCCATTCTAGTGGATGTGTATAGTGGTTTCTCACTGTGGTTTTAATTTGAATTTCCCTATGAACTAATGATTTGGAGCATGTTTCCTGTGTTTATTTTCCATCCATACATTTTCTTTGACAAAGTGTCTGTTTAAATCTTTAAATGAATTGCCACCTTATTTGATTGTAAGAGTCTGTTATGTATTCTGAATACAAGTTTTTTCTTGGGTATGTATTTTGCATATATTTTCTTCCAGTTGGTGGCTTGTCTTAATTTTCTTAGTAGTATATTTTGAGAAACAGACATTTAGAATTTTGATGAGTTCTAGTTTATTGATTTTTTTTTCTGTGTGTAGTTTGTACTTTGTTCTATTTAACAAGTCTTTAACTCAAGATTACTGAGATCTTCTGTTTTCTTCTAGAAATTTTGTAGTTTTAGCTCTTACATTTAGGTCTCTGTTTCACTACAGGTTAATTTTTGTATATGGTGTGCAATAACATCTGAGGTTCCTTTTGATTTTTTTGCATATGTCTGTCCAGTTGATCCAGTACCATTTGTTAAAAGATTATCCTTTCCTCATTGAGTTGCCATGGCACTTTTGTCTTAAATCAATTGACCTTATATGTGTAGGTCTACTTTGGACTTTTCTGTTTCTTTGATCTCTGTTTATACTCCAGTATCAAACTCTTGATTAGTATAGCTTTATGATAAGCCTTGAAATCAGGTGCAATTCCTCCAACTTTGCTCTTTGTAAAAATTTATTGATTGTTCTATGTCCTTTGCATTTACATACGGATCTTAGATTCAACTTGTTATTCTCTATAGAAAAGTCTGGTACGATTTTGATTGGGATTTCATTGTATTTCTAAATCAATTTGGAAAGAATTGACACTTTAATAATATTGAGTCTTCTGATCCATGACCATGATATATATCTCTCTATCTAGTCTTCTTTGAACATTTCTTTGCAATGTGTTGTAGTTTTCAGCATGCAAGTCTTGCACGTCTTTTTTTTTCTTTTTAATTTTAGCCCTAAGTATTTAATATTTTTGATGCTTTTATAAATGGTGTGTTTAAAATTTCAATTTCCAATTGTTCTTCACTCATATGTAGAAATAAAATTGGTATTTATATATAGATGTTGTATCCTGGAAACCAGTTGAACTCACTTAGCTTTTTTGTAGATTCCTTAGGCTTTTCTATATAGTGTTTATAGAGTCTGCAATAAAGATAGTTTTACTTCTTCGTTTTCATTCTATGTGCCTTTTGTTTGTTCTGCTTACTTTATTGCACTGTGTCCTTCAGTAACAATACTGAATAAAAGTGGTGAGTGTTGGCATCTTTGTAATGTCCCAGATCTTACAGAGACTCGGTCTTTTGTTAATTGGTATGATGATAGTTGTAGGTGTTTAGTGATGTCCTTTATCAGACTGAGGAAGTTCCTTTTATTTCTAGTTTGATGAGAGTTCTTAGGATGAGTAGGTGTTGGGTTTTATAGGCCTTTTCTGTATCTATTGATGTGATCATATGTTTATTCTTCTTTAGACTGTTAATATGATGAATTACATTGTTTTCTCAAATGTTAACCTGACTTTACATTTTTTGGATGAAACCTTCCTATACTTTTTATAGCTGGTTACTGATCTTGTCTTTTCTTTTTTGTAATGTCTTTGCTAAAGAAAAATGAGAAATTTGCAAAAGCACTTCTCGTAACATATCAAGTACAGAGGTTGTCTTGAGGGAAAGCACTGTGCAGTTGTTTGAGTTGTGAACTGAACTAGCCACCTTTTTTTTGTTGTTTTTTTGGTGGAACATCATTTTTACTTGAAAGAAAGACTGAATAACTCTGGTTATTCAGCCTTGAATGTTGCAGACATTTTCTTGTAATGCCTTCAAGGAAAAACAGCTGGCAGTGTTTGTTGCTAATGTTACAGTTTAAGCTTTCAAGTGAAAATTAGAATTTGGAAATCTTGTCTGTTACCACGAGCTTGCTAGCTTCCCAGTGCTTAAGACCTTTCTGATGAGATTGGTGGTAATGTTAACAAATATAATTTAAAAAAATTGTATAATAAAATGTATTACATTTGGAAGGCCTACTATATAACTCAGTGAACCAGCATTTTCCAAATGACTAATGCATGATCTTAGAAAATTTTGAGTGGGTTAAAAGAGCCACTGAAAGTGTAATATAGGGGCTTCCCTGGTGGCACAGTGGTTGAGAATCCGCCTGCCAATTCAGGGGACACGGGTTCCATCCCTGGTCTGGGAAGATCCCACATGCTGCAGAGCAACTAAGCCCACGAGCCACAACTACTGAGCCCATATGCTGCAACTACTGAAACCCGTGTGCCTAGAGCCCGTGCTCCGCAACCAGAGAAGCCACCACAGTGAGAAGCCTGCACACTAGAACGAAGAGTAGCCCCTGCTCACCGCAATTAGAGAAAGCCCGTGCACAGCAACGAAGACCCAACAGAGCCAAAAATAAATAAATAAAATAAATTTATTTTTTTAAAGTGTAATATAATATAGACCAGTGAATTTTATTGTATCAGAGTACAAGTTCATTGATATAATTATCAGACTGCATTGCAGCATTATAGTATCACAGAAGAATATCCACAGTTATTAGAATACTCCTGTTTTACAACTACCTATCTGAATTGCAGTAGATAGAACAAATACAGACTCAGATATGAGAATCCATTTGTCGTCTGTTGAGCCAGACATAAAGGAGATTTGCCAAAATGTAAAAACAATGCCACTTTTCTTACTAAATTGTTTTGTTTGAGAAAATATAGCTGTTTTTATAAAAATTTTATTTAACATGTAATGTGTTTGTTGTCTTTAAGTGAGTAAATAAGTATTTTTTAAATTTATGAGGTTGAAATTTCATATGATAAATATCCGTGTAACACAAATATATAAAAGTTCTTGGGGATCCTGAGACCACAAGGTTTGAGAAATGCTGATCTAGAATAGTGCCTAGCATGTAGTAAGCAATTAGTAGATGTTTGAATGCTTCTTGACCGTGTCACTTTTATAATTTACCTGTCTTTTCAGTACCACATGTACTTGATAATGTATCTTTTCTGTGTGCCTTTGTTTCATACTCTAGCAACCAAGTTGTTTTTATATATCTTATCCTGGTACTGCGATTCTCTTTTCCTTGCCTTTGCCCATGCCTGGATGTTGGGCAAGGCAATGAAAAGGATTGATGCAGGAGTGCCGTCGTATTTTGGAAAGTGTGCTGATTTATTGAGTGAGAAGAAGATAGATGAGCAGCTCCTGACTGAACATGACATTGATATTGGTATAATAGATTGGTTTAAGGTAATCATTCACATAGTCACAAAATTAGATTTAAAAATAACTTCAGTTGGTTATACCCTGAAATGTAACAAGATAACTGATATTTAGTGATTATTCTAGATATTATAGACACCTCGCCATTTTGTGTGCATATTGATAATATATTTCAAACATGTTGAATACTTTTATTTTAATGGATTTAGCTCATAAATATAGTATACTGCTCTAATTTATCCTAAGTAATTTATATGTATTTATATAGCTGGTATCTTCAAAATAGAGGAAACATTAAAGAATTCTTTAAAAAGAGGAATTTAGAAAGCCTTATTTATAAAAGGGGCTCATAATTAACTGTGCATGCTTGAACATATATATAAAAGGCATTCTGTGAAACAGTTTTGCGGTCTCATGGAAATTTAAAAACAGATGAACAATCCTGCAGTATAATTGAAACTAGAAACAGTAATAAACCTAAGCACTTTAAAAATGATAGCATCTACTGAATTGTATCAATAGTTGTTTGCCTTTCTAGCGTTATTCAGTGATGTGGTATCCTATTACTGAAAACGTTCACTGATTGCTGTACAGATTCCTGTGGCTCAACTAGGTATTGAACCTATAGGGTTGGGTAATATATGACCCCTGTAGTAGACAAGGAGATATGCTACCCAGATTCCCCTTCAAAGAAGGGCTCATTGTCCAGCTATGAGGAGTGCGGATTACCAGGTAGCCCCTTCTGCACACATCTCTAGGGTCTGCCTTACCTGCAGAGCTACCTCCCTCAAGGTCATGATCTCCCTGGAGCAGCATACATTTGCATGCTGAGCTAGAAAAAAGTTTAAAGACCTGACCATTTCATCCCATCACAGAGCACTATGATGGACAGTATTTGATTCAGGGCTTCCCACTTGGTTGGCTGAAATTTTGTTGGCCTATATCACAGTTTGAGTTCTGCCCAAACTTTCTTTCTTTGCCTTCCTTTCACAGATACTGATCTCTAATAAACATTTTGTACTCCAAACACCACCTCACCTCTACTTTGGAGAAGCCAACCTGCAATAGCTCCTGATCTCATGGAACTAATATACTGGGAGGAAATATATGTTAAACAAGAGATTTAAAATGTGATTAATGTTATATAGAAGCATAGGATGCTATGGTAGTGTGTATAAAAAGAAGCCAAGCCTGGTTATTATATTGTTTTGGGGGGAAGCCTGGGTTAATAGTCAGACCTGCGTTCAAGTGCTAGATTAACTACTTTTTTTTTTTTTTTTTTTTTTTTGCTGTACGCGGGCCTCTCACTGTTGTGGCCTCCCCCATTGCGGAGCACAGGCTCCGGACGCACAGGCCCAGCGGCCATGGCTCACGGGCCCAGCCTCTCCGCGGCATGTGGGATCTTCCCAGACCGGGGCACGAACCCGTATCCCCTGCATCGGCAGGCGGACTCTCAACCACTGCGCCACCAGGGAAGCCCTAGATTAACTACTTTGAGTAGCGTGAACCTTGGGCGTGGTACTGACTTTTCCAAGCCAGTTTTTTCTTTTTTTTTTTTTTAAATTAATTAATTTATTTTTGGCTGCGTTGGGTCTTTCTCTAGTTGCAGTGAGCGGGGGCTACTCTTGGTTGCGGTGTGCGGGCTTCTCATTGCGGTGGCTTCTCTTGTTGCGGAGCATGGGCTCTAGGCACGTGGGCTTCAGTAATTGTGGTGAGCGGGCTCAGTAGTTGTGACTCACGGGCTCTAGAGTGCAGGCTCAGTAGTTGTGGCACACGGGCTTAGTTGCTCCGCAGCATGTGGGATCTTCCCAGACCAGGGCTCGAACCCATGTCCCTTGCATTGGCAGGCGGATTCTTAACCACTGTGCTGCCAGTGAAGTCCCCCAAGCCAGTATTTTCATTTGTAACATAGAAATGACACATGGTCTCCCATCCTTTAGGCAGCTAACCTGGGATTGCTCACGTGGCTGGGAAAAGATTCCCAGCAGCAAGAGAGTGAGCCAATGCACAAACGTTTTTCAAGCCCTTCCTTGTGTCAATTGCTAATGTCACGGCCAAGCCTTGATTCAAGGATGGAAAAACAGACTCTGCATCTCCATGGGAGAATTTGTAAAATAAGTGTATTTGTGTGTGTATGAAAAAATTACAGTGTAATGCCTGATATATTATAGTAGTAGTTAACATTTATTGAGCACCTTTTGTGATTTATACTTAGTAAGAGGACTGTGGATTATACAGTTGGACTATTGTATTTAATATATTCTATCTCAGTATGAAATGTAAAAGAAGAAATTCATTTGGAGGATTTGGTATATTCTTTTGATATCTTAAAATAATATTTTATGATGGGAACAGTTTGCAAATAAAGCTGTCTTGCTCTTTTTTCTTTTTCTCTGCAGTAAGAAAAATGGAAAACCACCATTACGGAACAATGAGGTAAAATTTATGTTGTCTACTCTTTGGGATTTCGTGCATTTATTTCATTTGTTTCATTATATATTTTTGAATTAGGATAAAATCATGGAATTTAAGAATTAGAAGGGAACTTAAATATCACCTCTAATCCACTACATATTATAGGAATTCTTCCTAAAATAGGAATCCTTGGTAGGTCACTTTTCGTATTTACTTGAATCTGTTCATTTGATGGAAAGTACTACCTAGGAGATAGCCATAACTGTATTAGTTCAAGTCCATGATGGAATTAATCTTCCCTCTCTAAGCCTCTATTTTGTCGTTTGTAGAAACACAGGATAAGTTTACTCTATTTTCTCTTAATAGACTCTCATATTGTTTGAAGATGGTTGTATTTTCTGAATCTTTTTCTCCCGCTAAGCAATCCTCATTCCTTCAAGTGTTTCTCAGGTGACATGGTTTCTAATTTTTCTTCAATTATGTATACATTCCTCTGGATCTATACTAGGTAGTTCCTCTAGACATCATGTTTAGGATAGAATGTAGTCTATGGTCTATAGAATGTAGTCTAATGTAAATGTGGTCTGACTAGCGTGGAATGCATCAGCACTACTACATTTCTTGATATGATGTGTTGATATGTTGCTAAAATTCAGCCTAAAGTTGCTTTTACTTCTTTAGCCATTACTTCTGTTTATATTAAGTGGAGTTTGTGATAAATTGTAAGCCTTCAGGCGTCTTTCTGATGAACAGCTCTTTTGACAGACGTCTGTATTCATTAGTTGATTTCTTTATTTCTTTTTTTAATAACAATTTTATTGAGATGTAATTCATATACCATAAAATCCATCTATTTAAGTGTACAATTCAGTGGTTTTAGTATGTTCACAGAGTTGTACAGCCATCACCACTATCTAATTTTAGAAAATTTTCAATTCCCCAGGAGGAAATTCCATACACATTAGCAGTCATTCCTCATTACCCTCTCCTCCTGGCCCTTGGTAACCACTGATCTACTTTCTGTCTCTATTGATTTGCCTATTTTGGACATTTCATGTAAATAGAATCATGTAATATGTGGCCTTTTGTGACTGGCTTCTTTCACTTAACATGATGCTTTCAAGGTTCATATGTATTGTTGAATGTATCAGTATTTCATTCTTTTTTATTGCTGAATAGTATTTCATTGTTTAGATATACCACATGTATTTATCCATCAGTTGAGGGAAATTTAAGTGGTTTCCCCCTTTTGGTCATTATGAATAATGCTGCTATTAACATTCATGTACAAGTTTTTGTGTGGACATATGTTTTCATTTCTCTTGGGTATATACTTAGGAGTAGACTGGCTAGGTCATATGGTAACTCAGTTGTTTCCCTGTAAATGTCAGCCTATAGGGTCTATACTATTAGTCTATCCTATAATATGTCTATTCTATTACTGTAATTTTCTTTTCTTTTTTTTTTTTTTTTTTTTTTTTGGCCACACTGCACAGCTTGCGGGATCTCAGTTCCCTGACCAGGGATTGAACCCGGGCCATGGAAGTGAAAGCCTGGAATCCTAACCACTAGGCCACCAGGGAACTCCCTAGTGTAATTCTGAATGTAATTCTAACATCTAGTTTGTTAAGTGGAAGGTATTATCTACAAACTTAATTTGTCTTCTCTATGTTCCTCACAATTGCTGATAATATTGACTAGGTTAGGACCAGAAAATTCCTCTGTGGCATCTCTTAATCTTTGTTTTTTTAGTTATGGTTATTCAGCTGTGACTATATCCAACTGCAGAAAAATCTGGTCTTTATTTCTCCATTAAGGCCACAATAGTTTTATAAGAAACATCAAATTCCTTGATTAATTTGTTAATTCATTTATTAAGTCAGCCTGTCAACAAATATTGATTGAGCCCCTCATATATGCCTGGCATCGTTCTTGATTCTGCGTGTATAGCAGTTAACAAAAGTTCCTACCCTCATGGAGCTTAATGTTGTGCATGTCAGCTAATATACTAGCACAGTATCCTTAACAAAGAAGGAAATGAGAAGGCTTTGACATGACTTCTTCCTAGTAAACTTCTGCTGGCTTCTAGTGATTAGCGTCTCTTAGGTCTTCCTAAACCCTCAATATTAATGTCTATTCTCTGAATATCCTGGAGATTGACATCAAAATTGCTGTACTTCAGTTTCCATAATCTTTGAAAAATGAGACAGGATATGCTTATCTCCAGTCATTTGGCAAGTTTCCATCTTCATAATCTCTCATATCTAAATTATACTGAGTAATCAAACCTTAGTTATCTTAGTTATAGCTACTATTTGTATACCGCCGTATCTGAAAGTTCTAGGATATCAGTGAAACTATCCAGTACGGCAGTATTCATTCACTCATTTTTTAATTCTTCCTATTTTTTTGGTACATTTAAAAAATATATACTTGTTTGCTAGTCATATAGTGTAAGCAAAATAAATTTAGTTTAGATCAAATGGTTGGCCAAAAAAAAGGTTTAAGGCAGTGTACGTCCTGATACCACATTTGTGAAATCTATAGGAAGTGCACACACAGACATATGCTGAAATGAAATTTGGCAAGAGATGTGCCAAATATTAACAGTTGATGTCTCTCAGTAGTAGCCATAGGCTCCTTATTTTTGCTCATCAGAATTTTCTAATTTTACGACAGTGAACGTGTGTCAGTTATGAGGGGACGCAATTGAAAAGAATTTTTAATTGAAATTTTTTATAATCTTTGGTGGGATGGGTTGAGGTGAGACAAGTTTCATAAGACATGAGATTTAAGGAGAAAAATATTTAGATAGAGAATAGTATAAAGAGATAGTTGACTTGATTTTAAAATATTAATTCTTTTTGATGTAATACACAGGGTATAAAATTCAAAATATACAAAGGTAGCACTGTGCTGGGTTTGGTCTTCAGCATTCCTATGCATATTTTTGTACTTTTGGGGTGTGTGTATCTCCATAAACAATATAGGTAGAATTATTTTGCTTATTGAAAAATTTCATAAATTGAATCATTGTATGTATCATTCTCCTTTTTTTTCAGCATAATGTTTTTTTAAGATCCATCTATGTTGATAGCTATAGATCTAGTTAATTAACCACTCTATAGTATTCTCTTGTATGAATATGAGCTGCTTCCTTTTCTACAGTTGTGTAGAATCTTCATTGCATAAATTTACCATGATTTATGTAGTATCTCATAATTGATGTACATTTAGGTTTTTAATTTTATAGTATTATAAAACAATGTGCAAGTTTTTTCATTTATGTGTTTAAGCATATGTTCAGGAATACCTAGGATAAGTTTCTAAAAGTAAATTTGCTGGGTTGTTTTACATTTTGCAATGAGTGTACATTTTATATTTTGATAGATGCAACATAATAGTTATGTTGATTTATACTTCCCCTAACAATATACAGAAATGCTTACACATTTGTCAGCACCACATGACCTTTTATTTGCTATTTCAGACATCTGTCTTTTCTGGTCAGTTCCGTTCATGTCACCTTTCTAAGTTGATTGACACATCAATAGGAACTTCTCATTGCCCTTTGACCTTGTTGCCTCCTGAATGTTAGGTACATTTTTTTTTTCTGACTGCATTATTACTTTAGCTTCTTAAATGGTCTTTAATGGTTGTTGTTTTTTTCTATGATTTGCATGTTATATTTATATCATAAAAGTGTTTTTTATATTTTTTTAAAATTACTGGGAAGTTTAAAGGTGGGGAAAGTCAATTGTGGTTAAAATGAATTCTTAGGAGAAGCTAATAGTATTTATGAGATGTACTGTCTCTGTAAGTATTTGCATTTAGATTGGTTTCAGGTATAACTTTTATTATGTATCAAGAATAGTACAGTGCTCGCTTCGGCAGCACATATACTAAAATTGGAATGATACAGAGAAGATTAGCATGGCCCCTGCACAAGGATGACACGCAAATTCGTGAAGCGTTCCATGTTTTTTTTAAAAAAAAGAATGGTACAGCATCTTGATTATTTCTTCAGCCTGAGTCAGCCCTCCAGTCCAGATGTTTGGTGTTTCCTGACTTTAGGAAGTATATCGTTCCCTTTATGGATTCAAATGTAATGAAATAATAAGGTCAGCTTTCAGACAGCTTAAGAAATAGGAGCAGTGACAACAGGGACAGAAGAAAAAGAGGAGGAGGAATTAATACCAGGTAAACTGCTAATTGTATACGACATGCTTCATTGTTACTTTCTTATAACATTTTTTTAAACTTACCTCATTGTTGGCCCTAGATCATTTCTTGAGAACAGCTGGAAATAGTTATCCTCAGTTTAAATCAGAAGGTGGCCGTTTCACCTTGGAATTATTCTGTCTAAGGCTCAAGCTAGGGATGGAGAAGGTACTGACTTCTCCATTATGAAGGTGGGATGAAGTGAGGTAGGGAGGCAGTGACGGGAGGGAAACGAGAGTAGAGGTCTAACTTTCTTTAAAGGTAGTTGATGTACATAAAGCGCTTTCTCTTTATTCTTTTCTTCCTATACTTTCTCAGTTTGGGGGGGTGAAAGGGGAGATTTAGGTTGAAGTTGTAAGGTTTAGCTTGAGGAGAATAGGCTAGCTAGAGTAAATAGACTGTGAGTAGGGCGTTTTGTGTCTTGTTCACTGGTGTGTCCCCATGGTTTAGAACAGTGCCTTGGGCCAAGTAAATATTGAATGAATGAATACATACATGTGTGAATGAAGTAGACTAGGCCTGTGACTCAGGGGGATGGGGTTTACAACCTTTGTACGGTTTGAAAGACCTGAACTCTGTTCCAGCCGTTACACAGTAGGTTGGTTCTTATCCAGTTCTTTCTGTCCTAGTCTTTCTGATCTAACTCTACACACCCAGTGCCTTCATCTCTTGTCTACAATTCTGTACGATATGCAGTGTCTATTTATTAGGAGTACATATATAAAGCCCTTAGCACAGTGAGTGACATATGGATGGTAGCTTATTCTTCTAATTCAATACACAAACAACTCATTTAAGGTTTATCAAGTTAGATATTAATTTAATTAAAGCATATTTACAGCAAAGTTTGTCTAACTAATAGAATTTACTATACCATGGGTATTTGTTTATCAAGAGCACAGTAGTTAATACATAAGTGAGCTGTGATTATAGGAGTTGGGGAAAGGAGCTCAACTGGAGATGGAGTCCTTCTGGAGAGTCTTGCCTATTAAGTTTCTTCTGCCTGTTCTTCCAGACAGCCCAAGGGTAATGAAGTAAATAACATCCACTATACCCAGTTTGTGTCACTCTTTCCTTATCCTTGCAAATGGTTTTATAGCTCTATTTCCTTGGACCAGTGAAAATGAAGAAATATCTGAGGGTAATAAAATGATTTACTGCTCTTAATTATTGTCAGTGGTTTCCCTCTACACTAACAGTAAACTCTAAATCCTTCTATGGCTTCAGGGCTCTGTTTTTTTATAGGTCCTGCCCATCTCTTCAGCTTCTCTCCTTTTGTCCCCTCTGCTCTAGCAGCACTGTCATCTTGCTCTTCAGTGTGCATACCAATTTTATTCCTGAACTGGGTTTTGTGCTTGGTGTTCCCTGTGCTTTACTACCCTCCCCCAAAGAGACCTTTCTTCTCATACTTTTCTGGATCATTCTTTTTCTCTTGACCCTGCCTAGTCTATCTGTAACAGTTTATTTATTGGTTTATTTTTATCTGGATTTCTCCTGCTAGAATGTAAACTGTATAAGTGAGGGAACCTTGTCTGTCTTTGAATTTGTAAGGAAGAGTGCATATTAGAAATGTTAAATGATAAATCTAGGAATCCAAAAGTTTCCTGTAATAGATAGCAGGAAAACTCCTGTTCAGGATTTTTTAAAAATTCTGTTAATAAGGAAGTGAATGATGTACAAACAGTAATGATATGGTTAATGGCCATTTCTTAGCTGTCCTCTGACCTCATCTTCTACTTTCTCTTGCTTACAGCTCCAGCCAGATTGGCCATTTTGTTATTAAACGAGCTTTTACCTTGGTATTTGGCATTTGCTGTTTCTTCTGTTTGCAGTGTTCTTCTTCCAGATATTTCTGCAACTTCACTTCTGAAAGAATTTCTCACTTCCTTATTCAGTTTTTGGTAACAACTTAGTTTCTTGAAAGCATGTTTGAATATGAAGACTATGTTCTTCAAATGCAGTATCCATCTTAGTAGTTGTTTATGTTGCCTTAGATGAAGCATGGTTCTTTAATCTTATTTGTTATAACTATTTTAAAAGCTTTCTTTCTTTTTTTTAATGTAGAAAGAGGGGAAAAAAGAACGAGCTGTGGTGGACAAGGTGTTTTTTTCAAGGCTCACACGAATTCTGAAAATCATGGTCCCTAGAACATTTTGTAAAGAGGTAAGTCTTATGAAACGATAATGTTAAGTGTTCAACTTTAAAGCTTATGTGAGATCAGAACAATAGAATTATAAAGCCTTTGTTCTACTGCAGGTCAAGTGTCTCCTCGGTAGGTAATGAAGACTAAATTTTTGTCTGAGTCATTGCCTGTCATGCAAGTACCCTTGTTGTTCAGCGCCAGTTTTTAAATGATTTTCTCTTGTTTATGAAATATTATTTTATTATATTTTATGTGAAATACTAGAGTACTTCAGTACAGCCAGCCTAAATAGTGTTGCTTTATTATAATATAATGAAAACGAGATTAAATTTAGAAAGACCTTTTTATTACATTAAGATGTTAACAAGTAGCATTGATATGGCATATGTTTGAGAGTTGCTTCGTATTTGATTAAATATGTTTTTAAGATACCTGAATTCTTCAAGTATTTTCAGGAAGTGAACTGGTTGTAAGAATAAAGTTTTATTATTCTTTCATTTGCTCTTTTGTCAAGATTATCTTTGTCATGATTTTTTAAGTATTTTAATGATTAAAAAATAAAATAATGCTGTGTTCTCCATCTTTAATTACCTTAGTATTCTCCTTTTGTACAACTAGAAATATTATCACTGTTGACTCTTTCTCCTCCCCATACCTACCTCTCATCCTTTCAGTCACTGGTATCTGCTAATTTTTCTTTCTAAATATTCTTACCTAGATATTACAGTGTTCTTAATTAGTCTCATTTCAAAGAATCTCTCCTTTTTAAATCTTTTCTGCCAAGTTTGTCTTCTTCAAACATAATTGTTTCCCACCGTTCAAATTTTAAAAAGCATTAGGCTTGTAATCTATTGATAGCAGGAAAAGGATAAGATGTTCCAAAAGCACTATAATTCTCAAAGGAAAGGCACATTCCTCCATCACACTGGACTTGCTCTCCTTCCCCTCACTTCAGCGTCATGTCTTGTTGACTCTGCCCTTAAAAGAGACTAAAAATAATTTAATAACATTTGGTTTTTTTCTAATTAGAGATCCTATGTGTTTCTTGAAGAAAAATTGGAAAATGCACTTTTTAAATCTGCTTCGTCCCTTATATTTTAAATGTTTTTTCCAAGCATCCTTGAGTTTCTCTTCGATTAGTCCCTTACTTTCCATTTTTACTGTTCTCACTTGCTTGGATTATTATAATCTCTTCTCCTTTTCCAACTAGTCTTCTTTCTAAAACCTGAATAAGAACACTTGGCTTCTTTTCTCCTGTGGGGTAAATCACAACGTGACTTTGCCCTTCCTTTGCATACCATCTACTTGGAAGGTTCTTTGCTGTTTTGTAGCCAGGCCTTGTGCCCTCGTACTTTCATGACACCATTGTTTGTGACAACACCCCCAACAAAAACAAATATGTTTAAAAAACAGCTTAATGCTCTTTATCTTCTTTGTGAAGGCATCCCGTGACTCTCTGGATATAATTAATTGTTTTCTCATTCTACAATTTACCTGACTTTGAAGAATCTTTATTTAAAGTACAAGCTCTTCTCTGGAAAGATTTTTGTATTACCCCCCCCCCCTTATCAGTTAACAGCTTAATGTTCATTTAACCTTTTAGCAGAGGTTTGCTGAATATGAAATGAATGTGAGACATTGAATAGATCTCTGGGAGTTAGTAAGAAGGTAGATAGGCCTAACTTGGCCAACCTCCCAGTTCTGTCAAGGTATATCCATGCCACAGAGCCATTTTATGAACCATCTTTGAGGGATATAAAAATCCGGGCTTAACCCCAGTTCAAGAAAGTGAAATAAACTCCAGTAGAAATCACAGATAACTGGAGGTAGAGATAGAGAGATTAATTTAATCAATTTATGAAATAAAAATACTGCATATGGGGCTTCCCTGGTGGCGCAGTGGTTGAGAGTCTGCCTGCCGATGCAGGGGACACAGGTTCGTGCCCCGGTCTGGGAAGATCCCACATGCCGCAGAGCAGCTGGGCCCATGAGCCATGGCCGCTGAGCCTGCGCGTCCGGAGCCTATGCTCCGCAACGGGAGAGGCCACAACAGTGAGAGGCCCATGTATCGCAAAAAAAAAATAAAAATAAAAAATAAAATACTGCATATGAACATATGGAAGTTCATCTGTATCATAAGGTGAGGGACTGCCTAAATCAAGCCTATCTTTAGTTTCTGACATATTCTACGAACCCAGTAATGGAATTATGGTGATTCTGAGGACAGCCTTTGCATAAAAAGGCATTTCAGGACTGTCAGTAATCAAAGTTCGGCAGATTTTGCTAAATGAGGCAATAAACTTGATACTTATTTAAAGAAAAAATTAAGCAAAGTATATAAAATAAAGGAAAAAATAAGCTATCTTTGTCTAGTGCTACCTTTATTCCTCAAATGATTAATTTAGGATTGAGGCTGTACTTAAGGTCTGAATTAAAAGTTAGCATTACCGTTAAAGTGTCATCTACAGATAGGATTTATTAAAATCAGTAGGCTCTTCTGTTGTCAGTTTAATACCTAACTTTGAGATGGTGGGACAGGGTAGGAAGATGGTATCTTCCTTGCTGGACAACTCTGGCAAACGTTGGGGGAGCAGCTGTCACAACTCAGTCGTGTAGACTTTCTTTGACATTGTCCTCTTTCTTATGGATTCATTTATTACTTCCGTGTTTATGACTCCCTGCCTTGTCTTTCACTTAAGGGCTGTATTTTCAGTACCTTCACCTTTTTTAAAAAACAAGATTTGTTTTGCAAAAATTACAGAAGTCATAGATGCATTTGCCCCTCAATTCCATAACTTTGAAATCAAACACCTTATCCAACAAACATTCCCCCTGCCACACACCCTCTTCTCTGACTTTAGCTTCTATGCTGCTGTCATATTTTTCCCATTTAGAAAGTTTAAGGCCACCTTTGAATGGGTGTGTGTTGCAATTGGAGGCTGGAGGGTAGATTTTCATCCCACACAGACAATTGACTCCTATCCAGCCACTCAGCCTCTCATCTCTCCCCCATGATGATCCATCTTGCCCAGCATTGCTTAAGTAAACAACACTTTTTAATATTTTGTTCTACCTAAAAGCTTGCAGTAGTTTTATAAGCTCTGCTGGATATGCAATACCATAATTCATATGGTTTTAATCTATTTTTATTTTCCGTTAAATCTTTTTTTTTTTTACTCATAATCCTCATTTTCTCCTTTGTTTTACTTGGTTTATTTAATGTATTTCTAATGTCATAAGCCTTTTTTGCTACCTCAGACCTTTCGATCCTGCCACGTATCACATGAAGTGATGCAAATATCCTTACCTACACTGGTCTGTTTTCTTACATTTTATGTGTAAATTTGCCTTAATAAATAAATTGAAAGCCCTGCAAGGGCAGGGGCACTATTAAGAGATTTTTCTAACAAACCGAACCAAATTTATTCTACTTAAGCAAAATTTTAGGCTTCAGTATTTGTTCTTAACTGTATATTGGTAGTTGTCATTTTTCTTTATTAGAGTTGTATATTAAAAACATAGGACAATCACAGTACACTGTGATTTAGGTAGTCTAAGTTATACTGCTGGTTTCTGTCATTGACTAATTATATGAAGGGAAGTCATTTGACATGCCTGGGATTCACTTTTGAATCTGGATGAAAAATTAGATTAAATGATCTATAAGGCCTTTTCCATTTACATTATATATATATATATATATATATATTTTTTTTTTTTTTTTTTTTGCGGTATGTGGGCCTCTCACTGTTGTGGCCTCTCCCATTGCGGAGCTCACGCTCCGGACGCGCAGGCTCAGCAGCCATGGCTCACGGGCCTAGTTGCTCCGCGGCATGTGGGATCTTCCCGGACCGGGGCACGAACCCGTGTCCCCTGCATCGGCAGGCGGACTCTCAACCACTGCGCCACCAGGGAAGCCCATTTACATTATATTTTAAACTTCTTTCAAAATTATATTTAAAAATAACCTGTAGGTAAAATGTCAGCCAACTACATTAAAGCTAGAATAAAGCTTTGAATTTAGAAACCAAAAATCTTTACCAAAGTAATGTTTCTTTTAACTTTCTTAAATGCATTTAATTAATTTACCTGGTTTATTTTAGACAGGTTACCTGATACTTATTGCTGTTATGCTGGTGTCTCGAACATACTGTGATGTTTGGATGATTCAGAACGGGACACTCATTGAAAGGTATTTTTCATCTTCCTCCTGTATGTATGAAATACTAATTTGTGTCATATTTAAGTATTATTTTAAGCAAGAAATAGATTCTAAGTTAGGTATAAATACTTAAGTCAAATTATGTCTTTGTCCATTTACTTAGTAGATATTTATTGTCTCCCTTGTGCCACAGGCAGTGATAGGGATGTACCCATGAGTGAACAGGAGAGAGCCTGTACCAAGCCCTGCAGAGCTGCCCGTTTATAGAGGGTCAGAGACAAGTAAACAGAAAATTATGGAACTTCCCTGGCGGTCCAGTGGTTAAGACTCCATGCTTCCACTGAAGGGAGCACAGGTCCGATCCCTAGTTGGGGAACTAAGATATCGCATGCCCCCGGGGCCCGGCCAAAAAAAAGAAAGAAAGAAAGAAAATTAATATGCAGTATAATAAATGCTGTAGTGGGAACTTAAAAAGTCACCAAGCTGGATGTCTGAAATTAATGAGATAATTTGAGGAAAATATCAAAGCGTTTCAGGGAATCATGTTGAGAATGTTTATTAAACAGAAAAAAATTCTTAGACATTTTCTTCAGTTTCTGAAGTTAGTGCTTTATATATTTTTTCATTATAGTCTTTGTACATATATTAATTACTGCAATTGATGATTTGGAATTTAAAAACAAAAGAACAGTTGGGATATTAACATTTATCTGTTAATAAAGGATTTATTCCTCATGATACCAATTTGAATGTCAGTAAAAAACTTTTTCTTGGAATTTTGTTTCCTGGCATGCAGTATTTTATCAGAAAATTTCTTAAAGTACTTAATATAACATAACTGTTTGAATGACAGTACTTAAAATTTTTAAATGCTCCCAAATTTTGTAAGTTTTTTTCTGACATCCTTGATTTGTGTGTGGCTTAGAGGATTTGTAGGAGAGGCAGAATGCTTTATGCAGGCGTTTTCTGACTCATCTCTCTAGAAGAACAAAGACTGTTATCTGCATAGGATTAAAGCCATGACCATGTGCCTCTGAATATGTGTAAATGGTATAGATGCCAATATTCAATTCAGGTCTCCCTGAATCCTTTGGTCAGTCCCATGCCTTTTTATTTTAATCAAAATAATATATGAAAAGCTTAAAAAGTAAAACATGAATATAGTTTAATATCAAATAGCCTTACAGGACTTAATCACAAAAACATTAGTTCTGTGCCCCATTCCTCCCACCTGTAACTGTCATTCCTGGAGCCAGTTGTCTTCTGTTCTTTTTACTGTTTCATCTCTTATTTTGTCTCTGCATTTCATTGTAACACACTTATGTTACTGCCTCTAGATTTTTCAGTCTTAGAGAATATGCGTGTATTTATTTCTCTTTTGGAAGATGAGAATTACCTCTTTTACACTCCTACCCATGTCTGTGCTCATTCTCTCAATGTTATATCACAGTTTTTTGTTAAATCAGAATTTATTGTTTACATGATTTTGACTTTTGTTTATAGCTGAGCCAAATGCTCTTCTTTGGTAGTTTCTTTTATATACAACTTCTTTTCCTGGCATTTATAAATTGCAGGTTTTTGTGTACATTAATATTTTGCCTACTTCTTACTAATTCAGCTCAAGCTTATTGACAACACTATAAAATCTCACTATTTGGGGGCTTCCCTGGTGGCGCAGTGGTTGAGAGTCCGCCTGCCGATGCAGGGGACACGGGTTCGTGCCCCGGACCGGGAAGATCCCACATGCCGCAGAGCGGCTGGGCCCGTAAGCCATGGCCGCTGAGCCTGCGCGTCCGAGCCTGTGCTCCGCAACGGGAGAGGCCACAACAGTGAGAGGCCCGCGTACCGCAAAAAAAAAAAAAAATCTCAGTATTGTAATATGTCAAACACTAGATAACTTACTGATTTTTATCTATTACCACCCCACCCCATACCTCTTGTTAGTTTTCTGTCCTCCGGCTCTCATTAGGATTGATTGTGCTTTAGCTTCACTAAATAGCAGTCATGTTTGAATTTACTTTTATCATGATCTTAGGAATTTTTTTCTTCTTTCTTTCCTGCATTAAATAACTCCTATGTTCTGGATCTTTTGTTTTCCTCTTCCTCAGTTTACGTTCTCATTTTGGCAGATGCAGTCTTTTTCTGAGAAAAGGTTACAAGGGAAGTAAAATTTTGAGACCTTGTGGGTCTGATAAAGTCTTCTACTCTCACACTTGATTGATAATTTAGCTGTATTTATTCATTCTAAATTGGAAATCACTTTTTTTCAGAATTTGGAAAGCATCACCCTGTTGTCTTCTATAGGACTCTGTGGTTCTCAACCTTGGCTGCAGTATAATTAGAATGATCTGGGGAATTTTGAGACCTACTAATGCCTGGGCCCACCCCTAGAGATTCTGATTCAGTCATTACTTTTTGAAGCATCCCAGGTGATCCTAACCTTGATCCCAGCCAAGGTTAAAAACTACTGATCTAGCTTCCACATTTGGTGTTGAGTCCCATTCCTGTGCTGATTGCCCGCCCTTAGCAGCGGATCTCTTTTACCTGCTTTGGAAGCTTTTATTTCTTTATTGTTGATGTATTGCTGGTGTTATGGGAATTTCACTGAATGGTGGTGTGAATGTTTTTTTATTCCTTGTGTTTGTGCTAGGCATTAGGTGGGCTCTTTTCAATCTAGAAACTCATTCTTCATTCTGAAGAATGAAATTTTCTTGTGTTCTTAAAAAAGTTCTTCCTCTCCAGTTTTTTTCTGTACTTTTTCTGGAATCTTAGTTGAGTGTTGGACTTCCTGGACTGATCTTCTGACTATAATTTCTCTGTTTACATCTCTGACATTTTATATTATATTATAGGAGATTTCTTTTAACTTTATCATCCAGTGAATTTGTATTTGTTTTAATTTTATTTTCAGGAGCTATCTTTTTGTATGAATGTTCATTTTTGTAGCAGTCATTCTTTCAAGTCTGTGACTTTCAGTGTCCTTTGTTGTTCTGATCTTTGTCATTCAGTTTAGAGCTTTCCTTAAGCAGTCACTCTTGGCTGTGTATTCATATTTAACTTGCTAGAAGCCAAGTTGTGGGATTGTTGATTGTCTGGTTTCCCTGAAGGGAATTTGTAGGGGGAGTCTGGTCAGTTTTGTGTGTTTGTGCCCCAGTGAGGAATCCTCTAACGAATTCTAAGAAGTTAAGCATGAGTGTAATTGAAGTATTTGTTCATTGCTGCTAGCACATCAGCTTTAGCAGGATCAGTTTTGTTAAGTTCTCTTTCTATGAGCTTTGTGCACAAGTAATTTGAGTCATTTGTATAATTAATATAGAGAAGACATTTATGTCCTTTTACATGATTATAGAATTTTATATTTTTTTCCTTTGATGGCTTTACTTATTATTTAAATGTCATATCTGTTAATAAAAATACAGGCTCCCCAACTGTAGTGTTATTAATTACCTGCGACAAAAATAACAGGTTACATCCACTGTGAATAACATTATATTAGATATCTGTGTACAGTCAGTCACATGGTACATATAAAGAACCCTGTACAATCATGGTATAGTATAGAAGATTATTTTTTAAAGTTTTTTCCCTTTTATTCAGATTTTGTGATTTCATGTTTTTGTAACCTAAAAGAATAATATTTAATTTTCTAAACTAGGGATTCCCAACTTTAATTAAATAGGTGCTTATTTTAATTTTCTCAAAGACTGAATGCTCTAGAGAAAATCCATCACTAAGAGTATGTGGTGCATTAATTTAATGGGTAATGATGAATAAGAGGAAAGTTATTATGTAGCATGAGCCAACTTATAATTCTACTAATCAACTTGTTGGGTACTCAGCCTTAAAATTCAGTTATGAGATGTAGAAAAAAATAAAAATACAAAAACCTTAAGAGTTTTTAAGAAACATATGATTTTGACATAATTTAAGCTTGCAGAAAAGCTGCAAGAATAGTACAGGGAGCTTCCTTATACTCTTAACCCAAATTCACGATTCCGAAGCAGTCATTTTATTTATTTGTTTGTTTGTTTGTTTATTAGCTGCATTAGGTCTTTGTTGCTGCGTGTGGGCTTTCTCTAATTGCGACGAGCAGGGACTACTGTTGGTTGTGTTGTGCGGGCTTCTCATTGTGGTGGTTTCTCTTGTTGTGGAGCACAGGCTGTAGGTGTGTGGGCTTCAGTAGTTGCAGCAAGTGGGCTCAGTAGTTACAGCACGCAGGCCCTAGAGTGCACGGGCTTCAGTAGTTGTGGCGTGTGGGCTCAATAGTTATAGCTGCAGGCTCTAGAGCACAGGCTCAGTAGTTGTGGCACACGAGCTTAGCTGCTCTGCGGCATGTGGCATCTTCCCGGACCAGGGATTGATCCCGTGTCCCCTGCATTGGCAGGCGGATTCTCAACCACTGCACTACCAGGGAAATCCCTGAAGCAGTCATTTAAAAATTAATTGTTGAGGACTTCCTTGACAGTCCAGTGGTTAAGACTGCGCACTTCCACTGCGGGGGGCATGAGTTCAATCCCTGGTCGGGGAAGATCCCGCATACTGTGCAGTGTGGCCAAAATAAATAAATAAATAAAATTAATGGTTGAGTTTGGGTTTTTTTTGAGCATGAGCCACCTCTTCTCCTTGCTTGGCCCTGCAATAAACCTTTCTCTGCTCCTCCCTCAAAAAAACAAAAACAAAAGTTAATTGTTTACTTTCTCCTGAGTAAAGATTTTTGAGCTTCTGCTATGCATGAGATCTTTTGATATTTGGTCAAATTAAAAGTTTTAAAATATTATGAATTCATAATATAGAACAGTTTTATTTGAAAAATTAACACATTTCTCTAACTTGCTACTAAAGCTACATTGTAAACTTTATTTGTCTTTTCCATTTTGCCTATTGCAAAGTGTGTTTAGATTTATGTTCTTCTGCTAAAATAGAGTCACAAAGAGACTTGTTATGGTCCTTAATGTACTTAATTTTAATATCCTTTACATCTTTTAGGCTTACTTGTTAGCAGTGACTAATGACTTCGGAATGGGGCAGATTTTAATAGGGCAGACCCTTTCTTTAAGGTAGAAACTGGCAATTCTGTGATATGGAAGGTAATATTTCATATCTTGTTGCTGCTGCTGGGGAGGAAGAAATTCCCCTCTGCCCTTCTAGGTTATTCTGGCTGGTCTAAGAATTAAATGGGCGTGAGACAGATTAACAGGAGAAAATCAAACAAAAGTATAATAACATGTGTACATGGGAGAGACCCAGGAGAACTTAGTAACTTGCCAGAATAGCCGAAGCCCTCATCTTGAATACCATCTTCAGCTAACGACAGAGAGGATGTTGGGGGTAGGGGTTTGGGACTTCACAGGGGAGGAAGGCAATTCACATGAAGATGGAAAAGCAAATGTTTGGTAAACAAATGTTTGCTGGGCCATGTGGAGACTCTGGGATACAGCATGGACTCTGATCTCTAGGTCCTGCCTACTTTCCCCGCACACACTTAGCCCATATGCGTTGCAGATATCTCTGGTCATAGCTCTGTTCTGGGAGCAGGCCATTTTATCTAAATTCTTTAGGCAGCTAAGGGGGAGGCAAAAAGAAAGACTTCCTGAGGCTTCTGTTTCTTAAAAATAATCAGTCTAAAATAATCCTTATGCCAAAGAAACACATTTTGGGGTGGCAGAGTTTGTTCCCCTATACTGCCGTATGTAATCATAAATATATATTTTATTTTTAACCACTTGGCTATAAGTAGCATTTCAAAATTACCAAACTATCTTAAGATTCCTGTATGTTTTAGAAGTAACTATGATTGGGACTACTCTAAAATTACTTTATTGATGATTATTTTTCTTTTGCAGCGGACTAATAAGCAGAAATAAAGCTTTATTCAAGAAACCATTTTTTAAATTTGTAGCTGCTACTCCAGTGGTAAACCATTGTTGAATGATGGCATGTGCTTTACCAAAGTTTGATAATCTTGTGTGTTTCACAGCTTGGGCAGCACTAAAGCACTTTGGTTTTATGTAAAGTTTGGTTCAAATAATTTTAATTTAAACCTCTAAACTTTTGTACTTAATTACTTTTCATCTCTAATATTCTTATTGCTGTAAAAAGCATTTTTGTGTGGCTCTATTTTAACTTCTTTCTAGTTCAGCTTTAAAAAAATTTTTTTTACACTTTTTAGCAGCTGTGTCAAAATTGGACTATTAATTTTTCTATTGGTCTAGAGTAACATTTCCCAAAGTATGTTCTTTGGAATCTTAGCTATGATGGAGGAAATGCTAGTGCTACAAAGCCCTCTCAGAGAGTTTTACAATGCATATTATACATTAGAGCTTTGAGAGGGCCTTTGGTAAAGACATTTGTTAGCGTTAACTCAGGTTTTTGGAAATTTATTTGACCATGGAACTTTTTTGCTCTAAAAGATCAGTTCATATTACTTGGCATTATTCATCTACTCCCTCATAAAAAGAAATTATTTATCAGTATGTATACCAGTCATTTTTTTTGTGTAGAGCTAGGTTTGAATCATTTAGCGCATTGTTTTTCAAAATATGGTTAATTTACTTCTGGGAATATTAGCATTACCTTTGCACTAGACCACAGACATTTGGTAGTCAGAGATCCTTTACTTATAATGATATAATGGCTTTCTAGCTTTTTAAAAAAGTAGTGGAACCCTTTAAATAAGTTCTTAGTGGATATTTTTAAAACAGATAAATATTTAAAATAGATTAAAAATAGATAAAAGATCTGGTTTCATTGAAATCCCGCTGCCATCTTTTTTGGTAAAATTTTCTTAGGACCACAGTCAATCTCATTCTTAGCTGTTTTAGCTTTACAATAGCAGAACTGAGTAGTTGCAACAGAGACCTTATGGCCCACAAAGCTTAAAATGGTTGCCCTTGGCCCTTTATAGTAAGAATTTGCTCATCTGTCATTAGTCTGTCTCCTTGCCATTAGTTCATACAAATGACAGGATGTTAAACTATTTAAAAGAAAACAAAGAAATAGTACTTTGTTTTATCCACAGTAATCCATTCCTGGGTGTATAAAGTTGTTAATTGTTTCATCATATAAAACCCCTTTTGTGACTGCTTAAGTATAAGCCTGCTGGGGGGGGGTTTGTGTGTTTTTTTTTTTGCGGTACGCGGACCTCTCACTGTTGCGGCCTCTCCCGTTGCGGAGCACAGGCTCCGGACGTGCAGGCCCAGCAGCCATGGCTCATGGGCCCAGCCGCTCCGCGACATGTGGGATCCTCCTGGACCAGGGCACGAACCCGCGTCCTCAGCATCAGCAGGCGGACTCTCAACCACTGCGCCACCAGGGAAGCCCAAGCCTGCTGTTTAATTACCATTTTTACGAAGGAAAGAACTAGCTATCATTCTTATTTAATTTTGCCGTTTGTAGAGTGATTTCCAAGCAAGCTGTTTAAAATGACAGAATTTCAAAAGTTAATGTTTTTGTAAGAAAATGCTTTTAGCATCTTTTTCTTATTGATTCATTTGATTCAATGAAAATTTCCAAAAATAGTTTTAGAGATTTAGAGAGGTTTTTTTAGTGTTAAATATTGCTTCTTTTGCAACTAATGCATTGCATGTGGTGGTTTGCAGTGGTATCATTGGTCGTAGCAGAAAAGATTTCAAGAAATACTTATTCAACTTCATCACTGCCATGCCTCTCGTAAGTGTTAATTCTTTAAAGATTTTTACATAGGGAAAAAATTGCGTCTTACTGAAATCTTTTAGGATTTTTACTTATTAAGTTCTTTGAAGATTTATATACTAAGTTTTTTCAAGTTTAGTTTTGTAACTTATAGTGGAGTTTTTCAGTGTGCAAACCTTTACACTAGATAGAAAAATTTAAAGGAATTATGTTTGGATCAGTTTCTTTGCGTACATATGTAGGTGTATACAAGTGTAGATGATTTTTTCTTTGACCATTAGGCCAGGGTTTCTCAAATATTTAGTAACATGCCACTAGATGGAAATAGTACCCCTCCCCAAGTTGTGACAACAAAAAAAAATGTCTTCAGTGTCTCCAAACATTGCCAAGTGGCCTGTGGGGGGCTAAGGTGAGGTTGTGGGGCAGTGAGCTGAGGGCAGAAATCCTGGGTGAGAATCATTGCTGTAGGCCATAAACTGTTACAGTAACTCGAACCACTAATGTAATGTAATGTAATTTAATTGGAATTTATTGTCCGAATTTACTAAAAATAAATGTTAAGTGGTCCAAATCATAAGTAATTTTCTTAGCTTGAGTCTTATCTTTATTCTATTTTATCGGCACGAAAAGAATTTTATTATTGTATGTGTGGGAGTAAAAGGGAGGAGCTTGATTATACAACTTAATTAATTAGAACATATGTCAGATTTAATAAAGCTTGAGGATAGACCTACATGGAAGACCTTTTAAAATAGAAAATTGAGAAAAGCAGCATTGATGTCAATCAAAGATGGAGATTCAGCAGAAGACCAGTGTTTTCTTGAGAAAATTTTTTTATAAATGTGACCTCAGAACTATGGAAGAATTACTTTTAATATAATGGTGGAAAAGAGTAGTAAAGTTGACTCCAGAAATAATCTAGAAGATGGCATTAGTTGGTATAAAACTTGTAGTAATTTTTTTAGCAAATGCAAATACAGTGGGTATAGAGTTCCATTGTCTAGGGTTGTAGTGCTGGTAGCAGGAAAGAGAAGATATACTAAGCATAAATGTCAGTACTCCTAAAGTAAGTTCTTTACACTGGATAGAAAGGTGACAGATTTGCTCTTTGGCTTGTTTATATCTCCCCCCCCACAAAAAAAAGAGGTAACAAGGTGCTTCTCATAATTAATAATATTAATATGTTCTAAAATTAATTTCCAAGTAAAGGGTAATACAGCTAATTGCATTTGATTTAGCATGTTCTCTTTGTGTCTTTGGAAATGTTAAGTAAAACAGAACTGAATTATATCAATTTGTATTACCAGTTATAAAAAATTTATAGGATTTGGAGACAAAATCAATGATAGGGAAATAAATTATAATTTAGTAAGTAGAAATGAAGCAAAACCAATAATATGTGTTTGTTTGTTTTAGATTTCTCTGGTTAATAACTTCTTGAAGTTTGGGTTAAATGAGCTCAAACTGTGCTTCCGAGTAAGACTAACTAAGTACCTCTATGAGGAGTATCTCCAGTAAGTGATAACCTACTTTTATATTAAAAATACTTAAACAGTAATGCTTATGATATTGAGGTGTAGAAGTTTTTCTTTTTTATTTGATATGTATTTCAAGAGGATTGCTCTTAGACCTAGAAGCATATAGGGAAAGACATCAGCTATTTGGAATCTAATCCTAGCTCTTCCATTAACTGGCCAGTGATCCTTCTCCAGACTTGCATCTGCATCTCTAAAATAAATTAGGACAATCTTTAGGGCCTCTTCCAGCTCCAGATTTTTCTGTTTCTATGAATTTGCACTACATAGTATAATGTGAATTTTTTTGTTTTTAAAATCATTTGTTTTAAAGTCTTCTTCTTATTGTTATTTTAGAACTTTCACATATTATAAAATGGGAAATCTGGACAACAGAATAGCCAATCCAGACCAGCTGCTTACACAAGATGTAGAAAAGTTTTGTAACAGTGTAGTTGATCTGTATTCAAATCTTAGTAAGGTAAGTTTTTCTATTTTTATTGTTGTTACTTTGCTTATTTTTGAATCTAAGCAAATTTATATGGAATTGATTTGATGCACATAACAGTAGCATGTAAGTATTTAATGCTTTTATAAGAAAATTATAGAGTTGTTATAATAGTTTTAACTACAGTTCCTTAATTTTTTATATTATTGGTGTGAGGTGCTTTGGCCAAGAACTGAGAATTTAGTGTCTTATAAAGATTTTATAAGAACTTTGCAGGCTGATTTCAGTAAAACGACAGAAACTTGGATTTTTATCTCTTGACCTGTGTACTTCTGGCAGTTGTTAGAAATTCATGATCAATTTATTTTTAATTCCACATTCATAACCCTAGGCTAGGACATATTCCTGCCCAATTCTCTGCTTCAGTATCTCTAATAGATCATTTAAGTAATAGTCAAAAAATTTTCACAAGATATTAGTACATTTCAGTTTTTTCTAATTACTGTTTTTTCCCCCTTTCCAGAATATTGCCAAAGCTTTTGACTCTGACCTTAACTAGTTTTCTTCCTGCTGATTATGTCAGCTCTTAACTTCCTCTTCTTATCTCACCACCCCTACAGTTTTTGCTGTGGTCTTCTCATTAAGCCATCTTCTTTGCTGTTACCTCCTGCATTGGCTAGCACATGTAGAGGGCATCTACAAGACTGTCTGCCCAGCATTTCCCCCGCCACTCTTCATCTTAGATGCCCCATTTCCCATCCAGTCCACATGACTGCTCTTGGTTTGTGGTCGGAGCTTGTCTCAAACTGGACCATTTGTAGTATCTTGCCTCTGACCACAATTGATCCAAATACCCAGTTTTGAGGCAAAACACTATATACTACAAGGGGCTGGGTCACATTGTAAGAATAGGAATGCTCCCATTTCAACCATGTGGATGGAAGGAGGATAGGCAGTTCTAAGAAAAGCGATGTGTATCTATAAGAACTTCACCCCTCTTGATAGGCCCACTGCTAGGACACCTTTTCACTTCATGCCAAACTTTGTTCTTTATTTAGCTCTCTTTAAGTCTTTACTGATCCAGACTCTAGAAACTCAGACAGCTGCAAGTTGTTCAGTAATTCAGCTGCTTTTTTCCCTCTGCCCATCACCACATTTTAGTTTGTTCTCTGTGTGTGTGTAGGGGGGAGGTGCTGTATATAATATTCTTCATGTAATTCTGTAGACATTGTTGTGTATTCTTTATTACATCTTGGCACTTGAGTAAGTCCATAGCTCAGGACTTGTCACAGCTGCAGTAAAGAAAAATATTATCAAATTAATTGATTGTAGTGGTGCTATATACTACAGTATATTTAGTTTATAAAATATCTGATTGTTTGAACTCTGACTTAAATTGAGTAACTTAAGTGTACTTGAATTTTATATATCTAAGTATATGTCTAAATATATCTAACTTATTGATAATTCATAAGACAAGAAAGAAAAGGTTCATCTTAGTACAAGCCAATTAATAAACCAAGCCACCTATCCTAATATAGTCAGAAAGGAGTGGCTATGGACTTAAAGTAAATGAACACAGTTTGGGTTTCTTGAAAAACAGTTCAAAATATGTACAACTTTTGGTATGTCAGTTGAGTTGTCTCTGTGTGAGGAGCAGTACATTAATGTATTATTTTAGTTCTAGGAGCTTGAGTTTTAGGTCAGAAAATTAGATTCATAAGCTCACTCACCATATTTCAACATACAGATGTTGTGATAAAATCAGACAACGTTAAGAGCAGAAAGAGTCTCTCATTTTTCAGGTGAAGATATATAGAAACCAGAAAAGCTGTTAGTAGATTTGGGGTTAAAACTCAGGTCATTTTATTCAGTGTCTTTATACTACATTGAGAAATTGCTAAGTAAGTAATGGCTAATTATTACAGTAGAGCTACCTTAGTTGATGGAAAGTGGTAAATACTTTTCCCAGTTGATGGTCAGTAGACATTGGTCAGGCTGTTTCCATTTTGAGTTTCTTGAGAGTAAGAACTGTGTCTTTTATGTATTCATTGAGCTGCATACTGTTCCAGTACATTATACATAGTGGGAACTCTGCATGTTGACAATTATGTGTTAAATGTTGAATAGCATTTTGTATTTAACATGTTTATTGGCTATCAGTCTAGGCAATCTAGTTCTTTTTAATTCTGAACCTTCTGATGTTTATTTTACAGCCATTTTTAGACATAGTTTTATATATCTTCAAGTTAACAAGTGCAATAGGAGCTCAGGTAAGTTTACTTTTATTCTGTCTTTTAAATGGCTACAGTACTGGGCTGTGAATAGCTGGATGGTTTGTAAGAATTTTTATGTATCTCAAAGAATGTATTTTTTACAAGTGTAGCTAATAAAGTCTGTTTATAAAATAATACCATACTAGAGATTTTTAAAGTTTTCTAATTTAGCTTTTTAATTTTGCTTAAGCCAGACACTGGAAAATTTTTGTGGCTTTAACAACCAGAATTGCTTAAACATTGAACATACATGTATTTATTGTTGCAAAGTAATGTCTAAAAAGAAATTTGGAGACAGCTATTTTACTATGAAATTTGAATGTTTAAATACTTTTAGAGTGGCCATAACAGTTTCAAGAATATTTTATAATAATATAAATGGTTGACTATCCCATGAGCCTTATTAGGTGTCTCTCTGACATTTGTGTTAGTAAGAATGACCTTTATATTCTGAGTATTCTCGTTGAAGTCTAACTTTAGTCATTTAATATGTAGTATTATTGTTATATATTTATAACAATCATATGATAGTGTGGTTGTTTTATGTATATATGTACATGTGTATGTATATACTTTATGTAGTTGATTAATAAATAATTTATGTAGTGATTTTTGTTCTGTTCCAGAACATTGGGGAAAGCAGTTTTTTATTTTAATTTTCATGTCTATCTTCCTAACCTTTTGATATCCCATAAGCCAGGTTTAATCATTCTTAAAACTTGTTTTTACTGTAAACAAGTGAATAGGCTTAATGCCTCTTATCGGTATATTGTAATATTTTGATGGTACTTATTACATGTTTATAATACTTAAGTATTATATTTATATTTAAATATATCTCCATGTGTTCTTATTTTCTGATTTTGTATTTCTTAGGTGGAAACTATGTTTTAGTTATCTCTTTTGCCCATACTTCTAGTAATTGTTGAAATGCATTGAATCAATCATATTGAATTTAAAAATAACACACACTATATTCCATACACACTGTCTGAATAAAAAGATGAGTAAGACACAGTTCCTACTGAAGAGGGATTATGATCTGGTGAAAGGGTAGATATTCAAACAATTGTAATGCAGAGTGATAAGTCCAGTAATGGAAGTGTGGAAATGTATTTATTGTCCAGAAGAATTGGAGGTGATATTTGCGCTGCTTTGAGGATGATGAGTAGGCCTCCATTAGACATGTCAGGCTTACCAGACATAAGAACAACTTCACTGAAAGGCATGTTCAGGAAACAGTTATTTCAGTATGGCAGAACATAGGATATATATATGGGAATGAGGGAAGTACTTTCGATGAGCTTGGAAAGGCAAGCTTGAAGCTTCTCTCTTAGAAGGGTCAATGCGTGATGAGGTACTTTACCACATTAGAAAGTACGGCAGCTAGAAGCAAGACGCAGGAGAAGGGAAAGGCAGATTGAGCTCATTTGGGGGAATTGAGCTTGAGGTTCTACAGAGTAGTAAGCTTCAGATGTACAGTAAGTATTTGGAAATAACATCTTGGATTCTTAAGAGTGATGGGATTAGAGGTATAAATTTGGGAGAAACGAGTGAAAGAGGAAACCTCAGGGAGTATTAACATTCAAAGAGAAGGCAAAAAAGAGGTTTGCGAGTTATTGTGGAATTAAGAGAGTATCAAGAAGAGTTCCATCAGAAGAGTTTTAGGTGCTGTAAAAGAAAGAGTGAGGACTACAGTTAGGAGTTTTTAAGTGAGCAGATTTGGGAGAGCTGGGGAAAGAGTGGTGGGAGGAGGAGTAGACGAGTAGTAAAACCAAAGAAGACCCAGTGTGTAATTTCTCGGAAAAGAAACAATTAAGGGAAAAAATGAGTCAAAAGAGTAATTCCTCTCAAAGTAACTGGAGTTAATTATAATAAATTGTGAGTGTTGCCTTCAGTGAATTTATTATATCCTTGACCTTTGTATATCTTTCTCTCCCAATAATAACAGGGCCCAGCAAGCATGATGGCCTACTTGCTTGTTTCTGGGCTATTCCTAACTCGAATTAGAAGACCCATTGGTAAGATGACAATAACTGAGCAAAAGCTTGAAGGAGAGTATAGATATGTTAATTCTCGGCTCATCACAAACAGGTGTGTACAAATGTATTAAATGTAATTGGCTGTACTAAAAATTCCTTTGTATGGATACTGAAGTCCTGTAAGCTGACTCTAAAAAGTCTAGTGACACTGTTACTGAAATTATGTCTGTGTATTTACTTCTTTTGAAAATATACATTATGAAGGATATCAGTTTTATAAAGTAGTAATCCTCTACGTTTCTAACCCTTTTTCTTGTTAAACTGTTTAGTATCCCTGATTTACCTCTTCATGTCTTCTATTGACTAACTTTCTGTTGATTTCACTTTAAGCAAAGTCAAAAAACAATTTCAATTCAAATTTACCTCTTCAAAGAAAATTTTGTCTCAATTTATCCACAAATGTTTTTTGTTTGAGACTATATTTGGAATACTCAGAGTTAATTCAGTCTCACTGCATGTGTCTCTACCTATTTTCCAGACAGTTTAAAAATCCAAAGAAGGAAGAAGTATTGGGTGTTGGAGCCAGCCTGACTAGTTTCAAAATCTACCTTCTCCACTTACCAGTTATATATGACTTTTGGCAAGTTATTTATAGCCTCACTTTTCTTGTTGATGCTAGGTAGATAATATAGGGTTGTCATGAGGATTAAATATGAAATATATATAAAGCTTCCAGCACTGTTTTTAATATGTAGCAAGTGCTCAATAAATTTTCTTGCATATTGATGATCTGTCAACCTTAGGTCATCTTGAGGGTCCTAATATTTATTTACTACCCTGTGTTGGCATTACAAAATTATTTAGGAAATTATTCTTTTAACAGTTCCCTCTTCCTTTATTTCCTTGGATTGCTAAAATAGTACCAATTCTAAATAGGGTTTTTGTGCTGTAGGGAGACAGAAGAACAGAAGGTTGAGTAGAGCGGTGATCTGCCAAGTGAATGAAAGATGGTATCAGCTAGGATGCTTTCCATTGCAAGAAACAGAAAACCCTGACTCAGGCGGCTCCAACAATAAAGACACTTACTACTTCACATAAAAACTCTTAAAGATAGAGCAGTACCAGGTGCAGCATGATTGGGGTGTCTGGGTCTTCTCTTGGCTCTGTCCTCCTCTGTATGTTACCCTTTTCCTCTGGCTAGTTCTTTTTGTGATCACAAGATGGCAAAAGCAGTTTTAGATCTCACCAGCCCTCCTCCCCTGCAAAAAGTCCAGAAACAAAAACAGACCATTTCTGCTGTCTCTTTAAGAGAGCAAGGAAACTTCGCCAGAAGCCCCACAACAGACTTTCTTTCACATCTCATTGGCCAGAATTATCACTAAAGCAATTACAGCAAAGTGATTGGCTTAGACCATTGGGAACTCTTCCCCTGTGGATGGGGTTGAGGCCATTCCTCAACCATTTGGATGCATAGAAAAGGAGAGAGAACTTTAAGAAAATTGGGGTTCTCTTAGGAAGAAGGACATGGAAGAGAATAGATGTTGGATAGGCAGTTGTCAGTATTCTGGGATGTTCTGTTCTTTCAGGTTTTAGGTTTAGGCTAAAACGTTCAGGAGAAGTAGAATTATCACCTCATCTTTCTCCACTGACTTAAATGTGCAGATGAAGTAAAAGGAAGTAAGAAAAGAAATTATAGATATAGAATTGTGTTAAACTGGGATTCTGATACCCTGGGGCCCTGTATTATTGTGTAAAGGAAATTGTGAAAGGCAGGTCAAACACGAAGCAACTTTATGGAAAGTTAATTTTACTTGAATGGGTTGAGATAGGGGCTACCTTGTTTTTATGATGGAAAAAAATACAGATACATTTTGGACTAGAATATAAAACTCACATAAATTTTTAAGGGAAAAAGGAGACTTTAAAGAAATATTGTGTGTTTATTAAGAGCTGTTTTAACTGTGCCTTCTAGATGCCTATGTAAATCTTTACTTTCCTCTGCTGTAAGAGGTACTTTGCTGGGAGAGTTTACATTATACTGAATAGAGTGGAAAACTAGACTTTAGTGTCAGATATGAGTTATAATTTCAGCTATTTGACTTGCCAGCTCCATGACTTCTGCAAATTTAGTTAACTATATTTAACCTTTCTTCATCCGTAAAATGACCCTTTTTTCCTAGTTAAGATACTTGTGGCCCCTGTGTACCCATTCACATCAGCTCAAAGAAATAGGAGTTGCGAGGCTATGCTGGGGTTCCAAGAATAAGAACAACTGTTCAGCTAGGCCTCTTGGGAACTGGCACTGTGAGGTGGGCAGGACTTAGTTTGCTGTTCTGTCTTTTAAAGGCTGTATGTCATGGCATCACTACCTTATTTTTTTTCTAACTGTTGTTTTCTCCTCTCCCTTCTGGTTAGATCTGAACTCAGTTTGTAGTAATGGCTGCCCTAGTCCTGCCTCCCTATATGTCATGGCAATTTCCTTCTTACTTCTTATTTCTTATTATATTTCTTATTTCTTTATTCACATTTCTGAGAATTAACCCAGCACATCTTTTCCATATGCAACCTATGTCAGTAGTGCAGTCTGTGATCCAGTCAGGTGTGTATTCCTGTGCTCTGATCAGTTGAGCTAGGTACAGATAGTGGCTTGAGATGTACCCAGTAAGCTCATAGTCACAAAATGTCCAGTTATATACAAATATTCAGTCATTAAATATGGTATTTCAGTTGTTTTTCAGGATTAGGTAACATTAAAATTAATTGCTAAATAATTTTCTTTAATAGTGAAGAAATTGCCTTTTACAATGGAAATAAAAGAGAAAAGCAGACAATCCACTCAGTCTTCCGAAAACTGGTAAGATAACATGTTGGAGGTTCATGTGTTTATGGAAAAAAAATTGGGGGCCTTTGCCAAGATACATACATACACCTTTAATCTTTAAAATATTTATTTTTTAAATAACTAACTATGAAGAATTTTTATACTGTGTTTTCCTAAAAACTATCAAATCGATGTATTAAGCTGTCCAACTATAAAAATGGGTAGGTTTTATTAACATAATTGTCTGTACTTTTAAAGCGGTTACTTAGGAGTCTTATTTAGTGATAAATTTAGTGATTATTACAGAAAGAATTTGTTCCTATAGCATTCATGGAAATACTGTGAGCACAGTTCAGCAAACATTTTCTGTAATGGGCAAGATAATACATGTATAGTTTAGGCTTTTCAGGCCATATGGTCTCTGCTGCAACTGTTCAACTCTGCCACTCAAGAGTAACCATATTCTATATGTAAATGAATGGATGTGGCTATGTTCTAATAAAACTTGATTTACAAAAATAAGTGACAGGCTGGATTTGAACTGTGGGCCATAGTTTGCTGACCCTTGATTTAGAATATAAACGTTATTTCTTATGAAAACTATACCTTGGTTTTTATTTACTTGCCACTTGGAAAATTTGAATTTAATTAATTTTATTGATTATTCATTCAAAAGATATGGAGCACCATCTAGGTGTCTGTGCTTGTCCAGGTGATTAGTGTGGTAACAGTGGTGTGTGTAATGGACCACATCCTCCCTTTAAGGAGCTTACATTTTAGTGGAAGTCTTTGAAATTAAATACATATTTGAGGTGATTTTTAAAGGTTAAAGAAGTTATTTTAAATTATTTCAGAAATTGAATTTTTGCCTTTTTTATATTTAACATGACTGAACTTTGATAGTATTCACTGATAAAATGCATTTAAGGTAATGTTCTAAGGGACTGCTGTTAACTAGTTCACTCTTCACATGGCTTGCCCATGCTTATCCTTTAGATTTCAGCCCAAAAGTTAACACCTTTTTGAGGCCTTGTCTTCTCTGATGGCCTCCACCAGTTATTTTCCCATTTTAATGATCTGTTTCCTTAAAAGCGTACATTGTGATTTATAATTATCTTGTTTGTTTACTAGTTTGTCTCTTTCATTAGTATGTGAATTCCAAGAGCTCAGGGACCTTGTCTGCTTTATTCATTGTTGTATCTCCAGCATTGAGCTCAGTATGTAACGTCTGTCATTCATTGAATACATGTTCCAGCCATTGTTCTTTTACAGAAGATATTAAGAGCAAGCTACCCTGTACTCAGGAAATCCACGTTTTAGTGGGGGAGACAATAAACAAGTAAACAACTGGATATTTTACAATATATGATTTTAGGTTGTAGTGAATTTTGTGACCCAAAATAAAATGGAATAAAGTGGTAGAGTATGATGGGGGCTGTTGCCTAGCTATTTTAGGTAGGGGATGGCAAGAAGGTCTTTCTTGAAGAGGTGGCATTTTATCAGAAACCCATATGAAGTGAGGGAGTTAGTCACAGAATATAAATATCTAGGAAGACAATAATCCTGGCAGAGGGAACAGCAGGAGGAAAGCCTTAAGGCAGAAGCATGTTTGAGGAACCAATATTTCTGGAGCTCAGTGAGAAAGAGCAAAGTAGAAGCAGATGAGGTTTAAGATAGAAACCAGTGCCGGATCATGCAGGGCCTTGAGTAATATGATAGATGGAAAAGTCAAGAACATTAAAAATGCAGAATAAAATATATTTTTAGACTTGTAATTTTGAGATAATGCATGCTGAGATTAAAGCTACAGACTCGGGCTGTGCAGCATCATTAGCGCTTGGTTCAAATTGAGTGTAATATAATTCTTAGAGAAAGCACAGGCCAGAGGTTTCCAACTAAGGCAAAGCATTGAGTGCTATTTCCAGACAGCTGGTGTTTCACCTAAATTAGCTCATCTTTCTGTTCTTTTTCTTTTGATTATTGATCAATTTTAACATGTATGTATCTGACAATATTATGAATACAGTATCATTGTACTGTTACATGCAAGGGACACCACATTAATATTCTTTAAGTAGTTTCCATTCTGTTTGCATAAAGATGGTTTCATGAAGTATTTGTTTGGCACCTGTTCTGTGATCAGCATTGTGCTCAATGAAATGTGATATATAATGTAATTAGAGATCACAGGCACTCAGTTAATATTTGTTGAATACAAAAGTTACTTAGTTTCTTTTGTCCTCATGGTAGATTCACTTTTTTAATATACAGAAAGTATATATATTTTTTGTTTTTGCTTTCTGCCAGGTGGAGCACCTACATAATTTCATTTTGTTTCGGTTTTCTATGGGCTTCATTGATAGCATAATTGCCAAATGTAAGTATGCTTTAAAAGAGATAGTGGAATGGAATTTGTGGGAAAAGTGAAGTATTGTTGATGTTTTTAAGTCTTAACTGTTTTGTTTCAGATTTCGCCACTGTGGTTGGTTATCTAGTTGTCAGTCGTCCTTTCCTAGATTTGTCTCATCCTCGACATCTCAAAAGCTCACATGCAGAACTTCTGGAGGTAAAGTGATAGTAGTCATACTCAATTGAAATTTTAAATATAACAATAAAGAAAAGCTCGTTTTAATCTTAGAAATATAAGTGAAAACTAATATTTATTTCTATGTCAGGATTACTACCAAAGTGGAAGAATGCTTTTGCGAATGTCTCAAGCTCTGGGTCGAATAGTTTTGGCTGGCCGTGAAATGACAAGATTGGCTGGGTAAGTAAGATTAGTAATAATGAGCAATTGCAGAGAATAATTTTTTTCAAATATGTTATCCTTAATGATTGTGCCCAGTTGAGGTTGAGATAAGGGGCAGTGAAGCCCTGTATTTCTTGCTCTTGCAAGCTGGTTTTGATAGAAAATTAGGAAGATTTTCTTTGATAGTGAACTTTTCATGTTTCCTTAAGATAGCTGTTTGGAGCCTTAAACTAGGTTAGTTGTTCTCAAGCTGTCTGTTCTGTGGACACTGGTATTCAGTAAGCTGGGAAATGTCGAATTGTGGCAGTCTTTCCTTGATTCATAGAAAATTAAGTTAGTGAATAGAATTTTCTCGTTTGAACTTTTTTGTCCCCTACCATACTTTTTTTTTCCTTAGTTCTTTGATACCTGGCAACTCAGCAAAAGATAAAAAAGGATGAAGTTGATTTTAATGAAAAAAATGAAAAGTTACCTTATGGTAGCTGTAGGTCCAGTTGTAAATATGGTCAGGGTGTCTAGTAAAATTGTTCTTAAACCATCAAATGGAGTTAAATATTTCAAAATTTCAGGGTCTAATATAAAGGGCTTGGTATGGTGTCAAAAAAACTATAATGTAAAAAAAAAACACTGTAAGTTTCAGGTCATCTGAAGAAATTAGATGTCTTTGGATCTTTCCCAGGCCTGTGATTAGTCTGCCTATTTCCTCTCTTCCTTCTTTACTCCTTTGGCAGTTAAGGTCTTCATGGCAAGATAGAAGAAGTTATAAACTACTATGAGGAGTCTCTGTCTTGAGAATGCTGACATTCTTCCTACTTGTTAATAACTTTCTCATGCCTTTACAGTTCCTAGCATATAGGATGCTTCTGTTCCTTTAGGAAGTTTCTGCTTGTTATTCACAGAATGATCCTGTTTGCTTCTCTGGTTAGACTGCTTTCTCTTCGACCATCATATCATTCTTCTACTCCTCAACTTCTTGTCGTTAGTTTTGATTTCTATCACCACAGTGATTTCTCTCTAATATTAAGAACACTTCATCGTTTTCCCTCTTCAGAGGAAGAAAGAGAGGAATCCTTCAAATTCTTTCATGTTTGCAGGGAAGTAGTGTGCATTTGGCATACTTAAAATAAATGATGTCCTCAGAGAGAAAAGCCAACTTTGTCCAAGGCTTTATAACTCACTCCAGCAGGAACTCAGGGTCCACGCTTCCTGGACCTAAGGAATGCACTAGCATTAGTCCTTTTATAGTATTTACTAGAAAATTCCTTAAAATTCTAGTGGCAGAGAACCTTCTTGATTTGCCTATTAATGAAGTATCTGTTGAGATGGGATCCTATGAGACCTCTTTTCTTAGCCACGTGTTCCTGCTCTCCTATTGAAGCATAATAATAAAACGTGTACTGTCACTAATACTTCATGTTGATGAGATGTCTTTTAAGTTATCTTATTTAAACTTAATGATAAGTTTAGAAACTTCAGTTAGATTTGTATAAAGTAAAAAATATGAACTTAATGTTATATGTCAGTTATATTCAAATAAATAAATAATAAAAATTAAAGATATAGCCTTTGGAGTTTTGATTATGACTTCTTTTTTTCTTCAGCTTTACTGCTCGGATTACAGAATTAATGCAAGTACTAAAGGATTTAAATCAGGGCAAATATGAACGCACCATGGTCTCACAACAGGAAAAAGGTAAATATGAATGCACTAGGTCACATATTATAAGTTTTTGCTGACATGACATGATGCTTTAATACTGATTTTTCCATTTAATGTATTGAAGGAGCACAAGGCATTCCCTTGATACCTGGTGTTGGAGAAATCATCAATGCAGATAACATTATAAAGTACGTACAGAAAAGGGTTCTTTAGCACCATGAACATCTGTTAAACTACACAGTAGCCTTTCTCTTACAGCTACATCTGCTTAGTGTTTAATGTAAAATTATTCTCTTTTTATTAATTTCCTCTATAGATTTGATCATGTTCCTTTAGCAACGCCAAATGGAGATATCTTGATTCGAGACCTTAATTTTGAAGTAAGTTTTTACATGGTTATATAAAAGCTTAAATCATCTTCAAAACGTGAAATGAAGAACTGTTGTCTGAATATTTAACATAATTTTAAGGCTTCACTTAGTTTCTGAACCCACAAAATTGCTTTAAAAAGTAAGCCTTTATAAAGGAGGACTGCCTTTGATTAAGGTAGTCATAAGGTACTGTAAATTTCCAGTTATAAGATAAATAAGTACCAGGGATGTAATGTACAACATGATCAATATAAAAACACTGCTGTATGTTATATAGAAAAGTTGTTAAGAGAGTAAACCCTAGGAGTTCTCATCACACACACACATTTTTTTTCTATTTCTTTAATTTTGTATCTGTATGAGATGATGGATGTTCACTAAACTTACTGTGATAATCATTTCATGGTGTATGGAAGTCAAATCCTTATGCTGTACACTTTAAACTTAGACAGTGTTGCATGTCAATGATATCTCAATAAAACTGGAAGAAAAATATTAAAAGTCTTTGAAATAGAAATTTATTTTTCTTATTTGACAGGACTTTAAAGTTTCAAATACTACTATCAAAAATCTTTTGCAAATAAAGTCCATCTGAAGAAAGCCATAGAAGATATAGATAATTGGAATCTCTGATGTAAGATGAATATTTAAACATGCAAATATAACATTAGTCTCTTTAAATTAAAATAATTTACCATTTGGTAGTATTTTGATGGTATAGGAGGATCTGTACCTATAAAAACAAAACATAGATTTTCATATTACTGATGAAAACAGTGGAAGAGCAGCACAATAGCACTGCAGATTGCCACTCACCCAAGACACATAACATCTCGAGCCAAGTGAATCGTGATGCTGATCAATATAGTCTGTCAACCAAATGAGAATATGGCAGGCCAAATTAAAAAGAAAAAGCAAAAGATGAGAATTATTGTTATTGTATGATTTTAAAAGACTCTTGCAGACTTAAGGGTTACTATTTAGGTTATGTGTCTATTGTGACTTTACGAATAGTCCACATCTGAAAATCTTGAAGATTAGTAACAGATGTCTATCATGTGGGCTGTCTCTCCAGTTCCAGATACCATTACTCTAGAATAACACTGTCCAATAGAACTTTCTGCCATGATGGAAATGTTCTATATCTGCATTGTCCAGTATAGTAGCCACATGTGGATATTGTATTCTTGAAATATGGCTAGTACAGTTGAGGAACTGAATTTTAGATTTTACTTAATTTTAATGAATTTGACCTTAAATAGCCATGTGACTAGTGGCTATTGTATTGGACAGCACAACTCTAGAATTCTCTACATGCTTATGTTTATGGTCCTCTGTAATTTATGTTGTATATGGAGATTCTTTTCAACTGCTGTTATTGAAGGAATGTTGTCTGATAGTTTATAAAATAAGGAGTATAATTATTGGATTTGTTTTCAAAGTGTTATAATTATAGGTAAGTCTTCAATTTTTCTACTCTTAGTCATGTATATTTATTATGTACATCTCCACTTTCTTTTTAAGGAACTGTAATAATGAAAAGTGTTGGTTATGCAAAGTACTTTGGACTTATTCAACAATGAGTATTATATATTGTCATGTTTATTTTGAAGCCAGGAAACAAAAAGGGAAGTACAGAAAATGTGAATATAGTTGGTAAATATTTAATGGCACAAGTATTACAGAAGTGTTTTCTCATTTAGCTCCAGGTGCTGCAGTCAGAGCTACAGCTCTAGGTGCTGCTTTGCTCCCTTGGCAAAGTAGGTGGCCACCTACAGGGCTTGATTTCAGGAATAAAACAGAGCTCAAAACTCCACCTTTGATAGATTTCCAGTAGCCCCTTTATTGTCACTACCCAAGAGTAAAAAGGGCCATGATATTTCTCCATTGAAGAATCCTCTTAGCCCTTTCTCCTACTTTCCCTCACTTGTGTCTTTACACAGACATAGAATACGCCAACAATACAGATGCACACATGGCTTGAGCCTAGTGAGGAGAGATTTGTGATCTGTATGTACAGCCACATGGAATAAATAGATCATGATTATGGTCTGTGATATGCTCACTTTGTCATAGTGTTACCACACTAATGCTGTCCCTTTTATTTTAGTCCAAAGCCGCCCTTCCCTTTAAAGCCTTTATGTTTGAATTTTAGTATACTTCTGGCCAGTCCTGATAACTTCACTCTTTTAGTCTCAGAAAGGACCTAACTTTTTTGCTCTTATTTTGGGTTCATTTTGGAAAGTCTTATTTTAGTTATCAGTTACACCCCTGCTTGTTTAAGTTTTTTTACTCTGTGACCATGTTCTATATCACTGTTGTCTATTCTGTGATTCTTGTATTGTTTTCTCCTCCACTTGGAGCTGTTTCTTTGACTTCTGTACTTTTGGTCCACTGTTATCAATTACTCTTCTGTCTCTTTCTGACTTAGGGTATTCTAAGTTAGACTTGGCTTTTTCTCATTTATTTTGTCTTTCTATCATTTTTTAAACATTGTTTTGTTTTGTTTTTTAATTCAACAAACATCCATCACTTCTTTGTAACATCTGATTGTTTTCTATCCATCTGGCTTACTTGAAAATAAAGAGTCCTTTCTCCTGCAAAGAGGCATGATAAAACTGAGACTTGGCCATCACAAATAAATGTGTCCTACTTTATGATCAGTTTGCCTTTTGGGTTACCTAATAATCAAATAATGTAAGCTTCTTTGAGATAGGAGATTTTATATCTTATTCCTTTATAAACTCCCTCAGCAATGGCATATTTATATAGACTGGAGAAACCCTAAGAAATAACTACTTGTATGTTATAATGTGGGCATTAAAATAGTACTTTGTAACTTACTAAAATTTTTACCTTTTCAGTAAGCGAGCATATTTTAATGTTTAAAGAAGCCTAAGTTAATCTTCGTAAACAGCATACTTTCATGTAATCTCTCTTTTATTTAAGTCATATTTATGTGTAGAATATTTTGATGTTTTATTATAGTAAATTCATAGGAAGTAGGATTTATCAAGAAGTGATATTTCTGGGGGAATATTTTTATTGGTAAAGATATGGTGGTTCAAAGCGTTCGTTGCCCCAGTAAAGCAATCCAGGATCCTCAATAATAGAGTGTTATTGGGACTTCCCTGGTAGCACAGTGGTTAAGAATCCGCCTGCCAGTGCAGGGGACACTGGTTCCAGCCCTGGTCCGGGAAGATCCCACATGCCGCGGAGCAGCTAAGCCTGTGCTCCACAGCTACTGAAGCCTGTGCCTAGAGCCCATGCTCTGCAACAGGAGAAGCCACCACAATGAGAAGCACACCGCAGCAAAGAGTAGCCCCCGCTCACCACAACCAAAGAAAGCCCGTGCACAGCAATGAAGACCCAATGCAGCCAAAAATAAATAAAATAAATTTATATTAAAAAATTTAAAAATAGAGTGTTATTAACTTAATAACTGGTTTTCAGTGAAAGTTACCCTTGGCTTTTAGTCTTAATTCAACCCAGAAAAAAAATACATGTTTTCACAAATCTTTAATTTGGAAAAATTATCACTGGCTTACCATAGCTGATGTCATAATTGGAAGTTTTGTCCAACATTATCAAAAGCCACGGAGTAAAGAAAAGTTAATGCTGAGTCTAAGACACTTGTGCGTAGAAGACTACCTAAGGATTTCAGTAACTCTAGTTATTATTTATACACATCATTACAAACTTGGTTTTTAGGTTTCCTGGCATGTTGCACCAAATAATGTGGAGGGGTATTGGGTATCAGTGAAAACCACAAAAAGCAGTTAGGTGCAGAAAACAGTACATATGGCTAACATTACCTAAATAAATCAGAGTGATAGGGAACCATTTAATTAATCGTTCTCTGAACTTTAAGGTGCTCCTAGGGGAAACACTTTTATAGTAGAGTACAATTATATATAATGTATTACTAGGAATATTCACTGTATTCAACTTTATAGGAAAAAGAAATATGTATTTAGAAGAAGTCCATCAAAATAACTCTTTAAAATAATTTTTCAGAAAAAAAGACAAATACCTGGAAAAGTCATTCAGAATAGCTCATTCTCTAATACACAATATAAAATTTACCATTTTAACTATTTGGAAGTATACAATTCAGTGGCATTAAGTACATTTAGTGTGTTGTGCAACCATCACCACTATCTTCAGAACTTTTTCATCACAGCAAAGAGAAACTCTGTACCCATTAAACAGTAACTCGTTTCTCCCCGCCCCCCCCCCTTAGTCCCTGGTAACCTCTGTTCTACTTTCTGTCTCACTGTATTTGCCTATTCTGGGTACCTCATGTGAATGGAATCATAATATTTGTCCTTTTGTGTCTGGCATATCTCACTTAGCATCATGTCTTCAGATTCATTCATGTTGTGGCATGTATCAGAATTTCATTCTTTTTAAGGCTGAATAATAATATTCCATTGTATGTATATGCCACATTTTGTTTGTTCATTTATCCACTTGGGTTGCTTCCACTTTCGACTATTGTGAATAACGCAGAAGGCTCTGCATTCCATCAGAAAAAGTTCTTTCAGTGGCTTACAGCACCCTATAGTGTTTACCTGCCATTACCCTACCACCACCTCTGACCTCTCTGAGCTCATTTCCTACTACTCTTCCCTCCTGCTCATTCTTCTTCAGCAGAATCCTTTCTGATTTTTGAATAGGACAGGTACATTCCTGCCTTAGCATTTGTAGCTACTTTTTGTGGGTAGGGTTGGGACTGCAACAGTCCCTCCAGATAAACTTCTGGTTTACTCTTTCTTTCACAACTTTGCCCAGTTGTCATTTTCAGTGAGGCCTGGCCTGACCACCTTAAAAATGCAACCCACCCACCCCCACAGTTTTTTTTTACCTTTATCTGTTTTTTCCCTGTAGCACTTATTTTCTAACTACTGTTTAATTTACTTATTTATTATGCATGTTCCTTATTGTATATCTCTCCCACTAGAATGTATACTGGTAAGGGTAAGGATTTTGTTGTGTTTTTTTGTTGTTCTTTGGGTTTCTTTGGTCTCTTTTAATCACTAATGTACCTGCATTGCCTCGAACAGAGCCAGACACTGAGTATTCAATACATATTCATTGAATTAAAAAATAGGAACCTAAGGCTCAACAGTTTAAAAAGGCAGGTTCCACAGCCAGGGTAACTCATATCTCTCTGTTGTCTTTTCCTGCTGTGATACATTGCTGTGTGAGCTACAATTATGACTCAGGTTTTTTGATTCATCACCAGGTTGATTAACTCAGATAAGACCATAAGCTTAGAAATCAACCACTCTTGATATTTTTCATTTAACTTTATGTTGTTGCAGAGCAATTTGGTGGCACTTATAAATATTTATAATACATATGTACTTTGATACATAATTTCTAAGAATCTAATCTGTAGAAGTATTTCTCACTAGTGCATCAATTTGCTCTCAGCTTCATTGCAGTATTATTAAAAGAGCAAGCAAAATGCAGATGACCTAAATATTTAACAAAAGGAGAGTACTTAAATAAGTTATGATACATCCTTACTATGGAATACACTGCAGGCATTAAGAGAGGAATGGGGAGAATCTGAATATACTGAAGAATATCTGTGATATATTGTTTGTTTATTTATTTTAAATTTTATTTTTATACAGCAGGTTCTTATTAGTTATATCTTTTATACATATTGGTGTATATATGTCAATCCCAATCTCCCATTTCATACCACCACCACCCTGCCCCCCAACCCTTGACCCCCACCTCCGCTTCCCTCACCTTGGTGTCCATACATTTGTTCTCTTCATCTGTGTCTCTATTTCTGCCATGCGGACCAGTTCATCTGCACCATTTTTCTAGATTCCACATATATGCGTTAATATACGATACTTGTTTTTCCCTTTCTGACTTACTTCACTCTGTATGACACTCGCCAGGTCCATCCACGTCTCGACAAATGACCCAATTTTGTTCCTTTTTCTGGCTGAATAATATTCCATTGTATATATGTACCACATCTTCTTTATCCATTCGCCTGTTCGTGGGCATTTAGGTTGCTTCCATGACCTTACTATTGTAAGTAGTGCTGCAATGAGCATTGGGGTGCATGTGTCTTTTTGAACTATGGTTTTCTCTGGCTATCTGCCCAGTAGTGGGATTGCTGGGTCATATGGTAATTCTATTTTTAATTTTTTAAGGACCCTCCATGCTGTTCTCTATAGTGGCTGTATCAATTTACATTCCCACCAACAGTGCGAGAAGGTTCCCTTTTCTCCACACCCTCTCCAGCGTTTGTTGTTTGTGGATTTTCTAATGATGCCCATTCTAACTGGTGTGAGGTGATACCTCATTGTAGTTTTGATTTGCATTTCTCTAATAATTAGTAATGTTGAGCAGCTTTTCATGTGCCTCTTGGGCATCTGTATGTCTTCTTTGGAGAAATGTCTATTTAGGTCTTCTGCCCATTTTTTGATTGGGTTGTTTGTTCTTTTTAATACTGAGCTGCATGAGCTGTTTATATAGTTTGGAGATTAATCCTTTGTCCATTGATTCATTTGCAAATATTTTATCCCATTCTGAGGGTTGTCTTTTTGTCTTGTTTATAGTTTCCTTTGCTTTGCAAAAGCTTTGAAGTTTATTAGGTCCCATTTCTTGATTTTTGTTTTTATTTCCATTACTCTAGGAGGTGGATAAAAAAAGATCTTGCTGTGATTTATTTCAAGAGTCTTCTTCCTGTGTTTTTCTCTAACAGTTTTATAGTGTCTGGTCTTAAATTTAGGTCTTTAATCCATTTTGAGTTTATTTTTTGTATATGGTGTTAGGGAGTGTTCTAATTTCATTCTTTTACATGTAGCTGTCCAGTTTTCCCAGCACCACTTATTGAAGAGGCTGTCTTTTCTCTATTATATATCCTTGCCTCCTTTGTCATAGATTAGTTGACCATAGGTGCATGGGTTTATCTCTGGGCTTTCTATCCTGTTCCACTGATCTATATTCTCTTTCTGTGCTAATACCATATTCTCTTTATTTTATTTTATTTTTTTATTTTTGGCTGTGTTGGGTCTCCATTGCTGTGCGCAGGCTTTCTCTAGTTCTGGTGAGCCAGGGCTACTCTTCGTTATGGTGTGTGGGCTTCTCATTGTCGTGACTTCTTTTGTTGCAGAGAATGGGCTCTAGGCGCACAGGTTTCAGTAGTTGTGGCACGTGGGCTCAGTAGTTGTGGCTTGTGGGCTCTAGAGCTCAGGCTCAGTAGTTGTGGTGCATGGGCTTAGTAGCTCCGCGGTATGTGGGATCTTCCTGGGCCAGACTCAAACCCATGTCCCTTGCATTGGCAGGTGGATTCTTAACCACTGTGCCACCAGGGAAGCCCCTACCATATTGTCTTGATTACTGTAGCTTTGTGATATAGTCTGAAGTCAGGGAGTGTGATTCCTCCAGCTCCGTTTTTTTCCCCTCAAGCTAGCTTTGGCTATTCAGGGTCTTTTGTGTCTCTATACAAATTTTAAGATTTTTGTTGTTGTAGTTCTGTAAAAATTGCCATTGGTAATTTGGTAGGGATTGCATTGAATCTGTAGATTGCTTTGGGTAGTATAGTCATTTTCACAGTATTGATTCTTCCAATCCATGAACATGGTATATCTCTCCATCTGTTTGTGTCATCTTTGATTTCTTTCATCAGTGTCTTATAGTTTTCTGAGTACAGGTCTTTCACCTCCTTAGGTAGGTTGATTCCTAGGTATTTTTTTCTTTTCATTGCAATGGTAAATAAGATTGTTTCCTAACTTCTCTTTCTGATCTTTCATTGTTAGTGTATAGGAATGCAAGAGATTTCTGTGCATTAATTTTGTATCTTGCAACTTTACCAAATTCATTGATTAGCTCTAGTAGTTTTCTGTTGGCATCTTTAGGATTCTCTATGTATAGTATCATATGATCTGCAAACAGTGACAGTTTTACTTCTTCTTTTCCAATTTGTATTCCTTTTATTTCTTTTTCTTCTCTGATTGCCGTGGCTAGGACTTCCAAAACTATGTTGGATAAAAGTGGTGAGAGTGGACATCCTTGTCTTGTTCCTGATCTTAGAGGAAATGCTTTCAGTTTTTCACCTTTGAGAATGATGTTTGCTGTGGTTTTGTTATATATGGCCTTTATTATGTTAAGGTAGGTTCCCAATATGCCCACTTTCTGGAGAGTTTTTATCGTAAATGGGTGTTGAATTTTGTCCAAAGCCTTTTCTGCATCTATTGAGATGATCATATGGTTTTTTTCTTCAATTTGTTAATATGGTGTATTGCATTGATTTGCATATATTGAAGAATCCTTGCATCCCTGGGATAAATCCCACTTGATCATTGTGTATGAGCCTTTTAATGTGTTGCTGGATTCTGTTTGTTAGTATTTTGTTGAGGATTTTTGCATCTGTGTTCATCAGTCTGTAATTTTCCTTTTTTGTAGTATCTTTGTCTGGTTGGGGTATCAGGGTGATGGTGGCCTTGTAGAATGAGTTTGGGAGTGTTCCTCCCTCTGCTATATTTTGGAAGAGTTTGAGAAGGACAGATGTTAGCTCTCCACTAAATGTTTGATAGAATTCACCTGTGAAGCCATTTGGTCCTGGATTTTTGTTTGTTGGAAGATTTTTTTTTTTTTTTGCCGTACACGGGCCTCTCACTGTTGTGGCCTCTCCTGTTGCGGGGCACAGTCTCCAGACACGCAGGCTCAGTGGCCATGGCTCATGGGCCCAGCCGCTTCGCGGCATGTGGGATCTTCCTGGACCGGGGCATAAACCCATGTCCCCTGCCTCGGCAGGCGGACTCTCAACCACTGCGCTGCCAGGGAAGCCCTGTTGGAAGATTTTTAATCACAGTTTCAATTTCATTACTTGTGATTGGTCTGTTTATATTTTCTATATCTTCCTGGTTCAGTCTTGGAAGGTTATGCTTTTCTAAGAATTTGTCCATTTCTTCCAGGTTGTCCATTTTATTGGCATAGAGTTGCTTATAGTAGTCTCTTATGATGCTTTGTATTTCTGTGGTGTCCATTGTGACTTCTTTTTTGTTTCTAATTTTATTGATTTGAGTCCTCTCCCTCTTTTTCTTGATGAGTCTGGCTAAAGGTTTATCAATCCTGTTTATCTTCTCAGAGAACTAGCTTTTAGTTTTATTGATCTTTGCTATTGTTTTCTTTGTTTCCATTGCATTTATTTCTGCTGTGATCTTTATGGTTTGTTTCCTTCTACTAACTTTGGTTTTGTTTGTTCTTCTTTCTCAAGTTCCTTTAGGTGTAAGCTTAGATTGCTTATTTGAGATTTTTCTTGTTTCTTGAGGTAGGATTGTGTTGCTCTAAACTTCCCTCTTAGAACTGCTTTTGCTGCATGCCATAGGTTTTGGGTCATTGTGTTTTTGGTGTCATTTGTCTCTAGGTATGTTTTGATTTCCTCTGTGATTTCTTCAGTGATCTCTTGGTTATTTATTAATGTATTGTTTAGCCTCCATGTGTTTGTGTTTTTTACGTTTTTTTCCCTGTAATTGATTTCGAATCTCATAGTGTTGTGGTCGAAAAAGATGCTTGCTATGATTTCAGTGTTCTTAACTTACTGAGGTTTGATTTGTGACCCAAGGTGTGATCTATCCTGGAGAATGTTCCATATCTACTTGAAAAGAAAGTGTAATCTGCTGTTTTGGGATGGAATGTCCTATAAATATCAATTATATCTGTATGGTTTGTTGTGTCATTTAAAGCTTGTGCTTCCTTGTTAATTTTCTGTCTGGATTATCTGTCCATTGGTGTAAGTGAGGTGTTAAAGTCCCCCTCTATTGTTGTGTTACCGTTGATTTCCTCTTTTATAGCTGTTAGCAATTACCTTATGTATTGAGGTGCTCCTGTGTTGGTGCATAAATATTTATAATTGTTATATGTTCTTCTTGGATTGATCCCTTGATCATTATGTAGTGTCCTTCCTTGTCTCTTGTAGCATTCTTTATTTTAAAGTCTATTTTATCTGATATGAGTGTTGCTATTCCAGCTTTCTTTTGATTTCCATTTGCATGGAATATCTTTTTCCATCTCGTCACTTTCAGTCTGCTTGTGTCCCTAGGTCTGAAGTGGGTCTCTTGTAGACAGCATATTTATGGGTCTTGTTTTTGTATCCATTCAGCGATCCTGTGTCTTTTGGTTGGAGCATTTAATCCATTCACATTTAAGGTAATTATCAATATGTATGTTCCTATTACCATTTTCTTAATTGTTTTGGGTTTGTTTTTGTATGTCCTTTTTTTCTCTTATGTTTCCCACCTGGAGAAGTTCCTTTGGCATTTGTTGTAGAGCTGGTTTGGTGGTGCTGAATTCTCTTAGCTTTTGCTTGTCTGTAAAGCTTTTGATTTCTCCACTCAATCTGAATGAGATCCTTGCCAGGGAAGTAATCTTAGTTGTACTTTAGATATATCATGCCACTCCCTTTTGGCTTGTAGAGTTTCTGCTGAGAAATCAGCTGTTAACCTTATGGGAGTTCTCTTGTATTTTTCATTTTTCCCTTGTTGCTTTTAATAATTTTTCTTTGTCTTTAATTTTTGCCAGTTTGATTACTGTGTGTCTTGGTGTGTTTCGCCTTGGGTTTATCCTGTGTGGGACTCTCTGCACTTCCTGGACTTGGGTGGCTATTTTCTTTCCCATGTTAAGGAAAGCTTTAGACTCTAATGTCTTCAAATATTTTCTCGGGTCCTTTCTCTCTTCTTCTTCTTGGGACCCCTGTAATGCGAATGTTTGTGCGTTTAATGTTGTCCCAGAGGTTTCTCAGTCTGTCTTCATTTCTGTTCATTTTGTTTTCTTTGTTCTGTTCCACAGCAGTGAACCCCACCATTCTTTCTTCCATATTCTGTTCCACTGCAGTGAATTCCACCATTCTGTCTTCCAGGTCACTTATCTGTTCTGCCTCAGTTACTCTGCTATTGATTCCTTCTAGTGTACTTTTCATTTCAGTTATTGTGTTGTTCATCTCTGTTTGTTTGTTCTTAAATCTTCTGGGTGTTTGTTCTTTAATTCTTCTAGGTCTTTGTTAAACATTTCTTGCATCTTCTCAATCTTTGACTCCTCCGTTCTTTTTCCGAGGTCCTGGGTCATCTTCACTATCATTGTTCTGAATTCTTTTTCTGGAAGGTTGCCTATCTCCACTTCATTTAGTTGTTTTTCTGGGGTTTTATCTTGTTCCTTCATCTGGTACATAGTACTCTGCCTTTTCATTTTGTCTTTCTTTCTGTGAATGTCATTTTTCATTCCACAGGCTGCAGGACTGTAGTTCTTCTTGTTTCTGCTGTCTGCCCTCTGGTGGTTGAGGCTATCTAAGAGTCTTGTGTAAGCTTCCTATTGGGAGGGACTGGTGGTAGCTAGACTGGGTGTTGCTCTGGTGGGCAGAACTCAGTAAAACTTTAATCCACTTGTCTGCTGATGTGTGGGGCTGAGTTCCCTCCCTGTTGGTTGTTTGGCCTGAGGTGACCCAATACTGGAGCCTACCCAGCTCTTTGGTGGGGCTAATGGTGACTCTGGGAGTGCTCATGCCAAGGATTACTTCCCAGAACTTCTGCTGCCAGTGTCCTTGTCCCCAGGGTGAGCCACAGCCACCACCCCACCCCCCGCCTCTGCAGGGGACCCTCCCACACTGGCAGGTAGGTGTGGTTCAGTCTCCTGTGAAGTCACTGCTCCTTCCCCCTGGGTCCTGATGTGCACACTGCTTTGTGTGTACCCTCCAAGAGTGGAGGCACTGTTTCCCCCAGTCCTGTTGAAGTACTGCAATCAAATCCTGCTAGTCTTCAAAGGCTGATTCTCTGGGAATTCTTCCTCCCGTTGCCAGACCCCTAGGTTGGGAATCCTGACGTGGGGCTCAGAACCTTCACTCCAGAGGGTGGAGTTCTGTGGTATAATTGTTCTCCAGTTTGTGTTCTCCCAGTGGCTATGGGATTTGATTTTATTGTGATTGTTCCCCTCCTACCGTCACATTGTGGCTCCACCTTTGCCTTTGGATGTGGGGTATCTTTTTTGGTGAGTTCCAGTGTTTTCCTGTTGATGATTGTTCAGCAGTTAGTTGTGATTCTGGTGCTCTTGCAAGAGGGAGGGCACGTCCTTCTATTCCACCATCTTGATCCCTTCCATGAAATTCATTTTGTTTATATCTGTTCATATATTTTGTACAAGTCTTTATTTATACCTTTCCTGAGCCGTTTTATTATGGTATATTTCTTGTAAGCAATATATAACTAGATTTTTTAAGTACATTTTAAAAACCTCAAAGGCAAAGCAAAATAAAACATAGTTCTTTGCTGACCTCCCCAACTAGGCAGGATGAGTCTATTCAGCACCTGATATACTGTTAAATAATAACAAGTTGTAGAGCAGTATATATAGTATAATTCTATTTTTTTTTTTTTTCTTTTTGCGGTATGTGGGCCTCTCACTGTTGTGGCCTCCCCCGTTGCGGAGCACAGGCTCCGGACGCGCAGGCCCAGCGGCCATGGCTCACGGGCCCAGCCGCTCCGCAGCATATGGGATCCTCCCAGACCGGGGCATGAACCCGTATCCCCTGCATCAGCAGGCGGACTCTCAACCACTGCGCCACCAGGGAGGCCCTAATTCTATTTTTTAAAACAAGACTGTGTTTACATACATAATTACTGTTTTCAAGAATTCAAGCTTTAGATCTTTGTATTCTGATTGAGATTAAGTTAATATCATTCAATAGTGATATTTAAGTGGGAAAAAAAGTGACTGAGTAAAAATTGAAAGTAAACAAAAATAAAAGGTCTTCATCCATACCCTCCACTGCTTCTACCTAATATCACATTTATAGACATAATAGAAAGCTTATCATTAGCAAAGAGCTATTTGACTCTACGGAAATGTTCATTGAGTGTATATTCTATTTAATTAATTCATAGACTCATTTCCTTTCAGGTTCGATCTGGGGCCAATGTTCTAATTTGTGGTCCAAATGGCTGTGGAAAGAGTTCACTTTTCCGTGTTCTTGGTGAAGTAAGTAAAAATTGGTCTCAAGGTTTTGTAGTCTTATTTTGCCATATAATCTACCACATTGTGAAATTTACAGCTCTTCTTCCCCCTCCTCCTTTGCTTTTATAGTTATGGCCTCTTTTTGGAGGACGTCTAACTAAACCCGAGAGAGGAAAGTTATTTTATGTTCCCCAGGTAAGACCTTGTTTGAGTTATTTTATAATCTTTGATTTCAAGATCTTTTAACTTATTTTTTAAAAAATCACTTCTAATGATTTTTGCTCTGTTACTATCAGAGACCTTATATGACCCTTGGAACACTTCGAGACCAAGTGATATATCCAGATGGAAGAGAAGATCAGAAAAAGAAGGGGATTTCTGACCTCGTAAGGAAATGTTTATATCCTAGACTTACTGAAAATACTCCACTTCAGAGTCTTTATCTTAATCAGTTAAGTATTTTAGATTTCAAGTAGTTTATAACCTTTTGTAAAGGCTTCTACAGCCTAATCATTAATTATAACTTTCCAGGTTGAGGTAAGACGTTAACCATTTTGCTTAAATATGACTTGTTGAATGTTTAACCTTGTCTTTACACTATTGTTTGTTTTCTCATTGCCCTTGTCCTTTAATTATGTACAATAGTATTATTTTCTTTATGCCTCTAGATATATTTTGTCAAAATTAGTATAAATAGGAAGTAAGGAGTTTGTTTACCTTTGTGCCACATTCTTTTGTGAAATGTGCCTTTTTTAGTGATATTGACAATAGTATTATAGTCCTTCTAGTTTAAAAAATAAAGCAAGATAGAGAATATTGGTTTATATTAAGCATGATTTCACCCTTAATCATTTTGCTGAAAGGTACTGAAGGAATACTTAGACAATGTCCAGTTGGGTCATATCCTTGAACGTGAAGGAGGCTGGGACAGTGTTCAGGATTGGATGGATGTACTCAGTGGTGGAGAAAAGCAAAGAATGGCGGTAAGTGTGCTCTGAAAACACTGCACAGCGATGCATCTGGTTGCATAAAGTCACTCTTAGAATCCAGCATTTTGATAATCAAGGCATACAGTTTTGTTTTAATCTTTTTATTTAGCAATTATTATAGTGTGGCTTAGTTTATATGATAATAGAAGTATAGCTTGCATGTAAATTTGGAATTCTGAAAAATTCAGAAATATTCCTATGAAAGGAAAAGATGCAGATCCAGTTATATACCATTAATCCGTTTTTCCAAAAGTTGGGGGAACTTTGTAGCACATAGGTCCTGGTTGGGTTATGAGATCCCTTTCAGTATTTTTTCCCTATAGACACCTCTCTGTCTTAGCCTGTTCTCTCTAAAGTAGCTGAAGGTGTTAGAGATGTTAATTTTATTATCATTTTATTCTTTATTCCGTTCTTGTCCTTTCCCTCTATCATTATATTTATCCTTGTTTCAGGGCTCAGTATCTACTACCTAAAGTTATTTAGAATTTAAAAATTTTCCTAATACAAAGAAACATTTCAAAGCAATTATTTTATGATCAACTGAAGTTATCTCAATCAAACACGACTACAAAATGTGACACATTAAGAGTGATTCTTTGAGTACTCTGTAAAGGGGGATAACTTATTTTTTTATTTTATTTTTTGTAATTAATTAAGTAATTTTTGGCTGCGTTGGGTCTTCATTGGTGCACGCGGGCTTTCTCTAGTTGCGGCGAGCAGGGGCTGCTCTTTGTTGTGGTGCACAGGCTTCTCGTTGAATTGGCTTCTCTTATTGTGGAGCATGGGCTCTAGGCGCGTGGGCTTCAGTAGTTGTGGTGCACCAGCTTAGTTGCTCCATGGCATGTGGGAATCTTCCCAGACCAGGGACTGAACCTGTGTCCCCTGCATTGGCAGGCGGATTCTTAACCACTGCGCCACCAGGGAAGTCGCAAGGGGGATAACTTTTAGGGAGTAATTTTCTAACTAGACATACCATAGTTTGAGCAGATCCAGAGGAATTTTTTGGTGAGGGAGTGTTATAACCTTGTGGAAATTAGAGAAAACTGTAGCCAAGGAAAGGTAGCAGAAGAATGTACTTATTTCAGAATTGTTTACTGTTTATCTTCAGGTTATATTCTACCTTTTGGTTACCTCCTGTTCCCTGATTGTTTTGCATGTTGTTTTTCTCCAGGTCATACCCATTCTATATGAACTTAATATCAACTTAATATTGTGATTTGTCTGGCTAGTGAGATTAATCTAGAGTGATGAATGAATCATAAACGAAAGAGAAGAGAGATATCAGCCATACTCAAAGTGGAAATTGGGCTGAAGGCGTGAGAATTTAAAGTGATTGGGCATTTCTGGAATCAGTTTAGAAGATGCCTATAGAAATAACTGCAATTCAAGAAAACTAATTTAAATTCCTATCCTATGACTTCAAAGAAACTGGAAGGATAAGGCAAGATTTACAAGTGGACACAATGGAGACTCAGAAAGAAAAATAAATCTGCTTAAACTAAGGAATTCTATATGTGTGGTATAAATGTTACACAGAGGGTAGTTTTTATTAGAAGATATGAAATTTAAGGGTATGCCTAGAGGAGTGAGAGGTTATTTTGGAAGAATAAGTAGTGGGGGAAGGAACCCTGTAAAACTAGATGAACCATGATAGAACTGGGAAATGGGGAGAGCTCACCTGTAACACAGTTGCATGGCCAAGCCCTTGACAGGGTGTGTTCTGTATAGGCCAATATTTGGAGAATTGAATGTGAAGTTTAAAAGAGAGCATATTGTTTTGCTACTTTAGAAGGGTTTGGAGGGAGATAGAAAAGGCTAATGCAATAAATATTAACATGGCTGAAGTTGGGTGGAGTAATCATTTATTCTTCTTTCATTTTTTTTGGTAGGATTAAAAGTTTCAAAGTAAAAAGTTGATGGGAAGAGAAGACATAATTTTTATAAGTTATAAAAACCTATAATTTATAAATTATAAAAATTATAGTTTTTAGGAAGAACAGACGTGAGAGGTTTAACCAAAACAGTGAATCTATAAGAGTGAAGGTTGGTATAAGACAGATGAACCAAGGCTTCCCTGGTGGCGCAGTGGTTGAGAGTCCACCTGCTGGTGCAGTGGACACAGGTTCGTGCCCCGGTCCGGGAAGATCCCACATGCCGCAGGGCGGCTGGGCCTGTAAGCCATGGCCGCTGAGCCTGCACATCCGGAGCCTGTACTCCACTACAGGAGAGGCCACAACAGTGAGAGGCCCGCGTACCGCAAAAAAAAAAATAAACAGATGAACCAAAGGAACTCTTAGGTAAGGAGAATCAGGATTTGAATTTAAGGGAATGGAATAAAACTACTGAATAAAGGGAGATCTGGTGAACACATTTCTAAAAGTCCCTTGAAAAATATCAACATAAATATAGGGGGAAATATTATTCCATTATTTTAACAGCAAAAAAATTAATTATGGTATGCTTGCCACAGAGTTTAGGATTAGCTAAGAATCTATTCTGTGCAAGGCACTTAGCTAAGTGCCTGCCTTTATAATCCAGTTAGGGGAGCCAGATATGCTCCTTTAATTATGATACCAGACAGGCAGTCTTCAGTGATAATTACAAAGAAAATGCACTAGAATATTGTTGAGGGAAAGATTGATTTGGAATGGCAGGTCCTGTTTAATTCTCCCAAGAGCCCTGTGAAGTAAGGTACAGATGAGGGAAAGACTTGGAGAACTTAAGCAGCTTTCTGATACCAAACAGCTGCTGCATGGCAGAACTGAGATCCATGTGCAGGTGGGTCTGACCCCAGAACTCTTGCTCTTAACCAGTACATTACAGTATATGGCCTTCAATGTTCAGGTGGACTGTCTGACCAATTCTCTTCTCTCACTGTGCCTTGAAGTCTCAAGTGACATGTCTTTTTCCCCCATTGTACCCATTTGGGTCCATCCATCAGCTAGTCCAACCCTGACCCAAACATCAGCCAGGGTTGCTTCACCTAATCGTAAATTGGGCTGTCTTATTTCTCTGACCCATAGTTTTCTTTTCTACTCTTCTATTCTTGCTCTTCCTCTTTAGTGATGGTTTTTTTTATATTGAATTATGAAAAAGTATATATGATAGAAAAGTTAGAATATTTATAAAAGTGTAAAGAAAGGCCCAGGGCTTCTCTGGTGGTGCAGTGGTTGAGAGTCTGCCTGCTGATGCAGGGGACGCGGGTTCATGCCCCGGTCCGGGAGGATCCCGCATGCCGCGGAGCGGCTGGGCCCGTGAGCCATGGCCGCTGAAGCCTGCGTGTCCGGAGCCTGTGCTCTGCAATGGGAGAGGCCACAACAGTGAGAGGCCCGCGTACCGCAAAAAAAAAAAAAAAAGAAAAGAAAAAGAAAGGCCCAAACCACCTTACCAGACATACCACTGTCATAAGATTTTTAGTGTTTTTTTAAATTCATTTTTGTAATTAATTCTTTTTCTTTTACCTAATTGGCAACTGTCCCCGTTCTTCAAACTCACTGAGGTCTCTCTATTATTGACCCATTCCTTCTCTATAATTGATCAGTTCCCTTCTGACTACCTTCTTTCCTGTCCAGCACAGACTTAACAATCCAGGGCCTAGAACATAGGAGATACACAGGAGATATTTCTTAAAGGAATGAACAAATGATCCTTCCCCTTAACTCCCTTTCCCACTTTTTGTTTTCTCATATTATTTAAACACCAATCCAAGAGCAATTGTTTGCCTTGGCATTTCTGTACATTGGCTTCTGAGCACAGCTGGAAAAAAAAATCAGAGAATGAGATAGATTGGTGGCACTGCACTTCCATGGTTTCCAGTCTTACAGGGATTCACAGCATGGCTTGGCAATCCTATTACTGATTTTTGTCCCTCTGTCTCATTTTTCATGATAATCATTTGAAAACTACCAGTCTCAGGCTTTCTACCCCATTACCTACTCCACCACTCTCAGCAGAATAACTCTCCTCCTACTTCTTAAAAAAGAGATACTGTTATTTCAGTTACAGGACTGCTAATTTTTATTTAGTGCTAAATAGGCGATAGACAGTATGCCAAGCACTTTACACAGGTTATCTCATTTCATTCTCGCCATAGTCCTGTGAGATGAGAGCTGTGAGTGTCCCATTTCACAGAGGAAATAGAATGTAGAACAGTTAAGTGGCTTGCCAGGCAAAGATAACTAGGAAATGTTAAAGCTGGTGGGGGGTGGGAGTGGCCTGTCATGCTCAGTCAGCAGTATGACTGCAGAGTTCATATACTCCAAAACCTCCTTGTATTGAGAAACCGAGTAGCTGACTACATAGTGGGAGAGAGAAAGACACATGATGAGAAAATTTCCATATAATGTGCTAAGTGTGGTGACGAAGGTATGCAAAGCATTGCATGGGAACACAAAGGAGGGGCATTTGTGGAATGCCTTCAAATAATCACTCCTCTTAATAACTTTGCACCGGGCTGTCCTGACCTCCCTGCTCCCACTGTTAGTGGAGGATATGTCATCCTTCCTCTTGAGAAAGGCTAAATGTCTCCATCTATGTTTTTGGACCCTCCCTTCTCCAACTTCATCACATCCCTCTCCCTCAGTTATGCACCCTCTCCGACACCCCCCCCCATATTTAATCTCTTTTAGTCCTCTTATAGAAAGATATTTTCAGGTCTCTGTGATCTAAAAAGCAAACTCTGCCTTAACCAAAGGTCCCATGTAGTCTATACCTTTCATTCTCTGCACAGCTGAAATTCTTGATGGTCTGTCCTTGCTGCTTCCCCTTCCTCACACCTCTTATAAATAAGATATAAACCCCAAGAAAGCTGTTTTTATGTTTTAGTCAGTCATTTATCAAATATTTGAATGTTTGCTATACTATACAGGTGTTGGGTGTACAGTAATGTTTAAAACGGAGTCTCAGCTTTTGTGAATATTATAGCCTAAGGGGTAGACAAAGAAGCAGACAACATACAATTTACAGTATGTGAAGAGCTGCAAAGATGTTACAGAAGGGACCCACTTGGAATGGGGAAAGGGATCAGGATAGGTTTGTCTGAGAAGGTGACATTAAGCAGAAATTTGAAAGATGCAAGGAGCAGAGTAAGGCGTTTGAGACATAAGGAAAGTGACATGTGCTAAGCCTGTAAGACCTGTGACACATTGTGTCCTGGTAGTTGAGAGGAGATGGTGGCTGGAATGTTGAAGTTAGAGAGTGAGTAGTAATAAGGTTGTGTGGGGCCTTGTAGACCATGGTAAAGAGTTTGAATTTTATTCTAAGTGAAATGGGAAGTTATTGAAGGGTTTTAAGCAGAAGAATGAAATTCTCTGTTATGTTTCTGGAAGATCTTTTCTGGTTACATGGAGAATGGGTTAAAGAGGTGCAAAAGAGGAAGCAGGAGGCTATTTGTGGTCATCCAGGCAGGAGAGGATTATGCTCTGGGCTAAGGACATGATTGTGAGCTGGGAGAAAGTGAGTAGGGTCCACAGGACTGACTTGAATGGACTAAAAATGGGGGGGAAGGGAAGGGAGGAGGAGAAGGGAAAGATCAAGGAGGACTCACAGCTTTCTAGCTTGAGCAGCTGTTTGATAGCTTCATTTCTGAAATGTTCAAGATGGGGTGGGGGAAATGGATCAATGGATTTAAGGGAAAAATCTAGAAAATCCGTTGAGTTTTAGATTTTTAAAGTCTGCGAGTCCTGTAAGATATCCAAATAGAAAGATCAAATAGGAATTTTTATGTATTAGTTTGGAAATTAGAAGAGAAGTATGGGTGAGGGAGATATATTGGGAGTTTACAAATGTAAATAATATTTGAAATCATGAGATTTGATGAGATCACTCAGAGAGAAACAACATAGGAAAAAGCAGAGAGGACCTAGGAATTAACCCTCAGGGACCCCAACATTTAATGGTCAAGTGAAAGAGAAAATGCTGGAAAAGAAACTGAGAAAACAGCATAAGAAATGGAAAGAAACTTAAAACCATGGTTTCACTCTCACTTTCTCAAGAAGGAGGGAATGGTCACCTGCGTTGAATGTTGCAGAGAAGATAAATTGGGCAAGGATAGAAAGTGTCCATTGGTCATGCAACATGGAGATCATTGTTAGGAGCAGATGACAATTTGAAATATCTGTTAGACAAAGGATCAGAATAAATAATTCCCAGAAAATAAGATACATATGGAAAATAAACAGCAAAATGTTCAGCATTACTGCTAATCAAAGAGATGTAAGCTATAATAACCTTGATGTTAATTTTCACTTATAAACTTAGCACAGCCTTTTAAAAATGAGCATGCCCAATACTGACCACATGGATATATACAACAGGTACACTCAAACACTGTTGGTGGGAATATTAATTGGCAACATAATATTGACATTACTTTAGCAACAAAATGTTTAAAAATAGTCAGTTTTTGCATGAGTCATCTATAGTCTGAATTCTAAGATTTCATCAAAAAGTGTACCCTCTAACCTTTTTTAGAGAACTTTCTTTAATACTAGTTTAAAACTCAACTTCATCTCCCATCAGTCTTAAAAGTTTTTGCTTTACTCTTAACAATATTTCCCATGTGTTACATTTTTCCCTTTGTTCGGGAAGACAATAAAAACGATCAGGTTTCTTTATATTGTTTTTGCTTCTGAGGAGTCGATTTTTTGAGTTAGAATAATTTTCATCTTTGCTTTAGAAGACTGTAAATGAGTATTTAAAGTAAATCTATTTTCGCATATTAATTTTAGCTCTCTAAATGATTATACAGAATATTTCTTTTTATACTTCAGATGGCAAGATTATTTTATCATAAGCCCCAGTTTGCCATTTTGGATGAATGCACAAGTGCAGTTAGTGTGGATGTGGAAGACTACATTTACAGTCATTGTCGAAAGGTAAGTGTGATAAATTCTTAGTCCCCCCTTTCAGTTTACTCTGTGTCCAACCAAATATCTATCCAAAGAGAAGATTCCAAGTTATAAAGTGACAAAATTACTATCAGGATGATATCTTGCTTTAATATTTTAAACTGATAATTAATAGATATGAGTAAAAAAAAATTATCAATGAATTCTGAATATAATTCTTTTTAGCCGTGTATTAGATATAAAATAAATGTTTAAATTTATTTTCCTTTTAACTCATTCTCTATACTCAGAGTTAATAAACTGATATTTTCTTAATTTGTTCCATCAACTTTACCTAAATATCATTTGTTTTTTTATAAAGAAAATTCGAAAAATAAAAAAAAATTTTAATTAAAAAAATTCGATAGTAATTATTTGGCAACTTTTAATTTATCCATTTTTTTTTCTGGCCTGGCCAGTGTTTTACCAAGGCTTCTTTTGGTAGCCTTTTCTTAGGCTGTCTACATTGGTTCCATTCTTTAAGTAATTACTCAGTAATCTCAGTTTTTTTGTTTGTTTTTTTTTCCTGTGAGGAATTGTCACCATCATCTATACTTGCTTTGGATTTTGAGAACAAGAGCAATGTATCCTAACTGTTTTAGAGTTTCAGTGTAAGCAAATGAAGTACAGGAGTCTTTTAACATTTTGTAACTGCTCTTTGGGAGTTCACAATAAATATAAAAAGTCATGATGCATATATACAGTATCAATTCCTTCTGCTCAAAGTGTGGTCATAGCTCAGCAGCGGCAGCATCGCCTCGGAGCTTGTTAGAAATGCAGTCTCAAGCCCTACTACTAAATCAGAGCCTGCATTTTAACAAAACCCCCAGATGATTCAAATGCACATTAAAGTTTGAGAAGAATTGGCATAATGATGAAGGCATAAATTTGCTACATTCATCTTTTAGGAAGATTTTATAGGTACTGATTTTATTTCTTTAATGGTTTTCTGTTCTTAATCAGTTTTAGTCATTTATAATTTTTTATCCATTTGTCCATACACATTTTCAGATTTATAGGCATTAGAGGTGTTTGTGGAATCTCTTACACATAAAACCATGTAGTCTCTACTTGATTAGTGATTTAGAGGCTCTTTGCTAGTAATTTTGTCCATGCAGTTTCCTCTTATATCTAGCTGTAGGCTGCAAGTCCCCACAATGGGTGCAATTCTCCTATGTATAGATTCCACTTAAAAGAAAAAATTCTTATGGAGCCCCCAATTGATAAATTACTATAATGCCATTACTATAATGGCACTTGAATATGGAAAAGCATGAAATGAAGTATGAACTTAAACTTAAAACTCATTTACAAAAGCTACAAAACCAGTATAAACTTATAAATTAAGTACAGATAAAACTTTAAAACACAGTTTCAAAACTGCAGCATTAGAGAGACCTATGATACTGTTTTGCTGAAACTAAACCACTGGTTTAGGTTTAATCTGAGGTCCAAAAATAATAGGAGGTCCAGATCTTATGTTTTGAATTTTGCTTACGTATTTTGACTTAAGTAATTCTATTATAAGAATGCCTTCATTAAGTTGAGATCTAATCCAGTTATTTTAGAGTTGTAAGAGAAATAATATCTGAAGTGAGCTTTCAAAAATCAGATGTGTTTTACCATCGAAATATATGTTTTATTAATAACTGACCGTATACTTGTCATGCAGTTCCTAACCTGTTTGAAAACCTTTCCCCTGGCAGCCAAACTTATGATACATTAAAAGTTTTAAATGATACCACTTTAAGTCACCACTTGGTGCCAACAGAAGTGTAAACACAAACTTGGGCACATGATAGAAGTGATAAGAAGAACATACTTACTCAAAATTCTTTTTAATTATCAAAAGGAATATAAAAATTGGATCTCATGGTGGAGATTTCCTGGCTACCCTAGCATGTATCTCAGCCTCGAGAGATCCATTTTGAGAAACACTGATCTAGAGCAAGTTTTCTCAATCTCAGCACTATTGACATTGTGGGTTGGATGACTCTTACTTGTGGGAGGCTGTCCTCTGCTTTGTAGGATGTCGGGCAGCATTTCTGACATCTACTCATTAGACTTCTGTAGCACTCTCAGTTGCAACAATCAAAAAAGACCTTGCCAAATGTCCCCTATGGGACAAAATCCCCTGCCTCCCCTCCCTGGTTGAGAATCACTGATCCAGAACAACTAGCTATATCTCTTAGTGTTGTTTTGAAAATTTGAAGAACAACCCATAAATCCTCATTCACAGTCTGAAATCCAGTAAGCTTGTAAAACCAAAAGATTTTTCATTATTTTGTAGCAAGCTCACTGGGTAGCCAGACCTGGCCTGAACTAACAGAAGATTTTTAAGCTCTTATTTATCTCACTGAATGTTCATGTCCAAATGTGTTGTTGCAGAAACATTGATGTGTTTGATTTCAGAATTCTGCCTCAGAACCCTCTGGGGGTGGTAAATACTACTTTTCCAAAATCTGAATTCTAAGACATTCCAAAATAAGGGTTTCCAATAAAAGATTATAACCCTGTATTTGAAAAACAAATTTACTATAGGCAGTACTATATTGATTTAATTTTCCTGTTTTTGACTTTTTGCTACTTTTACCACCTTTATACTCTTTTCATATATTTTTCACAATAAAATATAAAATGTGCTAGGATATATATTTTCTGCCCAAAACAAAATAATACACTTAATTAAGCTAGTACCTATTAGTTTAGTTTTTTTTTCTTAAAGATTATATTGATACTTGTTAGTTTTTATTCTGTGGTCAATGGCCTATACTTTGCATTACCTTAAACATTTGGCGTCAGTTATAGTTTTTTCTCTTTGGCATTGATTTTTAACTATAGCTACTGAAGACAGTTATCTTAACAGCTTAAATTATATAGACTAGTTTAATTTGTGACTCTGTGTTATTGATATAAACCTAAATCATTTTCCTTGTATTAGGTTGGCATTACCCTCTTCACTGTGTCACATAGAAAGTCTCTTTGGAAACACCATGAGGTTTGTATTTCTTATACTGAATGGTATAGTGAGAGTTTATTTTCATATATGAATTCAGGTGATTATGGTTTTAGATTTCTTGGTGTATATTCCCTTATAAATATATAACTTAAGGGAAAAAGGTGATTCTAATTCATTTTTATAAAACAGGATTTTCATAAATATTATTGTAGTTGTTAATTTTGAAAGCTACAATATATGTAAACAGTCCCTAGTTACATATGATAGATATTAGAGAACCAGTTAGTGGTTCTCCAGTTTTATAAATGACTGTTGTATAATAACTGACTAAAATGTGCATAATCTTATCACAACTATGGCCAAACCAACTTTTTCTTACCATTCTGTATTGACAGAAGGAGAAAGTCTTAAGAAGGATCAGATAGCAAAAAGTTTAGAGACAGTTTTAGTAGAGATCAGGACTACAAGGAGGAAACTGTATAATGTCAGCTATGTTTGTCATCACACTGTAGTAAACAGAATCCATTAGGTGGTCACTATAATCTACACAGATAATGCAGTGAGGTTTACACGGGTACAGGTGCTCCAGCAGTGCCACAGTGCCATCCTCAGTATGGGAGTCCTTTTCAACTCTTAATGTAAAATAATCAAACCCTAAAAACAAACCCAGCTTAGTTCCTCTTTTCTTTTCTTTTCTTTTCTTTTCTATTCTTTTCTTTTCCCTCCCTCCCTCCCTCCCTCCCTTCCTTCCTTCCTTCCTTCCTTCCTTCCTTCCTTCCTTCCTTCCTTCCTTTCTCCCCCCTTCCTTCCTTCCATCCTTTCTTTCTTTCTCCCTTCCCTCTTCTTTCCTTTTTTTCCTTCCTAATTGATACAGAAAAGGGTTGAGAAAAATTGGAACATGGTAAGGGTGTTTTGTCCCATAAAATACATACCTGATTATCTTTTTAGCCAGATACTGGGCTAAGTGTCATGAGGGATACAGAGTACTGTCCTTACACTCAAGAACCTTACGGTTTAGATGATAGTGTATAAATGGTTAAATGAAGAACATGGGATTTGAAGTCGGAAAACCTGGGTTCAGGTATCACTTTCTGGCATTAATTGCTTCCTTCATATAATAAAGTATTGATCCTTGCCTAACTGTCTCAGATTACCGTGAGGATCAGAGAGGTAGCCTGTATGAAAGTTCTTAAAAAACCGTAATGAAATTCTATATAGCTGTTGACTTTTAAAGATACTTTTATTATCTTAATGACATATTATAATTTGCCCATTTTCATGAATTGAATGAAAAACTAAATAACTAGAAATCAAAGCAGTTTAAAATATACCCAAGCCTTTGTGTTTTCTCAGAAGTTCATAAACATTACAGCCATAGGACAGTGAAAGCACTTGGGTTTCCCCTCTCCTCTTCTCCTGGAGGTGTAGACAGTTATCAAAATAACCATCAGGCCAGTGATCATGTGAAGGAGGGGTAACACAAAGAACTGCAATGTTAAAGAGTCCAGAATAGCTTAAAAATAACAATATAGAAAATGGAAAAACAAAGGTCTTTTCTGTAAACAAAAAACCACTAAATAAAACGGAAGGCTTTGTAACTGCTGTCCTAAGCATCTTCATAGGATGAGATATTTGAGCTCACTCTATAGTTCTCATCCTCCTCTGCTAAGTCAAAGAACAAATGAACAAAAAGCCTTAAGTTAGAGGTTCTGAGCTGATCTGGGAAACCAGGTAAAGTAAGTATTTTAGAGGCTCTCCTATACGACAGGCTTGCACTTAGTGCGCTTGCACCTCTGTAGATCAGATCGTTGGTTGTGGAGTGGTAGAAGCATTCTAATTTGTGAGATGCTTACAGATTTGGTTCCTTTAAAATAATAAGGAAAAAAATAATAAGGAAGCCTGGTGTTTTAGTTCTCTTAATGGAAAGTACTATATCCACTACAAGCAGATGTATATTGTGGCTCCTTTTAAAAAGAGCGGACATCTTCTTTTAGTCTTTCCTTGGAAAATGGTATGCATTTCTGAGTATAAACTTTTGAAGATTTTAGTGGCTTAAAATAATTATTTTCAATCATTTTCTTGTATAATAACCTCTACATAAATTCCTGACAAAAAGGAGATTCTCAGTTATTGATTTTTCCCCCTTCTTTCCCATAGTACTACCTGCATATGGATGGCAGAGGCAATTATGAATTCAAACAGATAACAGAAGATACAGTTGAGTTTGGCTCTTAGAATCCAGAGAACTGTATTGAACCAGCTTCAATGAAATAATTACACAATACAATTAGAAATACAAAGTACATTGTAAAATAAACTTGAGCTTGTTTTTTTAAAGAAAACAACAAATTAACTAGATATAAAATAATCATGAATAAGTTGTTGAAACATTTGATATTATATAGGATATTGCTAATTGTGTATATGTTGGTTTAATTATTAATATGTACTAAGAATGTCCTTATTCTTGTGGTTAAAAACCTGCCTAAATTAAATTGGGCTTAAATCAGTGTAACCTGATTCATCCTGGGGTGTAAACCATTTGAAGTCAGCTACTTTGACTTTTATGGCTCTATCTTTTCCTTCAATGAAGAACCCTGTTTAAAACTAGGGTCATCACTTGTCCTGTTCTAACAAGATAGTCTTGAGTTTCATTTTCTTGTGGCCCATGATAGTGGGAAACAAACAAATCATAGTGTATTATCAAAATGTACATCTTGTCATAATGGCCTTTATTACCCTGTGGCAGATGTCTTCAGCTGCCACAGTTATACTCATTCCTTATGTCTTGGGGTACATTTGAATCCAGGAAAGCCATTTGGATTTTCTTTGGCTAAATAATAAATATGCCCCTCGCAATCTTCATTATTGAGTTGTTTTGAGGGTTATTTGTGGTGATGCAACAGAAGTATATGTGCAGTCTTGCTTACAGGGAATGGTTACTGTGTTTCACACCTAATCTTCTCAGTGATGGAATATGAAAACACAAAGTCCTTACATGTCAAGCTCAAGGTCTTATAAGATTTTTAGAATTTTTAAAGAATTAGATGGATTTGTATATGTTAGGAGCCCATTCATTAGAAGTGTGGTGGTTACATGGCATTAAACTCCAGATGAGCCGTAGGAATGTACTACATGAAGTAAAGCACTGAGTATGCAATGTTATCACTGTCTTTGACTGTGATTTTATGTTTAAAAAATATGTTATAAAATTATGCACATGAGTGAATTATGTTTCCTAAGGCACTGGTTTATCTCTGTGACTCTTTAATAACCTTTTTATATTTGGGTCATTATGTTGAACTATATCCTAAGAGGAATCAATTTCATCTCACCAGACCACCATTAATGATTGTGTATTATTTGCACAGGGAGAACTGAAATTGAGTATTATCAATAAGCTAGATATGAAATCAGTTTTATCAAACTGGGATTCAGAAAGGGGCTTTTTATATTCTTGTTTTGCATAACTGGTTTGGGGTTTTTTTTGCAGAATTAACTGTAAGAATCACTGACTACCAAAGTTAAAACTTGATGTACTGATTCCATAATACATAACATTCAATTTTTACCACTTCTCTTTAGCAAACTTGTATACTTACCTATTTTCTGTTCAGATTAAAAAAGAATCAGATATCCTATACAACCTTTGCTTGTTCTTTTTATTCTGGTATATAAATCCTAGGTAGTTCATACAGAGTTATACAGTCTTGACTTGAAAAATACAAAAATAAACATTCAGAAAGCCCTTTTAGCATCCAGTATCTCTTTTTAAAAAATTTTTGTCAAATGTGGTTTTAATGGAATGAATTTCTTCTTTAGAAAAGCCAGGAAAAAACCTTCAGTGTACTTCACAAATGCTACCAAATAGACAGGAGACCTTAAAAGATAGTGTCAGTCCTGGGAAACATTTTATGGCATAGGGGAAATTTCAGATTTTCAGATTTCTAGGTTACCCTAAGCCTACTAATAGAAGTATTTTCCTAGCTGCCTCCTTATTTCTCTGTAATGAATTCTTGCAATCAAAAAAATTTTTTTGTTTTTGTTTTTTTTTCTTTATTTTTTCTTCCCTTTTTAATTTAACAAATGTTAAAGTGCCTCACCATATGAGGTATAAAGAAAGATCCCTTTCCTGGAGAATCGCAGTATACATTAACTTGTTGGTTCTAGGAAGGCTTGCAGTAAAGGAATCCAGTGTTTCCAGAACGTGATTGACCATGGAACATCTTTTCCCACATAATTCCTGTTAGTATCATCCATAGACTGAACTGGGAAATGGCAGTTTAATCTGAAGAATAAACTGAAGATAAGGACTTTCATCCATGAGCAACACACTGCATATCAAGTGTATCAAGTGTATCATACCAAGCTTCTACTTCTTCTGTGAGAAAATAGGGATGCAGACACCTAGGGTTGTATGCTATGCACTAATAGAATAAATGTATCTGGGGTTTGCCTCTATAGGGGAGGCAAAAGTTTACTTCTATCCTCTTAGGGTTTTTGACTGGGCCTAAGAATTAAATTGACATAAGACAGATTAACAGGACAAAAACATATACATTTATTTAATGCAAGTTTTATGTGACACGGGAGCCCTCATAAGGAAGTAAAGCCCCAAAGAAGTGGCAAAACCTGAGGCTACAAAGCTGAACAGACAAGCAATTGTGGAAAATAACTATGTGGAGAGGCTAAAAGAAGGTAAGAATTATTTTTAAAAAGTTTTGTATAGAATTCTCTCAGCCTCAACATCTGTCCTTGATAACAGTGTTATTCTCCTTCTGGTGTAGTGAGGACATATTCCATATGGGGGTTTTTTCTCCTGTTTTTAGGAAGAAAAAGGGGAGAGTAAGAGTGCCTTTCCTGCACCTGCTGTTTAAGTGCCTGTAGCTCAGACTAGTCCTTATGCCAAAGTGGCATATTTTGGGATGACAAATCCTACCACCCTTCACCTCTTCCCCCTCCCCCCCTTAATTAGCATTTGGCTTAAAACTGGTGATATTATAGCATATATCATTTCCTTATATAATTTTTTAACTTTTAAATTTGGTGTTTAAAACCATAGTTTGCCTAAAAGCAGAGTGAGTTTTCTCCTATCAGATGGGACTTTAGCATTGTTAGTTTTAGGAAGCTGTTTATATTTTTACCTCCAGTAATTTTTCTTTTGTGAAGAGTTGAAATGCTCTGACCTATAAATGTATGCATGCCACTTAAAAAAAATCTAGTAGCAGAAATTCGTAAATAACAGTCCCCACACCCTAGGGGCAATCTCTCTCTCTTTTTTTTTTTTGTTTTAAATTGGAGTATAATTGCTTTACAATGCTGAGGTCGTTTCTGCTGTTCAGTGGGGCAACCATTTTTAACCTGTAACTTTTTTTTTTTCTTTTTTTTTGCTTTATAACAAATTTAATCAGTTATACATATACATATGTTCCCATATCCCCTCCCTTTTGCGTCTCCCTCCCACCCTCCCTATCCCACCCCTCCAGGCAGTCACACAGCACTGAGCTGATCTCCCTGTGCTATGCGGCTGCTTCCCACTAGCTACCTTACGTTTGGTAGTGTATATATGTCCATGCCGCTTTTTCACTTTGTCACAGCTTACCCTTCCCCCTCCCCATATCCTCAAGTCCATTCTCTAGTAGGTCTGTGTCTTTATTCCTGTCTTACCCCTATGTTCTTCATGACATTTTTTTTCTTAAATTCCATATATATGTGTCAGCATACAGTATTTGTCTTTCTCTTTCTGACTTACTTCACTCTGTATGACAGACTCTAGGTCCATCCACCTCATTACAAATAGCTCAATTTCGTTTCTTTTTATGGCTGAGTAATATTCCACTGTATATATGTGCCACATCTTCTTTACCCATTCATCCGATGATGGACACTTAGGTTGTTTCCATCTCCGGGCTATTGTAAATAGGGCTGCTGTGAACATTTTGGTACATGTCTCTTTTTGAATTATGGTTTTCTCAGGGTATATGCCCAGTAGTGGGATTGCTGGGTCATATGGTAGTTCTATTTGTAGTTTTTTAAGGAACCTCCATACCGTTCTCCATAGTGGCTGTACCAATTCACATTCCCACCAGCAGTGCAAGAGTGTTCCCTTTTTTCCACACCCTCTCCAGCATTTATTGTTTCTAGATTTTTTGATGATGGCCATTCTGACTGGTGTGAGATGATATCTCATTGTAGTTTTGATTTGCATTTCTCTAATGAGTAAAGATGTTGAGCATCCTTTCATGTGTTTGTTGGCAGTCTGTATATCTTCTGTGGAGAAATGTCTATTTAGGTCTTCTGCCCATTTTTGGATTGGGTTGTTTGTTTTTTTGTTATTGAGCTGCATGAGCTGCTTATAAATTTTGGAGATTAATCCTTTGTCAGTTGCTTCATTTGCAAATATTTTCTCCCATTCTGAGGGTTGTCTTTTGGTCTTGTTTATGGTTTCCTTTGCTGTGCAAAAGCTTTTAAGTTTCATTAGGTCCCATGTGTTTATTTTTGTCTTTATTTCCATTTCTCTAGGAGGTGGGTCAAAAAGGATCTTGCTGTGATTTATGTCATAGAGTGTTCTGCCTATGTTTTCCTCTAAGAGTTTGATAGTGTCTGGCCTTACATTTAGGTCTTTAATCCATTTTGAGCTTATTTTTGTGTATGCTGTTAGGGAGTGATCTAATCTCATACTTTTACATGTCCCTGTCCAGTTTTCCCAGCACCACTTATTGAAGAGACTGTCCTTTCTCCACCATACATTCCTGCCTCCTTTATCAAAGATAAGGTGACCATATGTCCGTGGGTTTATCTCTGGGCTTTCTATCCTGTTCCATTGATCTTTCTGTTTTTGTGCCAGTACCATACTGTCTTGATTACTGTAGCTTTGTAGTATAGTCTGAAGTCAGGGAGCCTGATTCCTCCAGCTCCTATTTTTCGTTCTCAAGATTGCTTTGGCTATTCGGGGTCTTTTGTGTTTCCATACAAATTGTGAAATTTTTTGTTCTAGTTCTGTGAAAAATGCCAGTGGTAGTTTGATAGGGATTGCCTTGAATCTGTAGATTGCTTTGGATAGTAGAGTCATTTTCACAACGTTGATTCTTCCAATCCAAGAACATGGTACATCTCTCCATCTATTTGTATCATCTTTAATTTCTTTCATCAGTGTCTTATAATTTTCTTCATACAGGTCTTTTGTCTCCTTAGGTAGGTTTATTCCTAGATATTTTATTCTTTTTGTGGCAATGGTAAATGGGAGTGTTTCCTTGATTTCACTTTCAGATTTTTCATCATTAGTATATAGGAATGCCAGAGATTTCTGTGCATTAATTTTGTATCCTGCTACTTTACCAAATTCATTGATTAGCTCTAGTAGTTTTCTGGTAGCATCTTTAGGATTCTCTATGTATCATGTCATCTGCAAACAGTGACAGCTTTACTTCTTCTTTTCCAATTTGGATTCCTTTTATTTCCTTTTCTTCTCTGATTGCTGTGGCTAAAACTTCCAAAACTAGGTTGAATAAGAGTGGTGAGAGTGGGCAACCTTGTCTTGTTCCTGATCTTAGTGGAAATGGTTTCAGTTTTTCACCATTGAGGACGATGCTGGCTGTGGGTTTGTCATATATGGCCTTTATTATGTTGAGGAAAGTTCCCTCTATGCCTACTTTCTTCAGGGTTTTTATCATAAATGGGTGTTGAATTTTGTCAAAAGCTTTCTCTGCATCTATTGAGATGATCATATGGTTTTTCTCCTTCAATTTGTTAATATGGTGTATCACGTTGATAGATTTGCGTATATTAAAGAATCCTTGCATTCCTGGAATAAACCCCACTTGATCATGGTGTATGATCCTTTTAATGTGCTGTTGGATTCTGTTTGCTAGTATTTTGTTGAGGATTTTTGCATTTATGTTCATCAGTGATATTGGCCTGTAGTTTTCTTTCTTTGTGACATCCTTGTCTGGTTTTGGTATCAAGGTGATGGTGGCCTTGTAGAATGAGTTTGGGAGTGTTCCTCCCTCTGCTATATTTTGGAAGAGTTTGAGAAGGATAGGTGTTAGCTCTTCTCTAAATGCTTGATAGAATTCACCTGTGAAGCCATCTGGTCCTGGGCTTTTGTTTGATGGAAGATTTTTTATCACAGTTCCAATTTCAGTGCTTGTGATTGGTCTGTTCATATGTTCTATTTCTTCCTGATTCAGTCTTGGCAGGTTGTGCATTTCTAAGAATTTGTCCATTTCTTCCAGGTTGTCCATTTTATTGGCATAGAGTTGCTTATAGTAATCTCTCATGATCTTTTGTATTTCTGCAGTGTCAGTTGTTACTTCTCCTTTTTCATTTCTAATTCTATTGATTTGAGTCTTCTCCCTTTTTTTCTTGATGAGTCTGGCTAATGGTTTATCAATTTTGTTTATCTTCTCAAAGAACCAGCTTTTAGTTTTATTGATCTTTGCTATCGTTTCCTTCATTTCTTTTTCATTTATTTCTGATCTGATTTTTATGATTCCTTTCCTTCTGCTAACTTTGGGATGTTTTTGTTCTTCTTTCTCTAATTGCTTTAGGTGCAAGGTTAGGTTGTTTATTCGAGATGTTTGCTGTTTCTTAAGGTGGGATTGTATTGCTATAAACTTCCCTCTTAGAACTGCTTTTGCTGCATCCCATAGGTTTTGGGTCGTCGTGTCTCCATTGTCATTTGTTTCTAGGTATTTTTTAATTTCCTCTTTGATTTCTTCAGTGATCACTTCACCTGTAACTGTTTTGTGATGGTTTTATTTTTTTTTTTATTTTTATTTTTTTTATTTTTTTTTTTTTTGCGGTATGCGGGCCTCTCACTGTTGTGGCCTCCCCCGTTGCGGAGCGCAGGCTCCGGATGCGCAGGCTCAGCGGCCATGGCTCACGGGCCCAGCCGCTCCGCGGCATATGGGATCCTCCCAGACCGGGGCACGAACCTGTATCCCCTGCATCGGCAGGCGGACTCTCAACCACTTGCGCCACCAGGGAGGCCCTGGTTTTATTTTTAAGCAGTGTATTATATAGCTACTTCTTACTTTGTCAGTTCTAGGCATCCCCTGCTGCTTGTATTCCAGCCACAGCCACCACATATAACACTTTATTGCAATATAATACATAAGCAGAAAGACCCACAAATCATTGGCTCATTGGATCAATCAAAGGCTCATTGGATTTTTAGAAAGTGTTCATGTGCATTACCACCCCCCAGATCAAGAAATAGGACGTTGTCACACCTCTGAGCCTCCTTCATGTCTTCTTCCAATCGTTAGCCCATAAAAGCCACTTTATCCTGACTTATAAATTAGGTTGCCTGTTTGTGAACTTCATATGTAATTGGATACCCTTTGTGTACTCCCTTCAGAGTACAGGTCCTTTGCATCCTTAGGTAGGTTTATTTTTAGGTATTTTATTCTTTTTAATGCAATGGTAAATGGGAGTGTTTCCTTCACTTCTGTTTCTGATCTTTCATTGTTAATGTATAGAAGTGCAACAGATTTCTGTGTATTCATTTTGTATCCTGCAACTTTACCATAATTCATTGATGAGCTCTAGTAGTTTTCTGGTAGCATCTTTAGGATCCTCTATGTATAGTATTATGTCATCTACAAACAGTGACAGTTTTCTTTTTCAGTTTGTATTCCTTTTATTTCTTTTTCTTCTCTGATTGTCATGGCTAGGACTTCCAAAACTATGTTGAATAAACGTGTTCTGTTCCTGATCTTGGAGGAAATGCTTTCAGCTTTTTACCATTGAGTATGATGTTAGCTGTGGGTTTGTCATAGATGGCCTTTATTATGTTGAGGTAGGTTCCCTGTATGCCCACTTTGTGGGGAGTTTTTATTATAAGTGGGTGTTGAATTTTGTCAAAAGCTTTTTCTGCATGTATTGAGATGATCATATGGTTTTTATTCTTCAATTTGTTAATGTGGTGTATCACACTGATTGATTTACATGTATTGAAGAGTCCTTGTATCCCTGGATAAATCCCATTTGATCATGGTATATGATCCTTTTAATGTATTGTTGGATTCAGTTTGGTAGTATTTTGTTGAGAATTTTTGTGTCTATGTTCATTAATGATATTGGCTGTAATTTTCTTTTTTTGGCATATCTTTATCTGGTTTTGTTTTCAGGGTGATGGGGGCCTCATGGAATTGAGTTTGGGAGTGTCCCTTCCTGTGCAGTTTTTTGGAATAGTTTCAGAAGGGTATGTGTTAACTTTCTCTAAATGTTTGATAGTATTTGCCTGTGAAACTGTCTGGTCCTGGACTTTTGTTTGTTGGGAGTTTTTAAATAACAGTTTCAATTTCAGTACTTGTGATGGGTCTGTTCGTATTTTCTGTTTCTTTATGGTTCAGTCTTGGGAGATTGTACCTTTCTAAGAATTTGTCCATTTCTTCTAGGTTGTCCATTTTATTGGCATATAGTTGCTTGTAGTAGTCTCTTATGATCCTTTGTATTTCTGTGGTGTCAGTTGTAACTTCTCCTTTTTCATTTCTAATTTTAGTGGTTTGAACCCTCTCCCTTTTTTTCTTGATGTGTCTGACTAAATGTTTATCAATTTTGTTTGTCTTTTCAAAGAACCAGCTTTTAGTTTCATTTATCTTTTCTGTTGTTTTCTTCATCTCTAATTCATTTATTTCTGCTCTGATCTTTATGGTTTCTTTCCTTCTACTAACTTTGGGTTTTGTTTGTACTTCTTTCTCTAGTTGTTGCAGGTGTAAGGCTAGGTTGTTTGAGATTTTTCTTGTTTCCTGAGATACGCTTGTATTGCTATATATTGAATACTTCCCTCTTAGAACTGCTTTTGCTGCATCCCGTAGGTTTTGGATCATCATATTTTCATTTTCATTTGTCTCTAGGTATTTTTTTGATTTCCTCTGATTTCTTCAGTGATCCATTGGTTATTTAGTAGCATATGGTTTAGCCTCCACATGTTTGTGTTCTTTATAGTTTTTTAGTTGTAGTTGATTTCTCTTTTTTTAAAAATTTGATTTATTTTATTTTTGGCTGCGTTGGGTCTTTCTTGCTGCGCATGGGCTTTCTCTAGTTGTGGCAAGTGGGGGCTACTCTTCGTTGCGGTGCGTGTGCTTCTCATTGTGGTGGCTTCTCTTTGTTGTGGAGCACGGGCTCTAGGCATGCAGGCTTCAGTAGTTTTGGTGCACGGGCTTGGTTGCTCCATGGCATGTGGGATCTTCCTGCACGAGGGCTCAAAGTTGATTTCTAATCTCATAGTGTTGTGGTTGGAAAAGATGCTTGATATGATTTCAGTTTTCTTAAATGTACCAAGGCTTGCTTTGTGGCCCAGCATGTGATCTGTTTTGGAGAATGTTCCATGTGCACTTGAGAAGAAAGTGTATTCTGCTGCTTTCGGGTGGAATGCTCTATAAATATCAATTAAGTCCATCTGGTCTGATATGTCGTTTAAGGCCTGTGTTCCCTTATTGATTTTCTGTCTGGACGGTCTGTTCATTGATGTAAGTGAGATGTTAAAATCCCCCACTACTCTTGTGTTTCTGTTGATTTCTCCTTTTATGGCTGTTAACATTTGCCTTATATATTAATGTGCTCCTTTGTTGGGTGCATACATATTTACAGTTGTTATATCTTCTTGGATTGATCCCTTGATCATTATTTAGTGTCCTTCTTTGTCTCTTGTAACATTCTTTATTTTAAAGTCTATTTTGTCTGGTAGGAGTGTTGCTACTCCAGCTTTCTTTTGATTTCCAATTGCATGGAATACCTTTTTCCATCCCCTCACTTTCCGTCTGTATGTGTCCCTTGATCTGAAGTGGGTCCTTGTAGATAACATATATATGGGTCTTGTTTTTGTATCCATTCAGCCAGTCTGTCTTTTGGTTGGAGTATTTAATCCATTTACCTTTAAGGTAATTATTGATATGTATGTTCTTATTGTCATGTTGTTAATTGTTTTGAATTTGTTTTTGTAGGTCTTTTTTCTTCCTCTTTTGTTATCTTGTGATTTGATTACCATTTTTAGTGTTGTGTTTGGGTTGCTTTTCCTTTTTGTGTGTGTATATGTATTGTAGAATTTTGGTTTGCAGTTACCATGAGGTTTTGATACAGCAGTCCATATACACACACACACACACACACACACACACACACACACAAGATTGTTTTAAGTTGCTGGTCTCTTAATTTCAAATGCATTTCCAATATCCTACGTTTGTACTCTCCTCACGATTGCTGGTTTTGATATATTTGTTTGTGGATGATTCCTATCTTTACTATATGTTTGCCTTTACTGGTGAGCTTTCCTATTTGTAATTTTCTTGTTTCTAGCTGTGGCCTTTTCTTTTCCATTTAGAGAAGTTCTTTTAGAAGTTCTTTTGTTGTAAAGCTGGTTTGGTGGTGCTGACTTCTCTTATCTTTTGCTTGTCTGTAAAGCTTTTGATTTCTCTGTTGAATCTGAATGAGAGCCTTGCTGGGTAGAGTATTCTTGATTGTAGGTTTTTCTCTTTCATCACTTTATGTTGTGCCACTTCCTTCTGGCCTGTAGAGTTTCTGTTGAAAAATCAGCTGACAGCCTTATGGGGATTCCCTTGTATGTTATTTGTTGCTTTTCCCTTGTTGCTTTTAATATTTTCTCTGTGCCTTTAATTTTTATCAGTTTGATTACTATGTGTCTCAGCGTGTTCCTCCTTGGGTTTATCCTGTATGGGACTCTGCACTTCCTGGACTTGGGTGACTGTTTCTTTTCCCATGTTAGGGAAGTTTTCAGCTATTATTATCTCAGGCCCTTTCAGATATTTTCTCAGGCCCTTTCTCTCTCTCTTCTCCTACTGGGACCCCTATAATGTGAATGTTGGTGTGTTTAATGTCCCAGAAATCTCTTAAACTGTCCTCATTTCTTTTCATTCTTTTTTCTTTATTCTGTTCCATGACAGTGATTTCCACCATTCTGTCTTCCAGGTCACTTATCTGTCTTCTGCCTCATTCTGCTATTGATTCCTTTTAGTGTATTTTTCATTTCAGTTATTGTATTGTTCAACTCTGTTCTTTATAGCATCTAGCTCTTTGTTAAACATTTCTTGTATCTTCCTGGTCTGTACCTCCATTCTTTTTCTGAGATCTTGTGTCATCTTTACGATCATTACTCTGAATTCTTTTTTTGAGTAGATTGCCTGTCTCCACTTCATTTAGTTATTCTTCTGGGGTTTTATCTTATTCCTTCAGCATATTCCTCTGCCATCTCATTTTGCATAACTTTCTGTGTTTGTGGTCTCCATTCCACAGGCTTCAGGGTTGTAGGTCCTCTTGCTTCTGGTGTCTTCCCCCTGGTGGGTGAGGCTGGTCTAGAGACTTGTGCTGGCTTCCTAGTAGGAAGACTGTTGCCTGCCCACTGGTGGGTGAGCTGGGTCTTGACCCTCTGGTGGGCAGGGCTATGTCAAGGGGCGTGTTTAGAGGTGGCTGTGGGCTCAGGAAGACTTGAGGCAGCCTGTCTGCTGATGGGTGGGGCTCTGTTGCCACCCTGTTGGTTGTTTGGCCTGAGGTGTCACAACACTGGAGCCTACAGGCTGTTGGGTGGGGCCAGGTCTTGGTGTCAGAATGACAGCCTCCAGGAGACCTTACGCCAATGAGTAGTCCCCAGTACCTCTGTCACCAGTGTCCATGTCCCCACAGTGGGCCACAGCCACCCCCCGCCTCCCCAAGAGACTCTCCAAGAGCAGCAGGTAGGTCTGGCCCAGGCTCCTATGAAGTCACTGCTTTTTCCCTGGGTCCCAGTGCACATGAGACCTTGTGTGTACCCTCCAAGAGTGGAGTTTTTGTTTTCCCCAGTCCTATGGAGTTCCTGCCATCAAGCCCCGCTGGCCTTCAAAGCCAAATGCTCTGGGGGCTCCTCCTGATGCCAGATCCCCAGGCTGGGGAGCCAGACGTGGGGCTCAGAACTCTCACTCCTGTGGGAGAACCTCTGTGATACAATTATTTTCCAGTTTGTGGGTCACCCAGCCAGGAGGTTTGGGATTTGATTATATCACAAATACGCCCTCCTACGGTTTGCTGTGGCTTCTTCTTTGTCTTTGGACATAGAATATCTTTTTGGTAGGTTCCAGTCTTTTTTGTTGATGGTTGTTCAGCAGATAGTTGTGATTTCGGTGTTTTCATGAGAGTAGGTGAGCTCAAGTCCTTCTACTCTATCATCTTGTCCCAGAACCCAAAGTAGAAATTTAAGATAATGAGCATTTCTAAAAATTAAAAAGGACGTTTCATGATGATAAAAGGTTGATCCACCAGTAGTGGGGGGAAAAAAACCCACATAAATATTGAACACAGTTAACCAACTTGACCTAATTGACATGTGTACCCAGCAACTGCAGAATTCACTGAGCATGATAAATCCCTCTATTTATTTAAGACTTCTTGAATTTCTGTCAGTAATATTTTGTTGTTTTCTGTGTAGAGGTTTTGCACATCTTCATTGCTAGGCATTTGACGTTTGTTGATTCTAGTATAGTATATTTTATTTTCTACTTGTTAATTTTTGTAAATTGATCTTTGTGACAGATTGTATTTTCCAAGGATGGTCCCATCCCACATGCTCTTTACAGTGTGGTATGAACATCCTCCAAGGAGAAGTGAGATTTATAATCCCACCCCTTGAACCTGTGAAGTTCCTAAGTTCTTGTGGTAAGTCAGGGGCTTGGGTGTTGATCAAGGAGGAGACAAGATAAACTTTAAATGCATAAACTTTATTTGGTTGGCAGTTGGACAGGATTGCATGAGAGAGGAAGTCCTTCAACACGTGAAAACTGACAGAACTTAAGAAAAAATTAGTTCCAGAGATGGTGGCGTGAGACCACTGCCTATAAGCAGAATAGGACAAGGGGACTCCCAGGGGCAACAGGGAAATCAGAGAGGGGCTCATGTGTCTAGTGATGTCCCTCAGCAGCAATTGCTCTGAAGGACAAGCAGTGGTTTGGGGTCTTACAGCTATAGGATTGTCTTATCTATGGTCAGCAGATGTTCAATACAGTTTCATGGGGTATATAAAGTTAGGTAGGCTCTAATCGGCTAAAATAATGGTTTGGAACAATATTTAAAGCAGTCGATGTGTGAGGATTTGAGTTTGTCACAGGTGGGCTTTTAGCTAATGATCCTAGCCTGCTTTACAATGTTGTGTTAGTTTCTGCTCTACAGCAAAGTGAGTGAGTTATACACATATCCATTAGAAATTTAAATTTTAAGCATCAATTAATTGGTCAAACTATTTAGCCAAAGATATTTTGCCAAATGGCTTTGACTTTGGGATGCTTAAGGCAATACAAAACTCCAAGCTTTTTCAAACACGTATTTATTTTTGGCATTATCCTATGTCCAAGACATTGTTTTGTGATCAAGCCTTCCGTCTTCCTGGAACACTTCTCACACTTTCTCCTCTCCCTTTCCTCCATCTGCCTGGTTAACTGTGTCCTTCAGCTGAGGTTTTAGGTAGCCCTTCCAAGTCCAAGTTAGGTGGCCCCACATGAGTTCCCAAAGCACCCTATACTTCCCCTATCATAATGTTTATGTTCTATTATCATTACTTGTTTGACATTTTACCCTGCAAATACATGAGCTCCACAAGAGCTGAGATTATACCTGTTGTATTTTATCAAATCCAAAATACCTGGCACATAGTAGGTGCTTAATATTAGAATAAATGAATGAATTCAAATGAACAAGCATGGTTCTTGCCAGAAAAATTACCATCTAGAAAGGGGCTGTAACAGGTAAAGATCTGTACAATACTAAGGGTGGTAAGAAAGAATTGTGAGAATGCAGTAAGGAGGTAGGAAGAGTACACTGGGAATATGGGAGAGGAAAGCTCCTGGGTAAGATCCAGGAATTATTATCCAGTCTGGAAGGATGGGTAGGTAGAAGCAGGGCACATGAATCAGTGAAATTGAGGCAGGAAAGCTTTTGGTCTTTAGAAAACTGTGGATTAAAGCAGAGGTCCTCAAAGTATTGTCCTAGTGAAATGTGTAGTATTTACAATATGATCATGGCTCTGCTTTTACTTTTGGCATGGATTAATAACTTGCTAAAATTTAAGTTTAATAAATGGCAACTTCTTGTCAAGGCTGTGCAGTTCTATCCATTGGTGAGGTGTCTCTTCCCTTTCTCCACCTCACTTCCCCTACCCTGCCTTTGTTAAATCAGAAGAGTGGGCTAAATGATTGGGGAAAGCACAGAGCACAGAGCTTCTCAGACTTCAATGTGCATATAAATCACCTGGAAAATGCAGATTCTGTTTCAGTAGGTCGGGGGTGGGGTCCGAGAATTTCCATCTCTAACTACCTCTCAAGTGATGCTCAAAGGCTGTCCTGAGACCACACTTTAAGTAGCAGGATCTGGGGTGGAGCTCTAGCTGTGGACTAAAGAGACCATCACAGGTAGAGTTGCAGCAACTTGGAGAAGGTTCTCTGGTTCAGTGATTCTGCCCACCCCTCCCACCATGTTCCTTCATTCTTAATCATTTACAGGTGTTTTGGGTTTTATTTACTATTCCTTTGCTTTTACAATCCAGTTCGTGAATTCTGGTTAAGTTGCAATCCTCCTCAGGAACTGAAGATGGCACCACAATCTTAGTCATTAAAAGGACACTTCCATCCTAAATGCTGTTATGCAAAGGAAAAGCATTTTCCTGCCCCTCTGAATGTTTCTTATTCTCCGGCCTGATATATGCTTAGAGAAGACAAGTTTCTTTGCAGATGGAGCATAGTTTTCCAGTGATTTTTGAAAATCAGGCTGGATTAAGATATGTCAAAAACGTTTTTCTTAAAGCTTTTTTAGAACCTTGTTTTAAATGTTTATTAAATTTTGTATATTCAAGATGAATTGCAATTTCTGTTACAAAATTCCTGGATTGTTTTGAAGTGTTTTCATTTCTCCCAGAGAAAGTGTTGTCTTTCGGTTGTTAATTATTCATGCTCTATCTAATGAATACATAATCATGGAATTTAGGCTAAAAGAGATTGAAGAGCTTTCAACCAATTAGCTCACTTGACAAAAGAGAAAACAGGCTCCCCAATTTTGCTTAAGTTCCCTTGGAAGAGTTTCGGTACGTTGCAACAGAAAATATTCTAACAGACCCATATATGACAGACCTTCCAGTGCAGCTAAAGACAGAGGATCTTGTCTATGCTTTATGTATTCTTAATTTGATTTTGGCTTCACAGCAAGCTGCTTTCTGACCTCTCCCAGGGCTAGGAATGCCCCATTTGTGTCTAGAGCTACTTGTTGTCTCTCATTGCAGTAAATTATAGATTAAGCCAGTGGTTCTGAAACTTCACTGGGCATTAGAATCACTTGAAGGGCTTCTTGTTAAAATGCAGATTTCTAATTCAGTAAGCCTGAGGTCAGGGTTGTGAAGTTGAAGTTCTAACAAGCTCTCAGGTGATGCTAATTCTTATTCCATCACCTGAGATGCAGGACCACACTTTGAGAACCATCAGATTAAGCTAACATTGGGGCTACATGTTTCTTCATTATGTTCATCAAGAAAGAGAGCATCCCAACATTCCCACAAAGAGTGCTGAGATTCACCCTTCCTAGACCAAGTTAGGGCATGTGCTTACCCCTAAACCAGTTTCTGCAGTCATGAGGAAGGAATGTGCTGAATGGCAAAGCCAGAATCACCTCTGTCTGCAGTTGAAAAACAGGGCTGTGGGAAAGAAGAACTAGAGTCCACTATAAGTGTGTGGTATGAATGAAAGTCACCTTGTAACCATCACAAAGCTTCTCAGGCAACCACCGAAGAAAAATAACACATGCTAAATACACGTGTCTTAGAACAGGTCAGAACTGCATTTGGTAATGAGTTTATTTACTATTTGATAGAATTGGTCCTTTGTTTATTTGAGACAAGTCCTTAGGTTATTGGCTCTCAGCTGTAACTAAGGTAAAATGTCTTTGGATTTCACAAGTATTAGTCTCTTATATGTAAGTCAAACTTGGTTAATAATTTAAGATGGTAAAAATCTGTCTTCAAAGCATGAACGTTTAGTTTACCAGCAGTTAGCTTTATGGGATACTTTTAAGGACCGGGATAAATAATGAAATATAATTTGGCCCACTGGAGGGCAGTAGTTTCTGGATACCAGCCAACAATTTAGAGTATGGTTTTCTGCTCCAGTGCTAATTACGATGTTGATTTGAGCAGCAGCTCTTTAGTCTCAGGGATAAGGGCGGGGGTGGAAACCTGAGTCGTGGTTAAAATTTGCAATATTGAAGCTTCCCGATCATTGCAGTGCAGCCTCATTTGGATCTGTAATGAATTCCTTCCCTGTGAACAGCCAGACACCTCATTACTACCCAGACCTGCTTTCACCCTGCCAGTACTTTCTTTAGTGGGACCATTCAAGTTCCTTAGATTATGAGACCATGGAATTGCATAATGCTGTACTTATTCCTGGCAGGGAGAGAGCAGCCTGATGGAACCACCCAGTCAGATACCCTCTCTGGGAGCTTGTTCTACCCCCATGCACTGAGCTCTTTGTCCCGGATAGCCCCATGTGAGCAGGAATTCAAGATAACAGCCAAAGCATACTTCTTTTGGGACATGCTCCCATGCCAACCTCTCCTTTGTTGACTCTGCTGCAAATGCACGCCCTCTTTCTCTGGCTTGAATGCCACTCCAGCATTGACACAGACTGGCAAACAACCCATCAGAACCAGCCAATAAACCAACCACTGGTCTGTTTCCCTTAATTTCTCCAAAATATATATATATATATTTTTCAGGCTGCCATCTTTCTGAGGACGTGAAAGGTTGTTTGGCCCCATTCTTTCTAAGAATATGGTGTTATACCTAACATTTCATGTTTAGATCTTTATTGACAATGCTTTTGAGTTCTTTGGAGCAAAGGAACAAAATGCACTTAATTCATGAACAGCTGGACAGTGAGCTGAGTCTTGGCTTTCAGTGCTTGCTCAGTGTCTCCTTGGTGGGACCACGTCCAGGTGGGGGTGGCCTCTGGAAGCTTTCCCCAGGCTGCGCTGGCCCAGCCTTCCACAACAGGAGGCAAACACAGCTGGGCTCAACCAGGTGCCAGGAGCCTCATTTTCATCTCTACTTAGAATCCTCTTTCAGTGCAGTTGTGAGATCAAGACTGTTCTGCTAGATTTTATTTGCATTTGAATGGAGAACTCACTATTTCTACATTCTAGGTGGAGGAAGTGAAGTCAGTTCGACTCAGCCATGTCTAAGAGCCCACTGGCACGGTCACCCTCAAGGAGCAGTAGACAGTGACCCCCCCATCCTGCCCACAAAGAGCTCTCAACCTAGTTTGCTTCTAATAACTCTAGAAACTCCACTTCTCTCTCTCCCTATCTTACATTGTCCTTTTATCAAATTTTCTTTCAATAATCTGAAGAATTTTTCTTCTCCTCTCCAACCCTCATCTGCAACTCAAACTAATGCCCATGGGAAGATCTCTCTCCCGCTAAGCCTGCAGTAGATGGTATAAGATCCTCCCTTCCCTGGAAACCATACATCCATGCCCATTGCTGTGTGACTCATGGTGCCTCCCGGCAGGCAGAGTGTTACCAGGCTTGGTCATATGTCTTGCTTAGGCCAGTGGCATGTGACCAGAAGTGACACTGAGCCACTCTGGAGTGGAGTTTTAGGAGGAGGCTTAAACCTTGAAGACATGGCTGCCTGTTCTACTAGTTTTTTGCTTTTCCCTCTGCCCTGATCCAAATAGGGGCTTCACCTTTGGTTTTGGTCCAAGAATGAGAAGACATTAAGAAGAGCTATAGTCAATCTACAGCCACCAAACTGTAAGTGTAATGTAAAGATACCATTGTCATAAGCCACTGAGAATTTCAGGGTCATTTGTTACTGCAGCAGAGCCAACTAATACAAAGGTCAAACCATAAATAATAACTAAAGATAAATAAGATATAATAAATAGTCACAATTCCCAGTTACCTTTATTTATATAAAAGTATATTAAATAAATTATCTCAATATATACAAACAGAACAATATTACCTCTATAAATAGAAAATCCCCATATATAAAACCTTTTTTCAAGTTATATAAATATGTACAATGTTGATCATAAAGTGTGAAGTACCTTAAATCTTAAACTCTATGTAATTTGTTGGTATAGTGGTCTTATAAAAATACAGCTATCTGTCAAGTGTTTCATCAACAGCATTTAAGTCAGTTAAAGTGCTAAACTGTAATGCATGTTATGAATGTGCCCCAAATACAAGTCTTCTGCTTTTAACACATTCATATAAATGTTTGCTAATTGTTTCGAACCTCCAAAAGTACTCAAAAAAAAAAAAACCCCTAAACACCATATTACAAAAGGACAGAGATATGTTAGAAAGTCTACCCAGTTTCCATTTTACTCTCCCACATGCTTTGAAGTCGGCCTCTCAAAAGTTCTCCAAAAATCCACCCAGGATTTTTTAGGGCATTTGTTCATTTGTTTTTCCTTAGATGATCTGTCTTCAACTTGAGTGTAGAAAATATACAGTCTAGAGCATGATATGTGCAAAAGGTGCTGTAGCATTAAAATAGAAATTTAAAAAACTTGAAATTGGTTGTACCGCTCATTACATTCCAAAGTGTCTAATGCTGATGTTGAAACCAGAATGCTGATTGTGAGAATAGGTCGGATAAGAGCTTTCTTTGAGCCCAGGGGTCTCTAAGCTCCAAACAAACGCTCATTTGTGTTTCCATGTATTCTACTGCCTTAAATGTTCTTGGTCACAGTGCAACGCGAGCTCTGCAGAGTTGGCAGATCCAAGAGCAGGATCTTTCATGCAACATTGAGGGGCAAGCTCTCCTTCCCACTTCGCCCTGCTCTCGCCTTCCTGCACTTATACAGAGACACAGACAGGACGATGATGAAGATGATGACCACAAGCGTCACTGCTACAACGATGAAGAACATTTCTGAAAAATAAAAGGTACCAAGTCAACTCAGACAGAGAGCTTGAATCCCATTTATCAGTGGGCAGAACTGAAGGCATAACCCCAAATTACACCATCCTGCTTTTGTGTAACTTGAAATTTCTTTCCTGCACTCTTTCCACCACAACACATTTCGATTAGGAAAGAATCTGTCAAACCCTAGATGTTTGCAGGCAATTGACAATGGTGAAAATGATTTAATAAACTGGATAATGCTCACAGTCTAGAAAGATACATGAAGATGGAAGCAAGAACGGCTGTTAGAAACAAGTGGCTAAAAATGATGCTGAGTTTGGTGGCAACAATTATAGAAGCTGAACTATGAGTGCAAAGAGAGATACAGAGCACTACCAAGATTCAAGTAAAGAAGAGATGATAACTGGTTGGGGCAGTAAGAAGGTTTCCTGGTGGAGGTGGCATCTGAAATGATTCTCAAAGGACCCAATTCAGCAGATAGAGAAGAGGCAGGGGAAGCAGCGACCTAGGTGTGCATGAAGTCAGAGAGCAGCGGAACTCAAGCTGGCTTTAGGAGGATGGACCTGAGGGCTGTGGGTATGAGGGCCCAGACGGTGCAGAACCAGAGGGAAGGAGAGCCCTTTCCTTCTGTCGGTGTCAATAAACGGGAGGGAATTTTAAAAGTGTTTTTAAAAGGCTTAAATTACATCTTAACAAGGCACTAGGTCATTATTGCTATCCTTTGACTTTTTTGTTCCCAAAAGTACTCAGAGCACTATCCCGCTCAAGCCTGGTGGGAGATTCCTGGGCTCTCATCCTCATGCACGTGTCTGAGCCTCTATGGCATCTCCAGATAAGATCCACTCCTCACTTGGTGTCAGGGCCCTGGTGTGGCACATATGTACACACACACGTGCCGGCCAGGGACACACACATGCACGTGGTATACCTGACAGACTCAGTCCCTTCCCTTCGTGGGTTACAACCTTTGTGGCAACAGCCCACAGTAGGTGCTCATAAATGTGCATCAGGTGCTACTGCACCTGGTCCAGAAGCTCCCCCCAAGCTCCCCAAATCAGAATTTAAGTATGAAGAAATGCTCAGAGAAATCTGCATTTGATGCTAAATTCTAAACACGTACCATGGGCCCAGGGCTCAGCAGAGAGCTTAGCGCATGGTATGTGCTCAAAAAAAACACTTGCTAATACAAGGGAACAACATAGAAACATCTCTAAATGCCTAAAATTATGAGTACCTCCAAAACCACAAAAAACCAAGGCAGTTTTCCCCTGAAGAAAGTACATCCTGGTCCTGGAAGGCACCCCTCCCTCCCAGATGGATCAGAGGTAGAGCCACTCACCCGTGGACGCAACTTTCTCTTGGCTAGTGCACTCGATGGGACTTTCTGGACTCTTCTGGTTAGCTCTTCGTGATGGAATCACTGCTTGAACATTGAAACAGTAGTTTTCTCCTTCATCCACATCAATCAAAAACTCATTAGTGTTTGTCGTGGCCTTTTTCTGTTAAAAGATAGAGTCCTTTATTCATCTGGGCTCAGAGTGAATTCTGCCCCCTTTACTAAGTCACTGTGATAGTTAAAGCCTACATGGACACATCTGACATAAAGGATTGGAAGTGAGTTGGCTCATCAAGTTCCCCCGATAACTGCTAAGGATGTTTTTTTTCCAAGGATGAAGATACCCAGTTTGGGCACATCCAACCCAGTTTTTAGCCCCTTTAGAAGATATCTGGGGCTTCCCTGGTGGCGCAGTGGTTGAGAATCTGCCTGCCAATGCAGGGGACACAGGTTCGAGCCCTGGTCTGGGAAGATCCCACATGCCGCAGAGCAACTAGGCCCGTGAGCCACAACTACTGAGCCTGCACGTCTGGAGCCTGTGCTCCGCAACAAGAGAGGCCGCGATAGTGAGAGGCCTGCGCACCGCGATGAAGAGTGGCCCCCGCTTGCCGCAACTAGAGAAAGCCCGCGCACAGAAACGAAGACCCAACACAGCCAAAAATTAATTGATTAATTAATTAATTAATTAAAAAGATATCTTCAGTAAAGGAAAATAGGAATGAAGTATTAATTGTTGAATGGAAAACAAATCTTGTCTCTGGGATCCTCCGTAGAGGAAGAAATGCGGGAGCCGGTGGGAACTTTGGAGATGACCGGTCCAGCCCCCTGGCTGAGGAACCTGAGTATCCGAGGAGGCCCTGACCAAGGCAGCTGGAAGTCACAGGTAAAACCAGGACAGCGGCCCCTCCCACTCCGCCACCCTGTCCTCTCAACCACCCGCTCTGATATTTGAGTTGGAAAAGAAGTAGGCTGTAAAATCAAGGATCTACAATTTAAAACGAGTCATAAAAACAAAAGAAGGCTCACTTTTCCTGTACTTGAAGCTCTCCAATAATAAAGTACATAATTCAAGTCCTTGCCAAAAACATCGCGGAGGCTTAGGAATGTGCCGCTCACTCTGACTAAGGTACGTGCATCTTGTACGGTCACATTCAGTTTTGTCCCAACTTGTTCAGAACTCCGAATTGTTGGCTGTCCAAGGTTTGCTAAAACACAGAAAATGAGCTTTGTTGGAACCAAAGAATTCTAGACAAAGTAGAATCCCATTAATCACGGTTAATAACAACTTGGTCATCCCTCATGAAACAGCTCATAGAACCAACTCCCTAGTCCCAGAGCTGGGCCCTGAGACGTTCTACAGCAGTGCTGTCCAGCGGAAATGTAATGGGAGCCACAGATGTCACCTTAAGTTTCCTAGGAGTCACATTAGAAAATGTAAAAAGGAACAGGTGAAGTTAATTTTAATAATATATTTCTTTTAACCCCATATGGCTAGAATATTATCATTTTAACATTTAATCAATATAAAAACTTTTGGAGATCTTTCTCAAAATCCAGTGTGTTTTACACTTAGGGCATTAGCCATATCTCAAGTGCTCAACAGCCACATGTGGTTAACCAAACAGCTGCATAAGGTTCCATATCTTAGATAAAATAAATTAGAGGCTGTGGGAAACCCCAAGAAATGTCCTTCGTACCTCAAGGAACCAGTTTTAACCACCAGGTCTCTCTCTCTTTTTTTTTTTTTTTTTTTTTTTGGCAGTACGTGGGCCTCTCACTGCTGTGGCCTCTCCCGTTGCAGAGCACAGGCTCCAGAAGCGCAGGCTCAGCGGCCATGGCTCACGGGCCTAGCTGCTCTGCGGCATGTGGGATCTTCCCGGACGGGGGCACGAACCCGCGTCCCCTGCATCGGCAGGCGGACTCTCAACCACTGCGCCACCAGGGAAGACCCCACACCAGGTCTCTTTGATGGCTCAATTATCTCATGTGCATTGGTTGAAGGACAGTAAAACAAATCCCAATAATTTAACAGGAATTATATGCAAGTATGTGTGTGTGTGAGCACACACAAAAACATAAACTATTTTCCCTCTTGCACTGAAAAAGGATTTGAAGTGGCTGACAAAAAACTCAAGAAGTATAAAAAGGAATCATGAGGATGCTGGAGAATAAATGTCAATGACCCTGCAATTACTGCAGGCGGCTGTGGGTAGGGTCGCTACTCTAGCTAAGTGCTGGGAGAGACACACAGGTAGAAGCACTAGGGGAGTTTGAAGATGGGCTCTGGCACACAGGGGCTCAGGGCAGGCAGCCAGATTCACCTGGGGTGAGGCTGGCCCTATTTCCACCCTCAAAGTAGGTGCTAAGGGGAAAGGCGGCTGCCTGTCCCTCTGGCCCCTTATCTCCATCCCTGCTTTGAGAAACTCCCCTCTGGGTCTCAGAAGGGTAAATATAAAAGCACCAATAACACTACACTTTCATTCCAAGTCTTCTTGCTAGAGCAGCTGATTTCACTCTTCTCAATGTGCTACATGTGTTTATTTAAAATACCTAGTTCAGAACCATAGCCGTGACAAAAAATTTACGTCTCCTACTTGGCAGGAATCCTCTGCTCTCCCTTAGTAGACGCTCAAGTCAGTTTACTGGGCCAAAGGCTGGGGAGAAAAGCATTCTGCGTTTTCAAGACCAGCATGAAGGAAGCAGGATGGGAGCTGGCCCAGCAAGTGCCAGCACATCACAGGACTCAAATCATGGTCAAGCGATTAAAAAGGTCAGCAAGCCCAATTATGAGATTGGAGGGAAATGGAACTCTCCCCATGGAATTGTGACCATCTGTGAAAAACCCTAAACTGGGACTTCTGGTCTGATGGGACTTCTGAAAATTCAGAAGTGAGGTATATAAAATCTCCTAAATATATATGGGGAAATACTGGAATATATATGGGAAAATACTGGAACCTCAGGCTTGGTGAATTTCCTACTCCCTGCCCCTCATCCAGCCAGTTACTGGTAGGGTCTGGGGACAGACTGGTGGAGAAACCTACTTGATGACATTGTTATCAACTCCAAAGTTCACGTTCCGTGAACCTCCTGCCACATCCGGAATGAGCGAAGAGGGCTGTGGCACTTACCAGTTTCTGAGAAAGAAGATGTGTTTATGGATAAATATTTTTTTATGTCATGGCTCCTAAGGGTCACAAGCTCACAAGAATATTCAGAAGTTTTTGAAAACAAGAATGAACGGTTACTACAAACCAAGCTACTTACTCTCTAGGTAAGGTGTGAACTCCAGGGAGTTGGTAAACGGAGGCTCCCCAGTAGAACCGATGGCATCCGATGGGTAGGAAAAGACCCGGGCCAAGTATGTCTCTTTCACATTTTTCACGATCTCATCGGTGATGTCACACTCTGTGTCTGTTGTGTAGAAGCATTTGTTTTTCCAATTTCCTAATCTAGGGCTGAAGGAAGAGAAATGGAACATTATGATTTGCATCCAACCAAACAAACTGTTTTCTGGCTGGGGTGCTGTGTTACAAGAGCAGCTTCCACAAGCAATCCCGAGGAGGCGTTTGGTATGCTGAGCACTTTAGATGAGTTTGAATCCTCACAGCAACCTGCGGGTGGCTCTGTAATTGTCTCTGTTCTTACAGATAAGGCAACGGAGGTAAAGGGAGACTGGGTGACCAGCTCCAAGTCACACAGCTGGATTTTGAGCCAGACAGCAATTTGACTACTGGGTCTGTGCTCTGAACCGTTTTGTTAAATATCTTTCTTAAAATGTAGATGATCTGTCATGACTATGTGGGAGAAAGGGCAATTTTCCATCAAGACCCAATTATTTATTACAGTCTACTTATTATATTCTGTTTACCACATTCTATATTCTATGTAATATATTCTATCCTATTACATTCTATTGTGACCATTCTTGGTGTGGTTATTTAACAGTCATTGAATCTACTATAAGCCAGGCACTGTACTGGACCCTCAACCATGTTACTTCATTTGGTATAATCCTTCCAAGAAGGTATTGGATCTTCCTCACATATGAGGACCCTGAAGCACAGAGCTGCTTGTACAAGTTACAAGGTAACTTGTAACAAGACAATTCTCACAGCTCATGCGGTGAGAGCTGGGTCTGTTCCTCTCATTATACTACATGCCTCCCTCACTTTCACAAGATGTGCTGTCAAAAACTATAGAGCAACAACACAGGTGGTTATCTGTCAAAGTCTAAGACTAAGAGACAGATCTGACGAAGGACAGAGCTTTCTTTTGTAAGATGTCATTGAAGAGGAAATGATTTAAAGAACTGCCAAAAATGAAAGTATCCTGAAATGATATAAAGAGCTTCTAAAAATGAAATTATTCTACAGAACCAAGATAATTCCTAGACAAATGTCACTGCAGCTGGATCCACACACATCTGTCCCACATAAGTTGACAGCTACCCTGCCCATCCCCATCATCAACCACCAGCGTTCCCTACCCTTCATTCAAGGCCACTTTCCAATCCCACCTTCTGCAGGAATCTCCAGATCTCCTTGCTCAGAACTGATCTCTCCCTTCCCCATCCCCCAACACTGACATCTCATTAAAGCACTTAAGGTGAGGGTGGTACCAGGGCTCCACGCCCTTGTGCTCCCCCATCACGCAGTTGGGCTTTAGGCCTTGCACATGGCCAGGCCTTGCTGGGTATTAGATGCTTTACATTTCCAGGTTGAACTGGGGGAAAACAAGCTGCCATATGGATTCAGTTGTCTAAATCCAGGCATGAGAACCATAAATAAGTATTTTTTTTTAAAGTCTGAACTAAGTAATCGGGCTAAGAGGGTGTGAGTAAACACCTCTTGGTCCTTAAATTCACAAACAAAGATTGATACAGAAATATCAGTTTACATATTCTTAGATTTCTCTAATTTTCTGTGATAAAAGTAGAGATGCAGTCTTAATTCCAGAATGACCAGAATGCATTTTTTAAAATTACATCATTTCTATTTTAAAAAGTGAATGAGAACCTGATGATTCTTCTCCACTGCTATGGCAAACACATGGTTCAGATAACAGGAGCAACACTGCTGGGTGCTGAGGCTACACTCCGTCTGAGAGATAGCATTTGGTTCCTCCCAGCTCACAGTAGCAACCACAGTCCTCTGACCAAATTTAGCACAAGCAACTAAATCATCAAAAGTACTAAAGCCATAAAGTGCTGTGAGAAGGTTAGGAAGGGGCAATTCTGCAGTTCAGTTTCTCTGAATGCTATAATCAGCATGAACAATATAAACGCCTCCAAGGTTCCTCTGGGTATTGCAAAATCTCCTGATTTGGAAATAATAAAAGTTCCGCCTGAACTTCTAAAAACTCCCAACAGAATCCAGACTCACCAATTAAGAAGCAAGTTGTTTTCTACAAGCTTGGGGAGTTCTGTTTTAGAATTCAGAACCTTTCATGGAATCAATACTACAAGGGCTGGTCGGTGCTAAGGCTTGAGCCAGTAACACTTTGCAACCACCGGTGAACACTGTTTCCAAAGGGGAAAAAGGCAGTTGGTGCTCCAAGGAGGGGCTTCAGACACAGCAGCGGCGCCCTGTGTTTGAGGACAGGCTGGTGGTGAGGTGGGTGGGTCAGAAGGTGCAGCAGGTCAAGACGCTTTCTCTAGGGAAGGAAACTGGAAGGGAGGAAGGCGCACTGAGGAGACTAGTGGGAATGACTTTCTTTCCCCCTCCCGGCTTTGGAGCCCCACATCAGACCCGGGGAGACCCACTGAGGGGTGGTGGTGCGCGTTGCTGGGTAAACCGTGGTACCCGACCCTGCTGGGCGAGCCCCATCAGCGCAGTCATGAATAAGTCCCTCACCTTCCCAGGGCCAGTTTCCTCTTCTATAAAATGATTGCTACGGTCCCTTCACCCAGGAATCCCATTTACCCGTGGGCTGGTCGCCGAAGAGTGCGGGTCTCCGGCAGGGGCGAGGGACTGCTCACACGTCCTCCAGCACAGGTGTGGAGACGGCCGGTGCGGCGGGAACCACCCCCAGCCCGGGTCCGCGGGCGCCCCCAAGAGGCAGCTCTGCACTAGGATGTTTGCACAAGGGGACTGCGTCCACTTTAGTAACAACAGCCTAGCAAAGTCCAAGAACTTTGAGTTGACAAAGGCTTGTGTTTAAAAAGCTGGTAAATCAGAAATATGTTTCCTCGTGTTCACCAAACTTAATATATTTCGGAGGTAAGCATTCCTCCTAAAATCTTATTTTCACTACCCAGAAGGAAAGCGTCTACTAAGGTAAACTTCAGCTCTGTATCAGTGGAATTACTAACTCTCAACCAGTAGAATCTGATTTGACAAGTTTGACCATAATCGTAATTATTACCTCGAGTTATGAAATTCCTTAAATCTTTCTATGTATCTATACAAGCATGCATGCACACACAAATTCTCTTCCGTGTTGCCTTGGCAATGGTTGTCATGAAGTTGATTTTGGAAAAAAAAAAAAAAAAAAAAAAAAACACCTAAAAGCCCCACTCCATACTTAGCAGCTGCATTCCAAATGCTACAAAAGGCTTGGCACAAGCTAAACAACATAGCAAAGCACCTTTAATTTTAGCCAGCGATACTTTTGTGCCTTTTACAAGCAGTGTTAATTTCCACAGCTGCTCTCCTCTACTTAATAAGAGCTCTACCAAGCCTCCTAGAACATTTCAGAAACCAAAAACTTGCTAAGAATATGGTGACAACCATCAAAAAGAGGACATTGAGACTGAATATGCTGAATTAGGGGCTCTTGGGGACAGCTGCCAATCAGGGATGGAGACGGATGAGCAGAGTAGCCCTGACAGCTCAGGGTGCAGACAGAGGAGTATTCTGTTCCTGCTCAGTGAGTCATGAATTTGACCGCCTCCAAGATCACGTATGCAACCGAATTTTGAATCATGAATCCAAAGATTAATAAATCAAACACTGTTTAAGGGCAATGTATACATCCGAACTCCTCCCCACCTCTTCTCTAACATGTTAAATCCCGCTAGCAGTCTAGACAGCACGGAAAAAGAGCTGTGTACTTAGATGAGATAAATTATCAGCGATCAGTGCCACCGTGGCTTGCTCAAGAAGGTCTCCTATCCACAGCTTATACTCCACTTACAAATTTCCCCATCATCTCCAAAAACAATTAAAATGTTCTATCAGTTTAAGGTCTGGAAATGTTGCAGGCTTGATAGAGTATGGCTCTGGCCAGCAAATTACGATGAATGCCCTCTTCTTTGTTATCTGTTAAATAATCTCATCCAACAATCAGCTTTAAAGACATTTATATTCAGCACAGGAAAGTGGAAACAGCAAAAATCTTATTTTTCTTTTTTGGTACCTAGCTTACCTTATCTGAACAGTGTAGACATGATTGATGGGTTTGGGTTCCCACTCCAAAATGGTCTTGAAATTAGTTGACTTCCAAGTTAAATTATATGCTACTACTACATCTGTAGTGCCTTTAAACAACAGAGAAACAGCTATTAATGTTTACATGAACTTCTCAGCACACGATTTCATGTTGATGGTATAAAACATCTTCCCACTCCCCAACATCATCATAAACCTCACATTAATATTTTTCCAACCACAAAAGCTTTAACTGAATTATCATAAGAAAAAATCTGCAGTTTTTTCCTAAACCCAGAATTTCCTCATGGCAAGATTGACCGGGTAATCTGAGGAAACACACAAGGATCTTGAAATCCTTGTTTGAAATTATTCATGGGGGAAGCCCTGTGATAATGACCTGGAAGCACAGCCCAGGAGCCATCAGTGGCCCAGGGTGTCCAAGGGCAGGACTCCAGGTTCAACTTAGCAGGGAAAGCCGGCTAGGAAGGGTTTTCCATAAATTACGTTAAAGGGCAAAGCCCACATATGTAAGAAGAGTTAGGACTGCATCCAATAAAAAAAAACCCAAACCTTGACTTTTTTCATTTATATCTAAAATGTCTCTATACTGAAACTTCCACAGACACCCGTGCAGCCGTTAAGCCTGTTACACCGTCGGATGTATTCGGTTAGGAAGGCTTAGTGTTAAGGTCTGCTTGGCCAGTTCTCAGCAGATCAGCCTCTGCCCTGCCCGCACACAGAACAGGCTTACAGGGCACGCACAATGTGGTGCCTGCTCCAGTCCAAGCGACATTTTGCAAGGACTGCCTCTAACGCAATCTAAAACACAGACGATCAAGATAAGACCTAGAGCCGCTTTTTATTATGGAAAGTGCATATATAATGAAGGATAACATTCAAACATTGCACGCCGACCCGTGCAGGTGAGGAGCCACGTCCCACCACCTTCAAGGTGTCGGCTCCCTGGGAAGCTCTTTCCCTAAACTTCAAGCGAGAGCCCCGAATGCACTTAGGCAACGCTGGACGCCACGAGCAAGCATCTCTAGCAGAAGGGGCGGCGGGTCCCGGGCGGGTGGCACCTCAGGGCGGCAGGACGAGCCTGCTGCCAGCCAGGACTGTCCTCCCTCCTCACGATGGCGGGCCCCAGGGCTCGGAGGTGGGGGGGGGGAGGGTGACACTCACCTGTGGCTCCGGCCACCCGGACCAGGACCCAGCCGAATAGGAGCGCCCGAGCGACGGCGGCCTCGGAGCAGGGCACCCAGGGCCCGGTGGGGGTCGCCATGTTCACGAGCTGACGGCGAGGTCGGGAGGATTCCTTGCGCCCCGGAGGCTGGGGAGGCGGGGAGGCTGCGGAGGTTGGACTGAAGGCGCCTGGGGCTGCGGGATGGAGCAGGATGGGCGCGAGGAACCCCGAGTCTGTGGGAGCCCGTGCCCGGCGCGCTTTAAAGAGCCCCGCGCACGCCCGCGCCTCCGCAGGCCCTGCGCCAGCCCCCGCCCCTCCTCCCGACTCCCCGCCCCCAACCAGGCTCCAGCAGCCTCCCTGGGCTGCTCCCGGCGAATCCACATCCCGGCCCCGCCTCCTCCCAGTAGGAAACTCCGAAACCCTGCAGGGCCTGATTCACCCGTGATTCAATCGGCCGCCAAGCACGAGTGTCCTTCGGCCACTGGCGGCTCCAGGTGCTGAGGGGAACCAGGGTCCCAGCCGCCCAGACCCCCTGACTACCAGCTCTGGCCCCCAGGCCACCGACCCCGATGTCCCGCCTGAGTGGGCGGCAGGTCTGTTGGGAAGGAAAAGGTGGCGGTTGGAAGGAGTTCGAAGTGGAGGAGAGGGATCCCTCCCTTCCATTTGGCGATGCAGTGTCCCCGCCGGCGGGAGCGCAATACTTACCGAGTTTAATAGAAAGTACTGGCTCCGGGCTCCTCTCCGGCCCCCAGGGCATTTCCCGGGCGCTTTGCGCGCGTCGGGCTGAGGCTTGGAATCTGCAGCCAAGTAACAGCGTGACTAGGAGGAGCAGAGCCCGCTCCTAGCCGTGATTTCGGCTTTCGCCCCGAAGGCAATGATACCTGGCTCGCCGACCTCCCCGGGCCCTTAGCCTGGGTGCATCCTATAAGATGGTGCCAATGCAGGTGTTTCTACGGGTTCGAAGGTCATTCAGCTCAGGCACAACCCAGCCCAACTCGGGTTAGTGACCGAGGAAGAACTACCCCAAATCTGGCACTTTGCCTCTGGGAGAATTCCAAGGTGCTATCTTGAAGATGACGTTGAAGAAGACGTTTGCGGGACTGAGTTCTGCTCAAGTATAAAGAAACCAAAAATGAAATTTAAAAATATAGTCAGACTTAAGCTTTGGTTTTTCTGAATTTTCTGGCTTCCTCTTCTGGGCTTTGCTGTAAAGTTGTCAGGCAGGAGAATGTTAACTCTTATTCTACTGAGCGGCTCTGTAGGCGTTCTCGTCAAAGTATTGTCATCATTCTGTACTGTACTCTGTAGTTGCCTCCGAGACAGACTGGAGAGTTTTTAGGAGAGTGGAGTCTGTTTTCTCTCTCCTTCTCTCCCAGTTTCTTTCTAGGGAAATTAGCCTTGCGTTTTAGTGCACACTCTATACACATTTCCATATAGCCTGCTGAGCCATAGCATTACACTTATTTTAAAAGAAATGAAACTTTGCAAAATTAAATTTTCCCCCTTTCCTTGAACTGAAATAGCACATCCAGGTTTAGCTCTTGTAGTGCTTCCTTCCTGGAGGCTGAAAGCTGCACTTGCTGGTTTCCTCTTTGAGCTCTCCTCCAACTCTAAAACGAAATTTATATTTGCAAAACTAAGCCATGCAATCCTCCTTTTTGCAGTCTCTGGCCTGAGTCATTTTTCCTAACAGACCTTTAGCCCCACATGGGTTGTGATTCTTTGTGCTCTGGAGTTGAAGGTAGCTGGGCGAAAATGTTACACTTCAATCAAGTGCCTTACAAGACCCAAGGAATTGTTGCTCTGTCTGCAGAGTAATTGATTGTATTTGGAGCCACTGACTGTCCTGAAATCATAAAGGGCTTTAAACAATCAGCATTGTATAAATTGTCAAGATCAGCAGTTTGATAAGAAAAATATGTTTAACATTATATTGTGATACCAAAGGTGCCATAAATTTTGACAAAGTAGAAGAATATTTATTTTGCATATTCACTAAAGTTATCAGGCAGGAAAGAGAAGAATTTGTAGGGTGTTAGCATAGGTTTTTGAGTGAATATAGAATGACATTCTTTAAGATTTGAAAAATGCACAATAGCCAGGACATGGAAGCAACCTGAGTGTCCATCGACAGATGAATGGATAAAGAAGATGTGGCACATATATACAATGGAATATTACTCAGACATAAAAAGAAACTAAACCGAGTTATTTGTAGTGAGGTGGATGGACCTAGAGTCTGTCATACAGAGTGAAGTAAGTCAGAAAGAGAAAAACAAATACTGTATGCTAACATATATATGGAATCTAAAAAAAAAAAAAAGAATGGTTCTGAAGAACCTAGGGGCAGGACAGGAATAAAGACACAGACTATAGAATGGACTTGAGGACACGGGGAGGGGGAAGGGTAAGCTGGGACGAAGTGAGAGAGTGGCATGGACATATATACACTACCAAATGTAAAGTAGATAGCTAGTGGGAAGCAGCCACATAGCACAGGGAGGTCAGCTGGGTGCTTTGTGTCCACCTAGAGGGGTGGGTTAGGGAGGGTGGGAGGGAGACGCAAGAGGGAGGAGAAATGGAGATAAATGTATATGTATAGCTGATTCACTTTGTTATACAGCAGAAACTAACACACCATCGTAAAGCAATTATATTCCAATAAAGATGTTAAATAAATAAAAAATAAATTTAGAAAAAGAGTTAAATGTAGACAAATCTAAAACACATGTACAATATAGGAATTAGGAATACCTTTTTAATTAAAACTGCAAACCCCAAAGCTATGTAAGAATGTGAAGGCATATTTGAATATATGAAAATTAAAGTTTTTGTGTATACAAAAAACTCCACAAATAAAGTCAATTATCAAAGGTTAAAAAAAATAAAAGATTTGAAAAATGCTAAAAAATAATTATCACTTTCAAGAAGAGGAAGAAAACTGGCTATGGTAAGTAACATTTCATAGAAAAGTTTTTTTCCTGGTTGATCAGACTGTGGCCAAATGATTTCTAGTGCTGCTCTGCACAGTTAAAATTTCACTATTGATAATTTTTTGCACAGAAACAGATTGATTATTAAAACAGCTTTTTTTAACCCCCTTCAATAAAGTGGAGCTCAGCAGTTACCAAAGTTTCCTCCTATATGATACACCTTGGAGATTCAGAAGTTTGAAAAGGTCCTAAACTATAATAATAATCAGGCTGGCCTGACCAATTCCCTTATGATTAGATCTTAGAATGTCACATGACTGGGGGGACCTCACAGACATGCCTTCACAGGTGATGATCCTGTGCTCAGCTTGCCTGAGTGAACCCCACTTGCCTAATCTCACAATACATATCTGATTTTCTGACCCCAGGAGATTTCTTTGCACGACCATGCTTTCTTCTCCCAATGCATGGAAGTAAGATTAGGTCAGAAACCCAAGCTCACTTTAATTAGTTTATCCATCCGTAGGTGCCCAGCAATGCTCTGCAATTAGTGTAGAAAATATTTGCAATTTGGGGACCTCACTCTTCTCCCGCAGAAATATTCTGATGGTTTCTCCTTCAAACATGCATGCATGGAGTCATGTAGCAGGGTTGCATTGCCTTTGCATAACCAGTGATGAAATGTGGTTGGTGAAGAGTCTGAAGGTGACTGGGGCAATGTTGCAGCTCTTCCTCTGTACTTTTATAGCACTCCCCATCTGTTTCACAGACTTGACTTCATTGAATACTTTATTTGATTTCAACTGTGTGTTTGTCGTCTGTCTTTCCCACTAGAGCTCCTTCGGGGAATAAGGACTGGGTTTTTTTCTTCACATTTCTCACACAATTACAAGCACCTGGTAGGCTTTAATACATTTTGAACCAATAAACACTTTGAAACCATGCATGCAGCCAGATATTTTCACTGGCATTCGAGAGATGAAATTTGTCTTCGAAATTCTGGCCGGCAGTGAATGTTCCGTAAGAGCTCAACTTGGTAAGAAAATACAAATCCACCATGTGTTACAAGGTCTCACTTGACAGTGAGCCCCAGCTGTCTAATGATTAATGATCCTTGCTACAGCCAGAAAATCTAATCAGGAGAAGTGGCTGAAGAGCAGAAAACAAATGTCAAAGTTTGGGAAATGGTTAGCATTTTCCTAAAAGACTCGATATTAGAGTGATTCAGAAGATTTTCAGTCATCTGATGAGCTGTTGCTAGCTTTCCTTGCTTAGAAAGGCTTAATAACTTTTCAGAATAAATTGCACAAAATATATCTCTCCCCAGGAAAGGGATAGGTTAAGCGTTATGATAGAAGGTGAAATTGAGAGTAATTTATATGAAACTATTATATTCATATGAAATAGTAAAAAGAGCAATAAAACCATTTACCCAAAATTCATGTAAAAGGCAAAGTATGAAAAAAGACCAGAGGGAATAAGTGTGGGAACACAGAGCTCCGGGGGAAAAAAAATGTGACTTAGCAGAACCTAAAAAACATCTGGCAGGGTATAGTTAGTCATGGAAAAGTTGACAGTCATGATTATGCATTTTGTGAAAATAATTATACACTAGTCTAACAGTTAACATTTAGACCGAAATTAAATAGTTGAGAGTCCATAAAATGAAATCTGTTGTCCTGGTCATTCAAAATACTAGCTGTCTAGAATAGTTTACAAGAAACTTTGCCAAATGTTATCCCATAGCACCAGTATTCTGAAAAGTATAATTTTAGAGAAAAATCTTCCAGTTCAAATCTTAGACAGGATTATTATTTTCAGCACACAACTATCTTTATAAGCTTAAGGCTTATCAGACTTCCTGCCAAATTTCATTTTGATGAACAGTAAATATTCATCATACATTATCTACATACAATGTTGACAAAATAAATAAATCATAAATGTAATTTGTAGACATTGTTTTAGTAAGAAAAAGTCATTTAAAATTAAAGCCTTTAGCATATGTTCTTAGTAATATAACACATATGATTTAAAAGTTTTTATATGGTATCATGTTATGAAAACATCCCTTAATTCCCCATTTCTATATCTCCTTATACCTGACTGTTAGGCTGGACCCCACAGGCCTGCAAGCCATGCAGTTGCCCAGTCTGGAGATGGAGGTCGAAGAAGAGCCTGGAGACAGCGACAGAGACATTAATGGTTTAATAGATGGGGAAATCTTACCCAAAGTGTCCCGGAGCAACACCCCACCAGCAGACAGTGAGCAGGAAATGGCAGCAGTCTTTACTACTTGGGGAAGAAGGAGGCTACCATTTATAGAGGGAATTGACATCAGGTTGTCTCATCAGTTACCAGGGACAAATTAAGCCCTATAAGTAAGGACTGGATAGTCATGTGAGTGAAGCAGGCACTAGTCAAGTAGAGGATGTACCGAGAGCAAGAGACCAGGCGTCTTGAGTGGCCTGGACTTACCCTGACTTATGCACTAATTTGATGAACAGAAATCTATTCATTCAATAAATGCTAGAGTATCTTGCCTGATGCTGAGTTCTCTGCTAGACTTTGGATATAAAACAAAAGAATCCTTCCTATGTACATACATTACATCCTATGTAAAGATTTGTATGATTTTCTGCCAGCATTTTAGTTTGGATATGAACAATCTTAACAATGTTATTTATTAATAAATTTTGTTCCATGCAAATTAAAAAAAAATAACCTTTAGGTATGTCATGGTCAGCCCATCATACAGGTGTCTTTAACTCAGAAAATTATCTGTGGGCTTGAAGTATATACACTTTATCTGGTTGGATGTATCGATGAACTCTCAAAGTTTTGTACATGGAAAAAAATGAATTCCAATATAGAAAGACAACCCTATTAAAAGGCAAGTCTAATAGAAAAAGATAATTAGGTGTGGAATTCCTCAGACGAAAAATTTTTAAAAATAATGAAATAACCACCTCAGATGAAAAATTTTAAAAATAATGATATAACCAGTTTAAAAACATTTGCATAGGAGGATTCACTCTTTTTTAGATAATTCATTTGCTGACATTTTATAAAATAGCATAGGTCACAAATGCTCCAAAATTTTAGCCCATCACTCATCCAATCACTTCCTGAATAAGCCAAGTTATTTCCACACTGGAAGCATGTTTATAATGTTTGGCTAGTTGTAATTGCTGTCCTAAACTATTACCCTTTAAGTTACTATATTGTAGCAACTCACAGTTCTAAATCAGCTACAAACAAACCATGAAATGACTTCTATTCCCTGTCATCAGGGGAGTAACAGGACATATACTCTAGAGGGTGCTTGTGGTACCAAGGCAGTAGTTTTCAGAATTTGGTAAACTTTATACACAGCTGTTAAAATGACCAAATTGAAAGGATTAGTTTTAAGCCTGGACCTTAATTTTAAGAATAGTATTTGTTTAAAAAAAATGAATGAAATAATGCTATTTGCAGCAACATGGATGGACCCAGAGATTATCATGCTAAATGAAGTAAGTCAGAAAGCGGAAGACAAATACCATCTGATATCACTTACATGTGAAATCTAAGATATAACACAAATGAACTTACCTGTGAAACACAGACTCATAGACATAGAGAACAGACTTGGGGTCGCCAAGGCCGGGGGTGCTAGGAGAGGGCTGGGTTGGGAGTTTGGGATTAGCAGATGCAAACTCATATTTAGAATGGATAAACAACAAGGTCCTCCTGTATAGCACAGGGAACTATATTCAATATCCTATGATAAACCATAATGGAAAAGAATATGAAAAAGAGAGAGTGTGTGTGTATATATACATATAACTGAATTTCTTTGCTGTACAAGCAGAAATTAATACAACATTATAAATCAACTATACTTCAATAAAATTAATTTTAAAAAAGAATAGTGTTGTTTTACATCTCTTACCCTTTATGGATTTGTTAACCAAGACGTTGCTTTATATAGGTTAGTATTCATTGAGGAATTCCCATGTGTAGGGCCGTGTGCCAGGAACTATTCTATGGGTACTTTCTCTAAAATGTCTTTCAATCTAATCAGGGGAGTGAGACTAATATGGAAGCTTCCACAGGAGGAGGCGGTATAAGTGAAGCGGGATATGTCGCCATGTCTCTTGCTAGTCCATTGAGGGCTCAGTGCCTGCAGAGACTGCGTTATCCTTAAGTCAGGTCCCCGGGGCCTGGCACGTAATAGTTGCTCCATAGCCATAAAACTTTGTTTAAAGACCTAAAATGTATTTGGGACCTTTGAGGAGAGAGTTCACTTTTCACCGGGGGAAGAGAGAAGGTTCCCTGGAGGAGAGCAGTATCTGAGCTGGACCGCAGAGGAATGGCAGGGCAGAGGAGGGGTGAGCAAGGGCTGAGGCCTGCGTGAGCAGAGTGCTATGCGCAATGGGTTTGGGGCGCAGGGGTCCTGTAGGTGAGGAGTGTGGCCAGAAGCTAGGACGCTGGCTGGCAGGCAGCTTTGTGGGCTCCGCTAAGAAGCCTGGACTTGATTCAGCAGAGAGAATCTCAAGAAGCTTATTCCTCTGACCATGCTGTGCCAGAAGAATTGAGTTAGGGGGCCACATCAAGAAGCTAAGCCCCTAACCCACGTGGTGGCCAAAGAATAGAAAACAAGGGCAGCTGTAGGAAACAGTGTGAAGGAGGAATCTGCAGGACTTAGCCCCTGATTGTGGGTGGTGGAAGGAAGAAGAGAGAGGAGGAAGGCCTCGGGGGAGAGAAACGAGGCACCACAGTTCAAGGTAGAGCATGGAGGAGAAGGTCTGCAGCTCAGCAGCGAAGAGCCTGACACAAGTTGAAGTTGAGGGGGGCAGTGGCTGTCCAGGAACTGTGCCCTGCACGGAACGCTGGAACCGGGGCACAGGCTTGTGGAGAGACTGAGGTTAGGGATAGAAATTGGGAGCCATTTGCTTAGAAGTCTGGTCAAAGCTGTAAAAGTGGACAAGGCCCCCAAGGAGGGTTAGGGTGGCAGCAAATCCCTCTGCAGACAGCAGCACCCCAGTCTGCTCAGCTCAGTTAAAGGGGAAGGCACGGGTTTATGTGTCTGGGAAGCTCACAGCCCAGTGCAAGGGCTACAGAAACCAGAGCCCTCTGAGGCTGGGTTTCTCTCTCTCTCTCTCTCTTTTTTTTTAATGTATGTGGTCATATTTATTTATTTATTTATTTTTGGCCTCGCACCTATGGCATGCAGGATCCTAGTTCCCTGACCAAGGATCGAACCCGTGCCCTCTGCGTTGGAAGCTTGGCATCTCAAACACTGAACCACCAGAGAAGTCCCAGAGACTGGGTCTCTCTCTCATTCTTGCCTGCTCTCTCTCCCATCTCCCATTTCAGCTGGCCTCCACTTGTCTCTGCAGGGAGACTCCACTTGGTATGGCCTGGTTGCTGCCAACAGCCCCAGGGCCACGTCCTCTCAGCTTCATCACCCCAGGGTGCAGCCGTCATGCCAGGGAAGGACTTTGACTGTCCCTCCTTGAGGCTCACGCCCACTCCTTGGGCCAGTCAGCATTGCCAGAGGAACATGTGTCGGCTCCTGGGACCAGGGTGTGGGTCTGCTCTTGGAGGGAGGGGGTTGATAGCGTTAGTGGCCCGACAGCAGCAATGGCAACCGCTGGGCTTAGGACTGAGGCCAGGAGGAGGGAGATGATAGGGAAAAAATGGAGAAATTTCCAGAGAGATGGGGGAGGGCAGGTGGGACCCTAACCCTAAAGAGAGAGAGTTTTCATAAGAAAGAGGAGGTCGCGGCAGCTGAGCGTGAGCAGAAAACCAGTTACATATATAATTTTAATGGGTATGAAAAGATTCAGCTCCTAAAAATAACTTGGCTACCCATCTTGTCAAGTTTCTCACTTCTTTGGGTTAAAGCAAGAAAGGCCTCCACCATTGAACAGGGGGAGAGACACATCAGGCTTATCAATCATTCATATCAATTCAACAAATATTTATCGCCCCCTACCCTATGTGCTAGGCGTGACGTTAGGTGCTGGGGTCGCAAAAATGAAGGCGATGTGTTCCTGCTCTGAAGAGTAGGAGATAAAGGGCAACACGAGACACACAGTCCCACACAATAAGTACTGTATGCATTAGTTCCTTGAATGTTTATTGAGCACCTACTATGTGTCTAGCCTGTGCTGGGCACCTGGGGGGCTGGGGCTGTTAAAGACACAGTCTTCCACCTGGTCAGCAGCCAGAATCCCGTACTTACCCTCTTGCCACCTTCATTGCCCTGTATTGAGGTTATTATGATGATATTCTGTTCTTTCCTGGTCTAAGCACCACACAGGTGAGAACATGTCTGCCTTGCTCCTCCACGGAAGGCCAGGACCCATCAAATATTTGCTAGATGAATGGACAACACACTAGACATAGCTCTGACATGATGTCACTTTCTGAGAATCCAGGAAATCTGCAAGCTAACTTTGTTCCCTCTGTAAATAGCCTTTTATTTCTTCTTAGCTGATGTCATGATGCCAGTGGAGAAGCAAATGATCATTTGGAAATATTCAGCGATCTATTTCTATTATTTGCAACTAGTGAAAATGGCCGGAAAATATCATTCTAGCATCCTCTAGGTACTAGCTGATTTAATCCTCATGACAACCCTGTGAGAAGTAGATAGAATTTTATAACATGAGTTAACCCGAAGGCCAGAGAGGTTAAGGAGTTTGCCCAAGTTTCCACAGCTGAGAAGCGGCAGAGCTGGGATTTGAAAGCAGGCAGTTGAGCTCCGGGGTGCGACTCCCTAACCATCACACATGCTACTCTGCCCAAGGACAGCACTAAAGCATGCACATGTCCTATGAAAGCTCCATAGAAACCAACGCTTGGATTCAAGTCCCTTTCTCTTTTTCCTCAGTGTTTCCTACCTTGTGAAGCTGGCCCTCTCTGAAGTTCCAGGCTTCGAAAAAAAGGGAATTTCCAAAAGAAACCTAAGCCAAAACCTGGTCTTATTCAAGAATAAAGGGTTCCTTCTTTTGCTTTGTTTCCAACTCATTTAGTCCTTCATGTTTTTCCACATTCCCCCGCTCTAGAGCAGAATAAAAAGAGATTCTACCTGAAAATGGCTTCTTTTTGCCTTGACAGCATGAAATAAATGTTCCTCAGCATTTCTGTTACTCATTAAGAAACATGGGTCATGATTATGATGAAGAAACTAGAGTTTGGGACAGGAGGGCCCTTCTGACCTACTTCTTGCTATGGCATAATGGAGCTGATGAGTTCGTTTAAACCGTAAATCACCTCCACTTATCTTTGCTCACACCTCCACTTTTCTCACACATGATGCAAATGTCCAGGCTCAAGAGGGAACTTGTTGGACTCCCTTGTATTTCCACTTGTCTGTGTAGGACGGTTGCTCCTTACCTGAGAGCCCAGGAGGGAGGCTTCTCAGCTGAGTTCCTCCCTGTGGGATACAGGGGCTGCCTGCACCACGGACTTGACTCCCCTGTGGGCGTCACTTCCCCAAACCCAGGCTAGGTTGCCTCATGCCAATCTCTGAGCCTGCCTCTGGGAGCAGGTCAGGTGGCACCAGCACCTGGGTGTCTGGGCCTTGCTTATTAAACCATCACTAGTCTTGTGCCCTGCCTATGTGGTCATTTCTGTATCACCTTTAAAGCTGCTTAGAAAAATGTTGATGGTGCCTGAGAACCCATGACTGAGGCTGATGCTAGGAAAAGTCACCTTGGGCCCTCTCCCTCCCTCCCATCAGAAACATGATTATCATGTGGCAATAACGTTCCAATCATCATTAAGGGCAGCCAGGAGAGAAAAAACCCACGGGGGCAGCAGGAGTTGAGTGAGATAGTGTATGGGAGGTCAGGGAGCTGTGGAGTCAGATGGAGAGAATTTTCTTTTCATAATGAAGAGGAGCTGGGAGCTGACTGTATGGCCACGAACTACAAGCTCTCACCAGCTGCCCCCAAATACCCCAAGAGAGGGAAAGGCGTGCCTTGTCCCCATGCCTGAGAAAGTCACTTTACCTCTGTCTTCATAGGGCAGAAAGGTCACGTTATGACTGGAAATATTACTCCAGTTCTGCCGGGCAATACTCGTAGATTCTGATTCCCAGCTGCTCGTTAACCCAGTGGGGCAGGGATGGTTACCACAGCCTCATCAGTGATGGATAACAATAACAGCAGGCGTGTGAAAGGCGCCATCTCTGTGGTTCTCCTTCATGGAGAAGTCCACCCACTCTGAATTACCCAAGAGGGCTGCTGCAGTCACTGAAGTCTTGGCTGTGGCCACGATGCTCTTTCCTGATCGTATCTGGTGCCTCCTCAGCTAACCTCCACTATCTCTGTCTCTGCCTTGATCTCCAACCCTGGTAGGCTGGCTCTGACACAGGCACCATGACAAACTGGTCCCCAGATCTCCGAGCCAGGCTCTACCTGTTGCTAAAATGTGCGTATGCTGGTTGTTTGCTTCATCTGTGCCTGGGAACTGTTGGGCGGGGCGCTAATTCTCGAAGTCAGCATTTCAAAAAGAGGATTAAGAACAAGTTAAGCCTTTAGTTCAAACAGCACAGTTAATCCAAGAGCAAAGCACACTGGATTTTGAGGCCTCGTGAAATGGTTGAGTCTTAAAATCAAAAGTGGTCATGGGGGCTTCCCTGGTGGCACGGTGGTTGAGAGTCTGCCTGCCGATGCAGGGGACATGGGTTCCCACATGCCGCGGAGTGGCTACGCCCGTGAGCCATGGCTGCTGAACCTGAGCGTCCGGAGCCTGTGCTCCGCAATGGGAAGGACCGCAGCAGTGAGAGGCCCGCGTACCACACACACACAAAAAAAGTGGTCGTGGAAAAGTGACATGCACTTCTTCCCACAGGAGAGAGAAATTTATGTGTTGTGTGTGCACGTATGCAGGTATGTAAGCCATTTGATTTCTCAGGGTTTTAGTTTTCCTACCTGTAAAATGGGCACAATGGAACAGTGGTCCAAACCTCATAGTCCATTTTTCGTTTTCTTAGAGACTTGGAAATGTGGGCCAGAGCTTATATTCATGGCTGATATATACTAGTTGTATCAAATATTATTCTTTTCAAATTACTTTTTGAAGTTTTTAATATTTATCTTCTAAGATTATAGTTCATAGTTTCTGTGAATATACCTTTTAAACTGACATGGTTCAAAGCACCCAGACTCACCATTTCTTTGTCACTACAAGTAACTCAGATATTACGGGCCATTTGCTTGTGGGTCTGCTTATTTTATTTCTGCATTGGCAAATGCATTGATTCTGGTTATTGCAGGCTTAGCAATGTCCATTATTACTGCGATCCAGCCATGCGGTCGGCACACAATGAGCACACAGCTCCCAGGGCAGAATAACGTAATCAGGTACACCTGTGGGGCACATTACACATAGGAGACAGGGTGGGCGATGCCCTAGGGCAAGACTGGGAGGCAGATGACTGCATGACAGGCTCTGAACCTGCTCCTCGGTGTCCATCCCTTTCCAAGCTCAGCAGCGATGTGCTGTTCTAGGAAGGGCTTTAGGGAGGAGAGAACTTGAGAGGGGGAGTTCAGAGAGCGAGACGAAGAGCAATTTTCTGGGATCCTCCCACTTACCTATAAGACTCTCCGGGGCAAGCTCCCTTCAACTAAGAGCTCCTGAAACCTCAATTCCTTAAAGCCTTCTTGATAATACTGGACACATAATGGAGTTTTTCCTCATACCCACCTCCTAACACTCCCATCGGTACTAAACACCGGTCTAAAATGAGTAGGTTTCCCTTTGCCTGAACATTTCACAAGGACGTACTAATTGTTTTACCAGCGTTGATAAACTTTTCTGTCTAGGTCATCATGATTTAGTCACAGGATGTTTTGAGTGCTTACCATCCACTGGGATTATCTAATTTACTTCTCATGAAAATCCTGAGAAGCAGGTACTGTAATTCCTCCACCTTAGCCTTTAGCAAGGCTAAGGAAACTTGCTCAAGATCACACACCGGGATGCATCAGAGCTGGGGGCTCAAAGCAGGTCATTTGAATCCAGAGCACGTATATTTGACCATGATCCAGCCTGCTAGCACCCTACCCTAAGCACCCACTATGCGCCAGCTCAGGGCAAGGTACTGCAGGGGCACCAGGAAGACCAAGATACTCCCCCTGCCCTCAAGGTGATCTAGGGAGGTGAAGGCAAAAATATGTGCTATAACGCAGAAGATGCTGTCCTAGACGAAGATAGAACAAAAAGTGCTGCAGGTGCTCGAGACAGGAGTGGTCAGCTCTGGGTGGAAAGCTATTTTATCTTTTCAATCGCACTTGGCGTCCTTAAATTAAGGTATATTAAAATGATAACTCAGGGGGGTTAATGGCAGACTGTGGGAGGGCTCACACCAAAGAGTATTTCCCAGAATTTCTGCTGCCAGTGTCCTTGTCCCCACGGTGGGCCACAGCCACTCCCCACCTCTGCAGAAGACCCTCTAGCACTAGAAGCCGTGTGGCGGACAGCGTCTTGGTGCTCTGGCCTTGTGTCAGGCCTGAGCCTCTGAGGTGGGAGAGCCGACTTCAGGACATTGCACCACCAGAGACCTCCTGGCCCCATGTAATATCACTTGGCGAGAGCTCTCCCAGAGATCTCTGTATCAACACTAAGACCTAGCTCCACACAACTGTCAGCAAGCTTCAGTGCTGGATGCTCCATGCCATATGACTAGCAAGACAGGAACACAACCCCACTCATTAGCAGAGAGGCTGCCTAAAATCATACTAAGTTCACAGACACCCCAAAACACACCACCAGACACAGCCTTGCCCACCAGAAAGACAAGATCCAGCCCCACCCACCAGAACACAGGCACCAGTCCCCTCCACCAGGAAGCGTACATAAGCCACTGAACCAACCTTACCCACTGGGGGCAGACACCAAAAACAACGGGAACTACGAAAATGCAGCCTGCAAAAGGGTACCCCAAACACAGTAAGTTAAACAAAACGAGAAGACAGAGAATATGCAGCAGATAAAGGAGCAAGGTAAAAACACACCAGACCAAACAAATGAAGAGGAAATAGGCAGGCTAACTGAAAAAATAATTCAGAGTAATGATAGTAAAGATGATCCAAAATATTGGAAATAGAATGGAGAAAATACAAGAAACATTTAACAAGGACCTAGAAAAACTAAAGAGCAAACAAATAATGATAAACAACACAATAAATGAAATTACAAAACTCTAGAAGGAATCAATAGCAGAATAACTGAGGCAGAAGAACGGATAAGTGACATGAAAGATAAAACAGTGGAAATAACAACCACAGAGCAGAATAAAGAAAAAAGAATGAAAAGAATAGAGGACAGTCTCAGAGACTTCTGGGACAACATTAAATGCACCAACATTTGAATTATAGGGGTCCCAGAAGAAGAAGAGGAAAAAAAAAGGGTCTGAGAAAATATTTGAAGAGATGCTAGTTGAAATCTTCCCTAACATGGGAAAGGAAAGAATCAATCAAATCCACGAAGAGCAGAGAGTCCCATAAAGGATAAATCCAAGGAGAAACATGCCAAGACACATATTAATCAAACTATCAAAAATTAAATACAAAGAAAAAATATTAAAGCAGCAAGGGAAAAGCAACAAATAACATACAAGGGAACTCCCATAAGTTTAACAGCTGATCTTTCAGCAGAAACTCTGCAAGCCAGAAGGGAGTGGCAGGACATATTTAAAGTGATGAAAGGCAAGAAGCTACAACCAAGACTACTCTACCCGGGAAGGATTCAGATTCAATGGAGAAATCAAAAGCTTTACAGACAAGCAAAAGCTAAGAGAATTCAGCACCACCAAACCAGCTCTACAACAAATTCTAAAGGAACTTCTCTAAGTGGGAAACACAAAAGAAGAAAAGGACCTACAAAAACAACCCCATAACAAATAAGAAAATAGTAATAGGAACATACATATAGATAATTATCTTAAACGTGAATGGACTAAGTGCTCAAACCAAAAGACACAGGATCACTGAATGGATACAAAAACAAGACCCATAAATATGCTGTCTACAAGAGACCCACTGCAGACCTAGGGACACATGCAGACTGAAAGTGAGGGGATGGAAAAAGATATTCCATGCAAATGGAAATCAAAAGAAAGCTGGAGTAGCAATACTCATATCAGATAAAATAGACTTTAAAATAAAGAATGTTACAAGAGACAAGGAAGGACACTACATAATGATCAAGGGATCAATCCAAGAAGAAGATATAACAATTATAAATATATATGCATGCAACACAGGAGCACCTCAATACATAAGGCAACTGAAAACAGCTATAAAAAAGGAAATCAACAGTAACACAATAATAGAGGGGAACATTAACACCTCACTTACACCAATAGACAGATCATCCAAACAGAAAAATAATAAGGAAATACAAGTTTTAAATGACACATTAAACAACATGGACTTAACTGATATTTATAGGACATTCCATCCCAAAACAACAGAATACACTTTCTTCTCAAGTGCTCATGGAACACTCTCCAGGATAGATGATATCTTGTGTCACAAATCAAGCCTAGGTAAATTTAAGAAAATTGAAATTGTATCAAGTACCTTTTCCGACAACAATGCTATGAGATTAGATATCAATTACAGGAAAAAAACTGTAAAAAATACAAACACATGGAGGCTGAACAATACACTACTAAATAACCAAGAGATCACTGAAGAAATCAAAGAGGAAATTCTAAAAAAAACTAGAAACAAATGACAATGAAAACACGATGACCCAAAACCTATGGGATGCAGTAAAAACTTCCCTCCTTCTAAGAGGGAAGTTTATAGCAATACAATCCTACCTCAAGACACATGAAAAATCTCAGATAAACCACCTAACCTTACACCAAAAGCAGCTGGAGAAAGAAGAACAAAAAAAACCCCAAAGTTAGCAGAAGGAAAGATATCATAAAGATCAGATCAGAAATAAATGAAAAAGAAATGAAGGAAACAATGCAAAGATCAATAAAACTAAAAGCTGGTTCTTTGAGAAGATAAACAAAATTGATAAACCATTAATCAGCCTTATCAAGAGAAAAAAGGAGAAGACTCAAATCAACAGAATTAGAAATGAAAAAGGAGAAGTAAAAACTGACACTGCAGAAATACAAAGGATCATGAGAGATTACTACAAACAACTCTATGCCAATACAATGGACAACCTGGAAGAAATGGACAAATCCTTAGAAAAGCACAACCTTCTAAGACTGAACCAGGAAGAAATAGAAAATATAAAGAGACCAGTCACAAGCCCTGAATTTGAAACTGTGATTAAAAATCTTCCAACAAACAAAAGCCCAGGACCAGATGGCTTCACAGGCAAATTCTATCAAACATTTAGAGAAGAGCTAACTCCTGTCCTTCTCAAACTCTTCCAAAATATAGCAGAGGGAGGAACACTCCCAAACTCATTCTATGAGGCTACCATCACCCTGATACCAAAAACAGACAAAGATGTCACAAAGAAAGAAAACTTCAGGCCAATAACACTGATGAACATAGATGCAAAAATCCTCAACAAAATACTAGCAAACAGAATCTAACAGCACATTAAAAGGATGATACACCATGATCAAGTGGGGTTTATCCCAGGAATGCAAGGATTCTTCAATATACACAAATCAGTCAACGTGATACACCATACTAACAAACTGAAGGATAAAAACCATATGATAATCTCAATAGATGCAGAAAAATATTTTGACAAAATTCAAAACCTATTTATGATAAAAACTCTCTAGAAAGTAGGCATAGAGGGAACCTACCTCAACATAATAAAGGCCATATATGACAAACCCACAGCCAGCTTCATTCTCAAAGGTGAAAAACTGAAACCATTTCCTCTAAGATTAGGAACAAGACAAGTTTGCCCACTTTCACTGCTATTATTCAACATAGTTTTGGAAGTTTTAGCCACAGCAATCAGAAAAGAAAAAGAAATAAAAGGAATCCAAATCGGAAAAGAAGAAGTAAAACTGTCACTGTTTGCAGATGAATTGATATTATACATAGAGAATCCTAAAGATGTTACCAGAAGACTACTAGAGCTAATCAATGAATTTGGTAGAGTAGAAGGATACAAAATTAATGCACAGAAATCTCTTGCATCCCTATACACTAATGATGAAGAATCTGAAAGAGAAATTAAGGAAACACTCTCATTTACCATTGCAACAAAAAGACTAAAATACCTACGAATAAACCTACCTAAGGAGACAAAAGACCTGTATGCAGAAGACTATAAGACACTGATGAAAGAAATTAAAGATGATACAAACAGATGGAGAGATATACCATGTTCTTGGATTGGAAGAATCAACACTGTGAAAATGACTATACTATCCAAAGCAATCTACAGATTCAATGCAATCCCTATCAACTACCAAGGGCATTTTTCACAGAACTAGAACAAAAAATTTCACTATTTGTATGGAAACACAAAAGGCCCCTAAGAGCCAAAGCAATCTTGAGAAAGAAAAATGGAGCTGGAGGAATCAGGTTCCCTGACTTCAAACGATATTACAAAGTTACTGTAAACAAGACAGTATGGTACTGGCACAAAAGCAGAAATATAGATCAGTGGAACAGGTTAGAAAGCCAGAGAGAAACCCACACACATATGGCCACCTTATCTTTGATAAAGGAGGCCAGAATATACAATGAAGAAAAGACAGCTTCTTCAATAAGTGGTGCTGGGAAAACTGGACAGCTACATGTAAAAGCGTGAAATTAGAACACTTCCTAACACTATACATAAAACTAAACTCAAAATGGATTAAACCTAAATGTAAGGCCAGAAACTATAAAACTCTTAGAGGAAAACATAGGAAGAACACTCTTTGACATAAATCACAGCAAGATCCTTTTTGACCCACCTCCTAGAGTAATGGAAATAAAAACAAAAATAAACAAACAGGAGCTAATGAAACTTAAAAGGTTTTGCATAGCAAAGGAAACCATAAACAAGACGAAAAGACAACCCTCAGAATGGGGGAAAATATTTGCAAATGAAGCAACTGACAAAGGGTTAATCTCCAAAATATACAAGCAGCTCATGCAGCTCAATATCAAAAGAACAAACAACCCAATCCAAAAATGGGCAGAAGACCTAAATAGACATTTCCCCAAAGAAGATATACAGATGGGCAACAAACACATGAAAAGATGCTCAACATCACTAATCATTAGAGAAATGCCAATCAAAACTACAGAGGAACACGTTAAAAAAAAAAAGATTTACAAATGTGTAAAAAAAAAGAGTTATCATGTAAGAAATTTGCTTAGGGACTTCCCTGGTGGCACAGTCGTTGAGGGTCCACTTGCCAATGCAGGGGACACGGGTTTGAGCCCTGGTCTGGGAAGATCCCACACGCTGCAGAGCAGCTGGGCCCTGTGCACCACAACTACTGAGCCTGCGCTCTGGAGCCCACGAGCCGCGGCTGCTGGGGCCCATGCACCTGGAACCTGTGCTCCGCTACAGGGGAGGCCGCTGCCATCTGAGACCCGCACACCACGGCGAAGACCCAGGGTGGCCGGAGGTAAATAAATAAATAAATGAGTAAATAAATTTATTAAAATAAAATAAAATGTACCAGTGATTTGAAAACCAGGAATGCAGAGAATATAGATAATGTGCTCACATTCTAAAAAAAAAAAAAAAGAAAGAAATCTGTTCAGATATATTTTCTCCTAGTTATTAATAAATCAAAAAGTAAATGATAAGATTGGACTAAGTTAAATTACTCAGGTGCTTTTAGCAAAGCATTAGTGTAAGAGGAGAGAATTATAGTCTACAATACACTGGCCTGCACTCCCTGCCCCTGCCAGATGGGGAGACAGAGCTGGACTAGGAGGACCCCCTTCTCCCCCTCTGTGGAACCGGTCCAACTTCCTCAGGCCCCTGCAGAGCAGTTCAGGAGCCTGTCTGTCTCTGTCTGGCTGGCTGTTCCAGGGAGTTTACTCAGCTGCCTGATGTTCTTTTTTAGTTTGTTTGTTTTTAGTCTTTTTTTTTTTTTTTAATTAAGACTTTTTTTAAAGAGCAGTTTTAGGTTCACAGCAAAATTGAGCAGCAGGTACAGAGATTTCCCATAAGCCCCCTGCCCCCACCCCCAGCCTCCACCGTGATCAACATGCCCCACCAGAGTGGACATTTGTGTTGCAGTAGATGAATCCACAGTGACATTATCACCCAGAGTCCATAGTTTACATTACAGTGCTCTCCTGATGCTGTACATTCCATGGGATTGGACAAGTGTATAATGCCATGTATCCATTATTATGGTATCATACAGAGTATTTCACTGCCCTAAAAATCCTCTGTGCTCCACCTATTTACAAAACTATGAAACGCTTTGTTTGAATTTGCATGTTATTCTTACATAGTGGCCATGCTAATCTTCTCTGTATCTCTCTAATTTTACTGTACGTGCTGCCGAAGAAAGCGCTGAACTTCTTTTTATGAGGCAAAGTCAAAAAGCCTTTCCCTTCTTGAAAATCAGCCCTCAGACGTAGTGACCGGAGGGCTGCAGAACTGGCACAGGTCAGCTTCACGTTGCACTGACCAGTATCACCACCACTCTGAGCTGGTGGGGAAATCACTTCCCACCCTCTGCATGAACCTGCAGAGGACTCAGGTCTCTGGCAGCAATTTCTGGATAGAAACGGCATGGATTTGCCATTCCTACTCGGCTGAGGGCAGGAGCAATGCTTTTTGAAGAAAATGTTTGTCTCTGTACCTCCAGTTCTAGGCGTAGAATTGGCACACAATAAACGTCTGTTGAATTAAACTGAATAAACTAGAACCCAGGAGGAAATATTGTTCTTTATAGTAGTATCTCTATTAATGATACAGATGTGTCCCTGTTGCATGTTTTTTTTTTGTTTTTTGCGGTACGCGGGCCTCTCACTGCTGTGGCCTCTCCCGTTGCGGAGCACAGGCTCCGGACGCACAGGCTTAGCGGCCATGACTCACGGGCCCAGCTGCTCCGCGGCATGTGGGATCTTCCCGGACCGGGGCACAAACCCGTGTCCCCTGCATCGGCAGGCGGACTCTCAACCACTGCACCCCCAGGGAAGCCCCCTGTTGCATGTTTAACTGCCATAAATGTGTCTACCAGGACTAGGAGTAACCCAGGAAGTAGGGATGGAGGGTCCTCTCTGACCACACCCTGCCAGGAACACCCCTCCCTCCCTCTCCTCCCGATGGGGTGGACTATATTGATCTGACTCCCATTAAGGCTTGGGGTGCTCCTATTATTTGTCTGCTTTTTTCTCTGCAGTGCTTAGGATAGTGCCTGGTACACTGCAGGGGTTCCAGAAATTTCTGTGGAATGAATGACTAAATGATGGTTACTCACCCCAGAGATGGGAAAGCCTTGCATAACGGCAGCCTGGGAAGTGCCCTCTGCAATCCTGGAGCGAGACGTGTGGGGGTCCTGACGTATATCCTTCCACCCTCTGTGGAGCCGGGGCTGACTCTGTCCTGATTTGGGAACTCCTCCTCAGTCAGTTGCTGCTTTTAGTCTCCAACCTTCTAGACCAGCTTTGTTATAATGAGTTGTAACCACAAGAAGTTAGTTCTGTTCTGCTTCTAAATCTTCTATTTTGCAAACCAAGCATGCATTATTCTTTAATACTTCCTTGGAGCTTATGCTTCCTGGATTTTAGCCCATTATGACACTCTTCCTCGCTTTCCTAAAAATGCTTTAAAGTATTTGATAATCACTTTTGCTAGGGATGAGAAGAAGAAAGCCTTTGTGTGCCACCTACTCCTCTTTAATCAGTGGCTACAGTAGAACTTTCAGCCTCTCCTTTTCCCACCCCAACCCACCCCTTGCCATATTTGCAGCTTATTTACCACCACGTTGTTGATTTTTGCACAGTGCATGTTTGTGCTTAGATTCAAGATTGGTCCTTCTCTGTGCAGCCCGTTAAGGTAGGGAAGTATATTTCCCAGGCTCCCTTGCCTTCTAGCTGCTAAATTCAGTCGTTGGGAGGAACTGATAGAAGACCAGAGGGCAAGAGGAAGGGAGAAGCTGGGGTATTTCTCACCAGCCCCCACTTTGGCTGGTATGCCCACTGTCGGCTACCCCTCCTCCATGGACCCAGCGAGCCAGTCCTGCCCCCAGTATGTAGTAACACCACCTGTGTGCACCCAGAGCTAGGTTCAGGGTAGATATCTCAAGGGACCTGGAAGATGACTCAGGGCCGCATGTTTGGGCTGATGAGGCTTATTGGGAAGGGCATAGTCTTTGGGGACAGACACACCTGGGTTTGAATCACAGCTTTGCATCTTCTGAGCTGTGTAAGTTTGAGAAAATTACTTCTTTAAACCTCATTTTTTTCTAATGTCAAGTGGAGAGAAGAAAGCTCTATACTAGGCTTTACATTAGGTGGTTACCTCAGAGAAAAAGACCTGCCTTAAGGCCTCAGCCAGCATTTACAAGTCTTGTCTACTGAGAGTTGCCTCTTCTCCTTTCCCAGCAACACAGCACATGAGGTAACTCATGTTTTGTAAGGTCTGTCGAGAACCCAAACCCTGCTCCCATCTATTTCCTGATATGCTCAGTGGTGACCCAGGACCTAAGACCTTTCAAGGAATACAATAACTGTTTCTACTAAAATGTCAGCCTCCTTAATTTATTTCTTTTCTGTGTTTATTCATCTTGCCTGTTTATTTAATCACATTTGATTGCTTAGTCTTTGCAAGTAAGAAAAAAAAAGGAAGTGATCAGGAATGTTTAACTTTGCATAGCTCTGAGCTCAGGTCTGATAAATATTGGATGGTGTTGACAGCAATACAGGTCCTGAATGTCTGACCTTGAGGGACTAGACAGGTGTTTTCCACTATGAGAGGTAGTATATGTTTGATCAAGCTTGAACCAAACTCTAAAGCATCGTGTCAGGGTTATGCTTTTGTTTTGAGTTCCCTTGAAAGGAACTGATTTCTGCTGTTTGGGGGAATGGGCAAGCTATAGCATTCACAGAATTTTATTTAATAACTCTTAAATGTTTTTAGCCATTGCTTTTACTTCTTAAAAGGGAAAATGTAAGCCAGTCAGCTCACATTATGATCTAAAAAGCAAACCCACGAAGATGAATGGGAAATGTGGGAGAAGAGGAATCCTTTATCTCAAACCACACGATTAAGTGCTGATTTGCATAGATTTGAAAAGCATGGTTAGGAAAGAATCTGGAGCACAGCTTTATCAATGAGCTATCACGGATATAAGGACTGAGATGTTCTGAGATTAAGAGGCACAGAACTTCAACCCTCATCAAAGAGGGGCTTTAGCCATGGGAGGTGGTCGAGGGACTTTTTCAGCAGCTGAAATGAGCATTTCCCCTTCTTATCGTTTGAGAAGGAAAGGTGGGAAAGGGTGGGCCAAAATTGTGAGGAGTTGCTGGTCTGTCAAAATGCAAATGGATAAATAGCAGCAGAGACAAAGTACTTCTGACTCTGTAACAGTAGTTAAACAAGCAGCATGTATGTGGGGACTGGTCCCAAAGCAGCTCCTAATAGACTACAATGAGGGTCCACGGGAAATTGCCCTTATTTAGAATAGATGTGATCAATATACTTAGCTTCTCTTTTCAGCTTTCTTCCCTGGTCTGCAGGTTTTGCAAATTAGCCTTAAAGAACATGTGTGGTCACCTGTTTACTCTCATTGGGCCTGGGCTCAAAATGGAAATAAGCCGGACAGCACTCAATCCAGCCTTTTTAGTTCTGCAATCTGTCCGTCAAGGACCTTGATTCTCCTTACCCTACTCTGTTGTCATTTAAAAATTTAAACTAACACTTATCTCTTTCCAAAATACTACATAATTTTTAAAACTTACATTTATTAAGAGACATCTTAAAAGACAATCATCTCTTTCCTACGCACCCTTCTGGACTGTAACTTCCTTGAGAATAGATATCTCTGTGTGTTTTTTCTACTAACATATGTCCCCAGCACTTAAAACAGGGCTTGAAACATAGCAGATGTTCAATAAATATTTCTGGAACGCACATGTTGGGCTGCACCCCACAGGCCTACAAGGCTTGTACTTACCCAGCTTCAAGATGGAAGAAAGAGCCCAGGATCAGCGACAGTGATCACCACATCAGTGGTTTAAAGGATGGGGGAGCTTACATGTCTGAAAGCAAGGTCCTGGAGTGACACCCCATCATGTGCGGCAGACTGGGAGGCAGCCTTCGGGGAAGGGATGGTTATCAGTTACAGGGGGAATTGATGACCGATTGGCTCATCGGTTACCAGGGAAACCAGCAGAGGGGCGTGCCCCTCACCACCCCTTTGATAAGCATAGTGGAGAATTCTGATCTGAAGCTAGAACATGCTGTACACCTGAAGCTAACATAACATTGTAAATCAACTATACTTCAATAAAGATAAAATAAATTTAGAAATAATAAAACATTTTTTTAAGTTATATGAAATACTGATTACAAAAACAATCAGTAGCTGGGGCCTGGGGTCAGAATGCAGGAAGGTCAGTCACGTGAGTGGGGCATAGGTGAAGCAGGCACTGGTCGAGCCGAGGATGTACAGAGAACAAGAGAACAGCCATCCTGAGTGGCCTGATCATACAGCATGTGTGAATAAACCACAACACTGGTTTTATATTTTTACACATCAAAATGCTGATAATAGAGACTTACATTTAAAACACATCCAAGAGCCGTTTTGGGTAAGTAAACATTCAGCTTAGTGTCTTTCTCTTCTCTACACCTATAGTCCCCACAACTGTCCAAGGTGTGAGGCTGTGGTCAGCTGATTGGACTCTCAGATTCCAAGATGGTCATCTTAGTCAGACTGGAATGTGATTCTTTGTACTCACTGCTGAAGACTATACTGGAAGGCAGTGGAATTCAGTTACACACAGGAATCTCAGTAGGAAGGTTGCATTAGCTGGACTTACTGAATCTGTCACTTGAGTAAGTCCTGTGGACTTGGAGACTCAATTCATTTAAGTGCTTCATTATGTGAATGAATTCTATGCTTCAAAATGCTGCTATCTCCAACCATAAATCCAATTAAATCACCGGGATAGAAAAATAAAACTCTTGGGCAGACTAGATAATCAAAGTGGGTTCACCAGCATGGCCTCTCCCAGGGAAAAGCTGCACAGGATGTCAAATTATCAGCTTAGTGGTCCTGGATTCAGAACCTGGGAACATAGTTCTAGGACTCAGATGTTGGATGGTCCGGGCTCTGACAGCTGGATGGGTCCTTCTCCACGGTTGGGGACTCTATGTCCTCATTGGCCTTCAGTCCACCTCCAGTAAGTTCACCCTCTATTCTCTTGGAATGGTACCTACCAATCGGCACAGCCAAAGTTTGTTTCTGAAACTCCCCCTATTTCTGTGCTTCTGTGGGTGATTAACTCATTCCTCCATGAAGTATGTTAATACTTCAGTCAAATCTTGCTCTGCCCTGGGAATCATTCTGTCTCACTAACTCTTAGACTGGACATACATGCAGACCATAAATATTTCGTGAATATTTACTCCAAGCTAAGCAATAGAAATGGCGCTTCTGGGCCTCCCTGGTGGCGCAGTGGTTGGGAGTCCGCCTGCCGATGCAGGGGACGCGGGTTCGTGCCCCGATCCCGGAGGATCCCACGTGCCGCGGAGCGGCTGGGCCCGCGAGCCATGGCCGCGGGGCCTGTGTGTCCGGAGCCTGTGCTCCGCAACGGGAGAGGCCACAGCAGTGAGAGGCCCGCGTACAGCAAAAAAAAAAAAAAAAAAAAAAAAAAAAGAAATGGCGCTTCTCTGACCCACTGATTTGGCTTTATGGTTTAACCCTTCAGAGGGTACCCATTTCTCCCTTTTCCAAATGTTCGGGACACCCTTCTATCTCCCCTGTTCAGTCTTTGCCTACCAAGCAACCTCCAAATACTGCTGGATTTGCTCTCCTGAGCAGTCTCTCCCACAGAGAGCAGAGCTAAGTGATTCTCTGACCCAAATATTCTGATTCCTGACGACGTGTTTCTTCCTATAAATCGGTAAGTTGTTTTCTGAGTGTGTGTGGCCACCTCTAGAGAACCTGAACGGTTTGACTTGTTCCTCTAGAGCTTGATCACTCCTGGGAAATGAGATGTTGGAAAGTCATGGTAGGATTGGGAGAGATGCAGACTGAGGTGAGCTCACATTAGTGGCCGTCTCTGCGAGGTCTGCTCACCCCATTCCCATGCCACAGCCTCGCTCGTGTAAAGCTATTCGTCTTTAGAACCCCTTGGCCCCTGTGCAGTGGATCCACACTGTAGCTTGCATTGCCCCACCTGGCTCTGGGGCCCAACCCATGACACAGACACCTTTGGGAGGTGAAAAGATAAATTAGCAAGAAGCCAGATAGAATGGCCTAGAAAAGCCTGTCCTTCTGGAAAGTCACTGTTCTCATATCAGCTCTTGAGAAATGTGTCCCTAGGATCTCAGCCAGGACACCTATCAAGTTTGTGTCCTGACATGTGAAGCTGAGGACCCCAGGCCAGGCGCCCTTCCAAGGGCAAAGCCAGTGTGGAAGGACCATTTTACCATCTTCCGGACAATGGGGCCACTGAGAGATGTTTAGAACAAAGCTTTGGTGATGCAGAATCACTGACACACTCACCCCATTAATTAAAGTAAATCCAATTACATTAGCTATACTTTGCATAACTTTGTTTATTAAAACCAGAAAATGGACAACACATTTTAGAAAAATGTTCAAGTCTTAAATCACAAAGGATTTCTTTGTATAATTCAGTTCCTAATAGCAGTGATGTCCAATAGAAATACAATGTGAGCCACAAATTTTAATTTTAAAATTTCTAGTAGCTCCATTTTATAAAGTAAAAAGAAATAGGTGAAGCTAATTTCCAGAGTAGATATTTCCAAGTCTGGGGATGACTTGCTTCCTCCCAGTTGAGGAGATAAACTTTAGTCCTAATATCTGGATTCCATGAGCCCTAAGGCAAGTCATGTTTACATCCATCAACAACAGGGTATATTCAAGACTGAACTCTGTCACAAGGAAAGTGATTTGCAGGCCTTGGGGCCAGAGGTAGCAGGAAAAAAAAGGAAGAGCCTGTAACCAAAGCCTTTGACTTTATTTGGAAAATGTGGTCCTAATATAAGTGAGATGACTTTCCTTTGTCATTACTTTGCTAAATTATCTCATTTGAGAAGAGAAGCCCATTATTCTTTTTATCGCAACTTGTCTACAGGTTGCAGGTCTATGAATGACCATATTAAGACGAACTTGATAATTCTGAGAGCAACTTGCCAACAGCTTGGCACTCATGACCTTCCTTTCAATCCAAGATCAAGCATTTACACTCTGTGACTAACAGGGTACTGGGCCCTATAACAATACAATATCTAATAAAAGGCTAACATGTGGCATGCATGCTATTATATAATAAAGATTCTGAGGAGAGAAAAAGAAGAGTATGTTTTATTTAACCCAGTATATTCAAAACATTATCATTTCAATATGTAATTAGTGTAGTATAAATTTTTTAATGAGATGCTTCACATTCTGGTTTTGGGGTTTTTCTTTTCTTTTTTTTTTTTTTTTTGGTAACAGGTCTTTGAAACTCAGTGTGATTTATACTCATAGAACATCTCAATTCAGACTAGCTGTATTTCAAGTTGTCAGTATACACATGTGGCTAGTGGCTACTATATAAGACTATTGCATCCCACTGACTTTCTGATTAACTGAAATTCTACAGTTTTGAAATGTGACTCAAGGAACTCATTCTTAACTCACCTTGACCTGAGCTTCCTGGTATGGATGGGGAATCTCATGTTAATAACGTGCTAATGATCTACCACCTTCGTCTCCTCCCTGGGCTATTCCTGCTTCCTCTCTGTTTTGCACACACAGCCAGAGTGACCCCTTTAAAATCTGAATTCGATACCATCACTTCTCTGCTCAAAACCTTTCCACGGCTCCCATCCCAGGCTTTTTGTGGCCGCACATGATCCGGCCCCTGCCTACATCGCTGACCACATTTCCTACCATTCTCTCCCTCATTTGCTCAGCCACACGGCTTTCTTGTTGTTCCTTGACCGTGACAAGAAAACGCCTTGACCCAGGGACTTTGTGCTTGCTTCTCCTGTTCTGCTAGGAATCCTCTCGCCTACATCTTCCCAGGGTTTACCCTGTAATTTCTATACAAATGTCACTTATCAGAAGGACCTTTCTTGACCTCTCTATATAATAGCCCTTAAAAAGGGTTTCTCTGAAGGCCCCCTTCTCATCACCCTGCACCCTCACCCCCTTATTACCTGCTTTATTGCTTTTCATAGCACTTGCTTATTAGTCTATTTTCTGTCTCCCCCATCCCACCCCACTAGAACGTGAGCTCTGTGAGGGCAGAGACTGCCTCTGTTACCTTGAGAGGCACTGAAGACAAAGCAGCAATAGTACCTGGCACATAGTACATGCTCAACTAATTCTGGTGAATGAATAAAGGGAAGAATCCAACCTTGGTGAGAAATGCTTATGGGAATTATAGGCTCTCATACCAATGATAGATTTATATCTAAGGTCCTTATTTGAAGAGAAATGCAATGGCTGCGCAGCTGGGTCACTCAGCACCACGCAGCGGTCTCTGCTCGACCCCCTGATTGCTCTTCTTGTCATTCCTCACCTGTTACAGACCTGGATTAGAAACACTTTGTTTTTATTTGATGAACCACAAATTGTTAGTCGTCCAACGACCCTAGACGTACTTCTTTGCTGGTGGCTCCTGCTCATAGCACCTCAAATTGCTTAAAACCAGCTCAGTAATCTCTGTCAAAGAAGTCCTGTTCTGTGACTATCTGAGTGTCCTTCTCTTTCTTAGTATTTCCATATTCCCTTCAGGAATGCAGGGAGGGATGCTCCACATTTGTTCTTTGGTTGCTGGAATTCACAATAATTTCTGTCTGGGCTGGGCATGCACAGACACAGCTATCCATGGCTGCTTTGTGCCTCTCATGCTCCTTTGTTTCCTTTTCCTCCTCCTGAGAAGATCAGGAGAGCTGCTTCAGAAGGAACCATTTAATTGGACTCATAAGCACCCTCCTGTATTAACCACATGAGGTCAGGAAGTATCTGCTCTAATTAATCTGCACTCTCCTGTGGTCCCCACAGGACACATAGCACAGGGCTGTGAAGTCACTGGTCAAGGGTGGAATGAAGCCCGTGGCCATGGGACTGACATGGTCACCGAGCTCCAACCTGAATGCCCCCCAGGTGTTCCACAGACACCATATTCTAACCAGGTGAACTGTGTGACCTAAAGGGTGGATTTGACCCATGCAGTAGTTCTGCAAGCTTAGAACTACTCAGAGGTATGGATGTCATTAGGAAACACACTGTCACACTATGCAGCTTAAATGAATGGTAAAGAATATGCTTTAGAGACATGAAGAACAGAGCATCATCTCCTTGGTGAGTATTCTTACACTATAATGATAACATACTATAAACACACAGTGAGTGGTGATTAGCTGTAGGGCAAAGCTAAAGCATCTTTTTAAAAAGAATGTATAAAAGTAGAATGGCCACAGGACATTGGAAACTACCTGTCAGAATTAAGAAAATTATTTAGAATGTAATAAACGCTGTGAGATCCATCCCTTTTTCTGCACAGCTGAGTCAACATTTAAAGGTAAGGTGTTCCCTGACCACACTATGCAAAATTCTCCCTGTTATTCTCTGTCCTGTATTCTGTTTGTTTCTTTAATAGCATGCATCACAAGCCATAATTATACATTTATTTGTCTCTTTTCTTGTTTCCTAACCTGTATTCCTGACAAGATTGTAAACTCTATAGGGGCAACAGAATGTGTATATTTTATTCACCCTTGTATACCCAGGAATAGGTACCATACCTAACACATAGAAGTGCTTAAAAAGAATATTATTAATAATATTAATTCAATGAATAGATCAGTGATAGTCTTTCAGTAAACATCTTTATACAAAACTACTAAGTCAAGATAAAGCATTTTCCACAAGTCACTGTTGTCAATATCAATTTCAAAAGTTTAAATGATTTTTGAAAGAGTTGACTAAATCAATCCAGCAGGTAAAGCATGTTCATTCTTGAGAGAATTATCTAACTAGGCAAACAATAACTTGTTCCAGAAATTTATATTCACGTAATATTGATTTGTTAAAATTTGTAAACTTTGCCAAGTTTTACCCAGAGAGGGCAGGAGCAGACAGGATACTGGCCTAACAAGATCTGGGAATGTGAGTTAATGTTGGATTAGACCTCGACACTCCGTGACTCCACCTGCCAGATTAGGACACTGGACTTGATTCAGTTCAGTTCCCCAGGTGGTCACTAGTGACTCACAGTACTCCATGTGGCCTGGTAAGTATTAGGCAGGGTTCTTGTGCTCGATGGACTTGTGGTCTGCAGAAGGGAGACAAACTTGTCCATCTGAGAATCACTGGACAGAAGAATGGACGCTGCTTTAGTCACTCAGAGGAGAGGTGGCTCGTTTCCCTGGTGTGCTGGGGAGACTTCCCCAAGGAGATGGCGTGGAGGTCAGCCCCTGCAGAGCCCCATGTTAGGGCCTAGGCACCTGATCTTCCCACTCCTGGAACAAACCCCAGCCCCAGATTTTCCAGAAAACCTCAGACCTCCTCAGGTCACCCCCTCTGTCACCCTTTCTCTGTTTTCTTCTTGGCACTTACTCACATCCGAAATTATCTTGGTATTTGTCTAGTGTCTGCCTTATCCTTCAGAAACGTTAAGCCCTATGAGAGCAAGAAGCTGGTCTTCATGGTGCATTGGTGTAACCATGGTGCCTAGAAAAGTGTCCAACACATAGTTGTAAACCAGTAAATGCTGTGGAGGAGCTGAGGGCTCGGCTGCAGTAGGAGGTCACTGGAACTCTTTGACTGTGAGGTGACAAGAGGAAAGTGTTCTGGAAAATTTTCTGGTAGTAGAGTTTAGGATGAATTATGTGGGACACAGACTTGGGGCAAGAACAGTGAAGAGATTTTCAAAGTGACTTAGATGTGAGTGCTACAGCTAAGGACTGGGTTGTGGTAGAAGGCACAGAGGGCAGGTTGAATCCAAGTTACATGTCGAAAGAAGAGACTACACTCACACCCGCCTCCTTCCTAATCCTCACAGGCACAGCGCATTTCCGCCTCAGCTTTTGCAGTTGTTCCCTCTTCCTAAAACTCTCCTTCTCTAGATCTTTGCATTAAGGTCTCTGTTCATATGTCACCTTCTTTCCTGATCAGCTTATCTAAAAGCACTCCCTCCCTATACCCGGGTTTTGTTTTTCTTCCAAGCACATTCACCTGCTGCCGTTACATTATATATACTGCACAACATGACAGTACATGCAAGTTCCCTGAGGCCCGAGGGCAAGAACTCCATGTGCCTTGTTCACCACTGTATCACCGATGCATGGCACATAGCAGGAGCTCAACACAAAATTCTGAGTGAATAAATAGATTAGATTAGATCTGAACATGATTAATGAGAGAGACTATCAAGGGAGACCCGAGCCACTAGGAAATTAAAAGAACAGAAATAGACAACTTGCTAGAAGTTATGGGTTCATGAGGAAACCCTTCATTAATACAGATTCAGCTAAGCCTCTATGTTGCAGCATTAAATGATACCTGACACATAAAAGACCCTCAGTCTAAAGTGAATGAAAGAATACCTTGTATGCTCTTCTAGTTACTGTGTATTGAGAAATGAATAAAATGATGTCCTCAATGAAGAATTTCCTTTCTTTAGTGATTTCACTAATTCATACCGATTTTACCACTGTTTTGTATATACTAGTGAGGCTTTGCTGGATTTAATCATCTGTACCACAGATTTTTCAAAAGTTATTTTCTTAATGGTTGACTTGGGGGTTACAATTATCATTTTAGCTTATAACAATCTAGTTTGAATTAATAACAACTGAACATTAAAAGTACACAAAAATTTGCTCCTATATAGCTCCATTCTCTTCCACCTCCTTTGCTGGTATCATACAAATCACATCTTTATACATGGTATGCCTGTAGACACAAATTTATAGTTATTGTTTTATGCAGTTGTCTTTTATGTCAAATAGGAAAAAAGTTAAAAACAAAAAACACAGTTATACTGCCCTTTATATTTATTATGTAGTTATGTTTTAGTTCTTTGAACATATTTAAAATAGCTGATTTAAAGCCTTTGTCCAGTAAGTCCAGCATCTGGGCTTCCTCAGGGACAGTCTCTACTGACTGTTTTTTTCCCCCCTAAGTATGGCCATATTTTCTTGTTTCTTTGCATGTTTCATAATTTTTATGTTGAAAATTGGACATTAAAAAATATAATGTGGTAACTAGAAATCATTCTCTCCCCTCTCAGCATTTATTGTTGTTGCTGATTTGTTTAGTGACTTTTCTGAAATAATTCTGTAGTTTAATTCTGTATACTTTGTCTTGTGTGGTTACTAAAGTTTCTGGTCATTTAACTTCATGGTCAGTTAATGATTGAACAGAAATGTGATTAAATTCTTGGGACTGGTATGTGTCACAGTCTTTGCTGAGGAGCTCTGTGTAAGTCTCTGGGGCACACCTTCAACATTCAAACAGGAAGATTCCAACTCCGTCTTAGCCTTCACTTCCTGCTTGTGCAGAGCCTCAGGGTCAGCCTGGGCCTTCTTGGGTCTTTTCTGAGCATGTGCATAGCCCGGGGCATGCATGTAGCATTCTAGATTCCCAGGAACATGCCAAAGCTTTTCAAACATCTCATTCCCCAGATTTTTCTTTTAAGCTATTTGGTTAGTCTACTGTTTGACCCAAATGTTATTTGCCACCTTAGACAGCTATAATGTTTTCAACTAATGCCTCTGGGGAAAGGCTTTTCATAATGAATAAGCTCCAAGTCAATTTAAATAAAGACAGCTTTGTGAGTGGGGTCTTCCAAGAACCTCCAGATGGATCAAATAATAACAGTTCTCTGGGAGTAGGACTTTGAAGGAGTTCCAGCCCCATTCTGCCCCCTCCAGTGGTTGCCACTGTGCTTGTGGGCTGTTGATTATCAAAGCTACCGTTGAGTTGGGGAGGGGAAACAGAGCAAGTTAAAATGTCACAAATTTTGCTGCTCTTTCTGAGATTCAGCCTTTTTCTTGAATAAACTCTTCTCAGATTGCCACAAGTCTTTGATTAATTTCCAGAGTTCTGAAAAAAGTTGACTCTGACAATTTTTTGCCAGTGTTCTCATTGTTTTTATAGAAACGATTATTACAGATGTCTTTTCTATGCCGTTTTTGCTGACATCTCCTACAGATTCTTCCAATGGAATCCATCCTTTTCTTGACATAAACTATTATTTTCTAAACATTGATGATCTAAAGCCCCAAATAGTTTAGATTTGTTCTAAGTTTTCAAGAAATGAGTTTTCTGAGACAAATATTTGTTCTTGTAAAACCACCAAGGAGACAAGGCAATTAAAGTATGTACAAACAGATAAGCCACAGAAAAAAGGTAAATTGTTCATGGCTTTCTACTGATGAATCATTACTTATGTCTTTTTACTTCTTTCAGCATGGACCTGATTAACTTGAAAATACCTGGTTAAGGTTCAGTTGCATGTGTCAGTTCCCCATCTCCTCCGTGGGCCTAGGCAAGCCTGGAGCAGAAGGAGACTGAGATAGAATTTGTCCACAGAAGTCCCTCACTGTTGTTCATCTTTGCTGTATTAGTTTACTTGGGCTGCCATATCAAACTGCCACAGACTAGGTGGTTTATTTATTTATTTATTTATTTATTTATTTATTTATTTATTTATTTTGTGGTACGTGGGCCTCTCACTGTTGTGGCCTCTCCTGTTGCGGAGCACAGGCTCGGGACGCGCAGGCTCAACGGCCATGGCTCACGGGCCCAGCCGCTCCGCGGCATGTGGGATCTTCCCGGACCGGGGCACGAACCCGCGTTCTCTGCATCGGCAGGAGGACTCTCAACCACTGCGCCACCAGGGAAGCCCGACTAGGTGGTTTAAACAACAGAAATTTGTTTTCTCACAGCTCTGGAAGTTTAAAGTCTAAGATCAAGGTGCCAGCAGGTCTGGTTTCTCCTGAGGCCTCTCTCCTTGGCTTACAGATGGCCACCTTCTTGCTGTGTCCTCACATGGCCTTTCCTTTGTGCACACGTGCTCCAGTTGTGTCTTCCTCTTCTTATAAGGACACTGTTCCTGTTTGATTAGGGCCCCATACTGGTGACCTCATTTAACCTTAATTATCTCTCTAAAGGCCTTGTCTCCAAATACAGTCACATTGAGGATTAGGGCTTCAACATATGAATTTGGGAGGGACACAGTTTAGTCCACAACAAGGGTTCAACACTCCATAAACATTTTCACTGATTATATGCATCTTCTTTTGTCCCTTGCCCTTTATACTTCTGTACCATCCTTTACCCCTCGGTAAGTACTTCACAAACTAGGCACTATGGCTTCTGGTCTATTGGGAGAGCAGCAGCATGTGAAGCTGCCAGACTAATTTTTTTTTTTTTCCTTGCGGTATGTGGGCCTCTCACTGTGTGGCCTCTCGCGTTGCGGAGCACAGGCTCTGGATGCGCAGGCTCAGTGGCCATGGCCCACGGGCCCAGCCGCTCCGCAGCATGTGGGATCCTCCCGGACCGAGGCACGAACCCTCGTCCCCTGCATCGGCAGGCGGACCCCCAACCACTGCGCCACCAGGGAAGGCCCCAGACTAATCTTAATGCCAGAGTTCAGATCCCCACTCTGGTACCAACCAGCTGTGTGACCAAGTCAGTTAAGTCACCAACTTTCTCCAGCCTTTGTATTCTTGGGTGCTTTGGTCCAATTCTCTTTCACTTCTCTCTATCCTCTATGCCCTAGATTTGACACCAACCCCTACTACTGAAAAATTCTTGTTTCAGCATCTGTGTGGCATGTCTAGGGGTCAATATATCCTTGTAAATGAGCTGGTTAAATAGCTCTGAGTGGTCTCCACCTCTGCCCAGGTGATATATGTATCTCTTTGGATGCTGTCCTTGCTATGGCTGCTCAGGTAAGATGGTATTAACATTTTTGAGTAATTTAGTCCAAGAAGGTAGGGGAGATGCAGCACAGGAGAGGGCTAATGGGGAGACCACTGAGATTAGACCAGAAGCTGGGAGTCCCCTCACCTGTATTTACTCAACCAACTTTCACTAAGAATCTGTC